>NC_047546.1:1475733-1775733 GCF_012275295.1 Melopsittacus undulatus | reverse complement strand
CCTCCTGGCAGGGGACAGGAGCTGCTGGAGCTTGGCCCCCAGCCCCCTCCGTGGCCCCGCCCCCCCCGCGGCCCCCCCCCCCATCCGGGGGGGGTTGGGGGGCTCCGGTGCTGCCGCTCCTCTGCAGCCGTGGGGCTGGGGGGGGGGCGGGGGGGGGAGGGCCGGACCACGTGCTCTGGCGATGGAGGGGGGGGCGGGGAGGAGCTGCAGGGGGATAATGGGGTAAGGGGGTCAGTGGGGGGCAATGGGGGCAATGGTGTCAGTGGGGTTCCAATGGGGTCAATGGGGGGCAATGGACATCAATGGGGTCAATGGGGGGCAATGGGGTCAATGGGGAGTAATGGGGTCAGTGGGGGGGCAATGGGGGGCAATGGGGAGCATGGAAGTCAATGTGGTCAATGGGGGACAATGGGTTCAGTGGGGGGCAATGGGGTCAATGGGGGTTAACAGGGTGATAATGGGGACAAGTGGTGTCAGTGGGGGTCAATGGGGGTCAATAGGACAATGGAGGTCAGTGGAGGACAGTGGGTGTCAATGGATATCAACAGGAGTCAATGGGTGTCAACGGAAGTCAATAGGGTGACAATGGGGTACCAATGGGTGTCAATGGGTATCAATGGGTGTCAATAGGATGATAATGGGGTATCAATGGGTATCAATGGGTGTCAATAGGATGATAATGGGGTATCAATGGGTATCAATGGGTGTCAATGGAGTATCAATGGGTATCAATGGGTATCAATGGGTGTCAATAGGTATCAATGGGTATCAATGGGTGTCAATAGGATGATAATGGGGTAACAACGGGTATCAACGGGTATCAATGGGTATCAAAGGGTGTCAATAGGATGACAATGGGGTATCAATGGGTGTCAATGGGTGTCAATGGGGTATCAATGGGTACCAATGGGGTATCAATGGGTATCAATGTGTGTCAATAGCCCATTCCCCTCACCGGTGCCGTTGGCTCGGTGCCGCTGCCGCAGGGGCTGCCGGAACCTTGCCACCCCCAGCACCACATTGCGGAGCATGGCCCAGTGCCGGCGAGCGCTCTGGGCACCCGAGGGCCACTTGGACTCCAGCACTGCCTGCGGGGGGGGACAGGGATCAGCACACAATGGGGGACCCCAACCCATAACCCCCATCCTCATCCCAGCCCCCCCCATCCCCATCACCCCCATCCCCATCACCCCCATCCCCATCACCCCCATCTCCATCACCCCCATCCTCACCCCCGCATCCCACCCGCCCCATCTCCATCACCCCCATCCCCCCCCCCCCCCCCAACCTTGTTATAGTATCCATAGGTGACAGCATTGGGGACGATGCCTGCGCGCTTCATCTCCAGCATCACCCTGACCGCGAGCACAGGCTCCCCATACTGCCCACAGAGCTGCAGCAGGACCCGGTAACACACCTGGGGGGGGGACACCATTAACAACCCATGGGTGACCCCCATCCCCATTAATGTGCCATAGGGACCCCCATCCCCATTAACGTGCCATAGGGACCCCCATCCCCATTAACATGCCATGGTGACCCCCATCCCCCCCATGGTGACCCCCATCCCCATTAACGTGCCATAGGGACCCCCATCCCCATTAACATGCCATGGTGACCCCCATCCCCCCCATGGTGACCCCCATCCCCATTAACGTGCCATGGTGACCCCCATCCCCATTAATGAGCCATGGGTGACCCCCATCCCCATTAACGTGCCATGGTGACCCCCATCCCCCCCATGGTGACCCCCATCCCCATTAACGTGCCATGGTGACCCCCATCCCCATTAATGTGCCATGGTGACCCCCATCCCCATTAACATGCCATGGTGACCCCCATCCCCATTAACGTGCCATGGGGACCCCTATCCCCATTAACGTGCCATGGTGACCCCCATCCCCATTAATGAGCCATGGGTGACCCCCATCCCCATTAACGTGCCATGGTGACCCCCATCCCCCCCATGGTGACCCCCATCCCCATTAACGTGCCATGGTGACCCCCATCCCCATTAACGTGCCATGGTGACCCCCATCCCCATTAATGAGCCATGGGTGACCCCCATCCCCATTAACATGCCATAGGGACCCCCATCCCCATTAATGAGCCATGGGGACCCCCATCCCCCCCATGGTGACCCCCATCCCCATTAACATCCCATGGTGACCCCCATCCCCCCCATGGTGACCCCCCCCCCTTTGGCACCCACCTCATCCGGCAGCACCACCTTGTGCCTCTCCATGCGCCGCAGGACCCCATATGCCTGGTGCAGAGCCGGCAGCCGCGCGGGAGCCGCACGCACGTGGCTGGGCAGGTACAGGAACCAGAGCCCATAGCAGTGACCCAGCAGGAACCGACCCCACAGCTCCGGCACCGAACACGACCTCTGGGCCACGCGCTGGGCAGCCTTCATCTCCTGGGGGAGGGGGGAGGGGATGGGGGGGGGGGAGCATCCTGCACCCCACATGCTGCATCCTGCATCTTGCAGCCAGTATCTGGTACCAAGCATCCCACATCCCACATCCCATATCCCACATCCCATATCCCATATCCCACATCCCACATCCCATATCCCATATCCCGTATCCCGTATCCCATATCCCATTGATATCCCATATCCCATATCCCACATCCCACATCCCATATCCCCCATCCCATATCCCACATCCCATATCCCACATCCCACATCCCATATCCCATATCCCATATCCCATATCCCCCATCCCACATCCCACATCCCATATCCCCCATCCCATATCCCACATCCCATATCCCATATCCCCCATCCCATATCCCACATCCCATATCCCATATCCCACATCCCATATCCCATATCCCATATCCCCCATCCCATATCCCACATCCCATATCCCACATCCCATATCCCACATCCCACATCCCATATCCCACATCCCATATCCCATATCCCATATCCCCCATCCCATATCCCATATCCCGTACCCCACATCCCATATCCCACATCCCATATCCCATATCCCATATCCCATATCCCACATCCCATATCCCACATCCCATATCCCACATCCCACATCCCACATCCCATATCCCATATCCCATATCCCATATCCCATATCCCCCATCCCATATCCCACATCCCATATCCCATATCCCACATCCCATATCCCATATCCCATATCCCCCATCCCATATCCCACATCCCATATCCCACATCCCATATCCCACATCCCACATCCCATATCCCACATCCCATATCCCATATCCCATATCCCCCATCCCATATCCCATATCCCGTACCCCACATCCCATATCCCACATCCCATATCCCATATCCCATATCCCATATCCCACATCCCATATCCCACATCCCATATCCCACATCCCACATCCCACATCCCATATCCCATATCCCATATCCCATATCCCATATCCCCCATCCCATATCCCACATCCCATATCCCATATCCCACATCCCATATCCCATATCCCATATCCCCCATCCCATATCCCACATCCCATATCCCACATCCCACATCCCATATCCCACATCCCATATCCCATATCCCATATCCCCCATCCCATATCCCATATCCCATATCCCGTACCCCACATCCCATATCCCACATCCCATATCCCATATCCCATATCCCATATCCCACATCCCATATCCCCCATCCCATATCCCACATCCCATATCCCATATCCCATATCCCACATCCCACATCCCATATCCCACATCCCACATCCCATATCCCATATCCCATATCCCCCATCCCATATCCCATATCCCATATCCCACACCCCACATCCCACATCCCACATCCCACATCCCATATCCCACATCCCATATCCCACATCCCATATCCCATATCCCATATCCCACATCCCATATCCCATATCCCATATCCCATATCCCACACCCCATATCCCATATCCCGTATCCCACATCCCATATCCCATATCCCATATCCCATATCCCATATCCCATATCCCACATCCCATATCCCATATCCCACATCCCACATCCCACATCCCACATCCCATATCCCACACCCCACATCCCATATCCCATATCCCACATCCCATATCCCATATCCCATATCCCATATCCCACATCCCATATCCCATATCCCATATCCCATATCCCACATCCCACATCCCACATCCCATATCCCATATCCCATATCCCATATCCCCCATCCCATATCCCACATCCCATATCCCACATCCCACATCCCATATCCCATATCCCATATCCCACACCCCATATCCCATATCCCGTATCCCACATCCCATATCCCACATCCCATATCCCACATCCCATATCCCATATCCCATATCCCACATCCCATATCCCATATCCCATATCCCATATCCCACACCCCATATCCCATATCCCGTATCCCACACCCCATATCCCATATCCCATATCCCACATCCCATATCCCATATCCCATATCCCCCATCCCACATCCCACATCCCATATCCCATATCCCACACCCCATATCCCATATCCCATATCCCACATCCCACATCCCATATCCCATATCCCACATCCCACATCCCATATCCCATATCCCACACCCCATATCCCATATCCCACATCCCACACCCCATATCCCATATCCCACATCCCACATCCCATATCCCATATCCCACACCCCATATCCCATATCCCACATCCCACACCCCATATCCCATATCCCACATCCCACATCCCATATCCCATATCCCACACCCCATATCCCATACCCCATATCCCACATCCCACATCCCATATCCCACACCCCATATCCCATACCCCCCATCCCCCATGTCCCCCCTGACCTGCTGTGTCCTGCATGGGGCAGGGCTGCTGGGTGCACTGCTCCTGGCCTGGCACAGCTGAGCCACCAGCGGCTCCCGGGGGGGCTCCAGGAGCTCGGGGCGCAGGGTGGGGAACCCATCATAGCTGGGGGGGCATGGGGTCAGGGGGGGTCACAGTGGGGTCAGGGGGGGTTACAGTGGGGTCAGGGGGGGTCACGGGGTCAGGGGGGGTCACAGTGGGGTCAGGGGGGGTCACAGTGGGGTGAGGAGGGGGATGGGGGGGGTCACACTGGGGTGATGATGGGGATGTGGGGGGGTCACACTGGGGTGATGATGGGGATGTGGGGGGGTCACACTGGGGCAGTGATGGGGATATGGGGGGGGGTCACAGTGGGGTGATGATGGGGATGTGGGGGGGGTCACATTGGGGTGATGATGGGGATATGGGGGGGTCACACTGGGGTGATGATGGGATGTGGGGGGTCACACTGGGGTGATGATGGGGATGTGGGGGGGTCACACTGGGGTGATGATGGGACATGAGGGGGTCACACTGGGGTGATGATGGGATATGGGGGGGTCACATTGGGGTGATGATGGGATGTGGGGCACTCACTGGTACTGTGCAGGCAGCTCAGAGCCATCAGGGGCCACCGGTTGCTCTGGGGGGGTGATGAGCACCGTGCGCTCCCCCCCCCGAGCATCATCCACCTCGATCAGGGGGGTGTCCTCTGGCCTCTCCAGGTCCGGCTGCACCTGCGGAGGGGGATGGGGGGTCAATGGGGATGGGGGGGGTCAATGGGGATGGGGGGGTCAGTGGGGATGGGGGGGACAAGGGGGATGGGGGGGTCAGTGGGGATGGGGGTGTCAATGGGGATGGGGGGGACAAGGGGGATGGGGGGGTCAATGGGGATGGGGGGGCAAGGGGGATGGGCTGTCAATGGGGATGGGGGTGTCAGTGGGGATGGGGGGGTCAGTGGGGATGGGGGTTCAATGGGGATGGGGGGGTCAGTGGGGATGGAGGGGACAAGGGGGATGGGGGGGTCAGTGGGGATGGGGGGGTCAGTGGGGATGGGGGGTCAATGGGGCTGAGAGGGGTCAATGGGGATGGGGGGCTCAGTCCCTCTGTGTGTGTATGGGGGTGCTGTGTCCCCACCTTGTCCACGCAGGCATCAAAGAAGTCCAGGCAGGGCTCCCGGTCGGCCCCAAACGAACACTCCTCCAGGAACTGTGCGAACAGCTGCGTGCGCAGCAGCTGACTGTAGAACCGGTGGTACCCGCGCTCCCGGGACCGCAGGAACCCTGCGGGGATGGGGGATCCATAGGGATGGGGGATCCATAGGGATGGGGTACCCATGGGGATGCTGTGGTACCCATGGGGGATGTGGTACCCAGGGATGCTGTGGTACCCATGGGGATGCTGTGGTACCCATGGGGGATGTGGTACCCAGGGATGCTGTGGTACCCATGGGGATGCTGTGGTACCCATGGGGGATGTGGTACCCATGGGGGTGATGGGGTACCCATGGATGCGGTACCCAGGGATGCTGTGGTACCCACGCTCCCGGGACCGCAGGAACCCTGCATGGAATGGGGTATCCATAGGGATGGGGTACCCATGGGGTAACCCCAGACAAGGCCATGAGGGCTCACGGGTGATGCAGTACCCATGGATGCTGTGGTACCCAGGGGGGATGTGGTACCCATGGGGGTGATGGGGTACCCATGGATGCTGTGGTACCCATGGGGGTGATGGGGTACCCATGGATGCTGTGGTACCCATGGATGCTGTGGTACCCATGGGGGTGATGGGGTACCCATGGATGCTGTGGTACCCATGGATGCTGTGGTACCCATGGGGGATGTGGGACCCAGGGGGGATGGGGTACCCATGGATGCAGTACCCAGGGATGTGGTGCCCGCGCTCCCGGGACCGCAGGAACCCTGTGTGGAATGGGGTATCCATAGGGGATGTGGGACCCAGGGATGCTGTGGTACCCATGGGGGATGTGGTACCCATGGGGAGCTATGGAATCGTGGCTATATAGGGTGGTAAACCCATCCCGTGCCTATGGCAGCCCACCCCCAGTGGCTGTTCCCCCCCATCCCCATGTCCCCCCATTCCCATCCCCCCCCATCCCCCCCCTCCCCCTACCCTGCATGTCGAACAGGTTGTGTGTGTCGCTGCCCCCCGGGGGGCTCTGCAGCTGCACAGGCCTCAGGAAGCTGCGGTAGCCGCGCAGGACACAGGCCATGAACCGCAGGAAGGCAGCTTGAACCTGCAGCTCCAGCTGCGCCCGGCGCCCCCCAGCGTCACCAGTCACACCAGTAACACCAGTACCACCAGTACCACCGGTACCGGCATCACCCAGCACCAGAGCCAGGTCCAGATCCACATCCTGAGCTGCGTCCTCCTCCTGAGCTGGGTACACTGAGGGGGACAGGGGGTATGGGGGGTTAGGGTTATGGGGGGACAGGGGGGGGATGGTGGGTGTATAAAGGGGTTAGGGGGGATTATAAAGGGGTTATGGGGGTTATAAAGGGCTTATGGGGGTTATAAAGGGGTTATGGGGGTTATAAAGGGGTTTTGGGGGTTATAAAGGGGTTATGGGGGTTATAAAGGGGTTATGGGGGGTACAAAGGGGTTATGGGCAGGTTATGGGGGTTATAAAGGGCTTATGGGGCTTATAAAGGGGTTATAGGGGTTATAAAGGGGTTATGGGGTGTATAAAGGGGTTATGGGGGGGTTATAAAGGGGTTATGGGGTGTGTATAAAGGGGTTATGGGGGTACCGATGTGCCCTGTGTGCCCCATGCCCCCACTCACTCTCCTGCAGCTCCCGGCTCACACTCTGCAGGCTGCTCTGTAGGACCTTGCAAGGCCTTCGGGGCAGCGCTCGGGGGGGCAGCAGCTTCCGCTCCTGGCTCCTGGGATACGGGGGGGGTTGGGATGAGCATCCCGACCCTATCCCAATGGGAATGGGTTGGGGGGGCGGGAAGGTCGGGATGTGCATCCTGACCCCATCTCAGTGGGAACGGGGGGGTCCGGAGGGGATAAGGTCCAGATGCACATCCCGGCCCCATCCCGATGGGAATGGGTTGGGGGGGGGGGGTGGAAGGTCGGGATGTGCATCCCGGCGCCATCCCAATGGGAATGGGGTGGGGGGGGGGGGGAAGGTTGGGATGCACATCCCGGCCCCATCCCAATGGGAATAGGGGGGATCCAGGGGAAGGATGGGATGTTCATCCCAGCCTCATCCCAATGGGAATCGGATGTGGGGGGGGGCTCACGGGGGGGGGGGCTCACGGGGGGGGTCACGGGGGGGTCACGGGGGGGCTCACGGGGGGGGTCACGGGGGGGGTCACGGGGGGGGTCACGGGGGGGTCATGGGGGGGTCATGGGAGGGCTCACGGGGTCACAGTGTTGGTGTCCAGGTCCACGCAGACGACGTCTCGAGGAGGCTCATGGAGGTCAAAGTAACTCGAGTGCAGCCCCACGATGAAGGGAACTGGGGCACTGAGCACATCCCATAGGGGCAGGGGGCACAGGGGGATGTAGGGACACTGCCAGCGCAGGGGGAAGATCATCTGGGGGGGACATGGGGTCAGGGGAGAGTCATTCTTCCTGTTTCTGATCCATTTACCCCATTTCTACCATATTTTAAGCTCTTTTCCCCATTTCTAACAAGCTTTTGCCTGTTTCTTCCTTATTTTAACACATTTTTACCGTTTAAACCTGGTTTTGCCCATTTCAGCCCCTTTTTGCCCATTTCCACCCATTTTCACCCATTTCTGCCCATTCTTGCCATTCTTCCCCATTTTTGCCTATTTCTGCCCCATTTTTGCCATTTTCCCCCATTTCTGCACAGTTTTGCCCATTTCTCCCCCATTTCTTCCCAATTTTCCCCCATTTTTCTCTATTTTTCCCCATTTTCCCCCATTTTTGCCCATTTCTGTCCATTCTTGCTCATTTCTGCCCCATTTTTGCCATTTTCTGCCCCATTTCTGCCCCATTTCTCCCCCATTTCCCCCATTCCCCCCCCATTGTCTCACCGCCACCAGTGCCTCCCCCACACTGGTCAGCCTATGGGGCCTCAGGCTGTGGATCAGGACCTTGTGCTCAGTCAGCACAGCCACCAGCAGGACCAGAGCCGTGTCCGGCCCCACACAGCGAACCAGGCTCAGGAAGCTTGCGCCGCTGTGGGCACAGGGATGTGGGCACCAGAGCATCCCAGTCCCAGTCCCAGTCCCAGTCCTGATCCCAGTGCCAGTCCTGGTGCTGATCCCAGTGCCAAACCCAGCCCCAATCCCAGTCCCGATTCCAGTCCCAGTCCCAGTCCCAATCCCAATCCCAGTCCCCATCCCAGTGCCAATCTCAGTCCCAATTCCAGTCCCAACCCCAGTCCCAATCCCAGTGCCGATCCCTGTCCCAATTCAGGTCCCAATTCCAGTCCCAACCCCAGTCCCAACCCCAGTCCCATTCCCAGTCCCAATCCCAGTCCCATTCCCAGTCCCAATCCCAGTCCCAACCCCAGTCCCAACCCCAGTCCCATTCCCAGTCCCATTCCCAGTCCCAACCCCAGTCCCGATTCCAGTCCTGATTCCAGTCCCATTCCCAGTCCCATTCCCAGTCCCAATCCCAGTCCCAACCCCAGTCCCAACCCCAGTCCCATTCCCAGTCCCAACTCCAATCCCATTCCCAGTCCCAATCCCTGTATCCACACCTGAGCGGCAGTGGGGATGACACCGGCCGGCAGAGCAGGACACTGTCATAGGGGGACAGCTGTGGGGGGATGGGAAAGGGGGGGACATTGGGGGGTTATGGGGGGCAGGAATAAAGGGGACACAGAGATATGGGGGAAACACATCTATATGGGGGGATACAGCCCTTGGGGGGCACACACAGATATGGGGGTCACACATATGGGGATCTCACATATGGGGGTCTCACATATGGGGGGCACACACAGATATGGGGGTCACACAGGCATGGGGGGCACACATGGATATGGGGGTCACACACAGACATGGGGGTCACACATATGGGGGTCTCACATATGGGGGTCACACATATGGGGGTCACACATATGGGGGTCTCACATATGGGGGTCACACATATGGGGGTCACACAGGGGGGGGGGGTCTCACATATGGGGGTCACACATATGGGGGTCACACGGGGGGGGGGGTCTCACATATGGGGGTCACACATATGGGGGTCACACAGGGGGGGGGGGGCCTCACATATGGGGGTCACACACAGACATGGGGGTCACACATATGGGGGTCTCACATATGGGGGTCACACATATGGGGGTCTCACATATGGGGGTCACACATATGGGGGTCACACATATGGGGGTCTCACATATGGGGGTCACACACAGACATGGGGGTCACACATATGGGGGTCTCACATATGGGGGTCACACATATGGGGGGTCTCACATATGGGGGTCACACATATGGGGGTCACACATATGGGGGGTCACACATATGGGGGTCTCACATATGGGGGTCACACATATGGGGGTCACACATATGGGGGTCTCACATATGGGGGTCACACACAGACATGGGGGTCACACATATGGGGGTCTCACATATGGGGGTCACACATATGGGGGTCACACACACATATGGGGTCAGCCTCACCTGCACCAGGATGCGCGGCCGCTGCGGTGATGGGAAGGGGACGTTGTGCATGAAGTGGGAGATGTGCCTGAGGACAGCGGCAGCATCGGTGGGGGGTACCCATGGCCCCACTGCATCCCAGTGCATCCCAGTGCATCCCAGTGCATCCCAGCGCATCCCAGCGCATCCCAGTGCATCCCAGTACATCCCAGTGCATCCCATTGTATCCCACTGCATCCCAGCGCATCCCAGCGCATCCCAGCGCATCCCATTGCATCCCACTGCATCCCAGTACAACCCATTGCATCCCACTGCATCCCATTGTATCCCAGTGCATCCCATTGCATCCCATTGCATCCCCCTGCACCCCCTGCATCCCATCACATCCCCCTGCATCCCATTGCATCCACCTTCATCCCACCACATCCCCTGCATCCCCCTGCATCCCATTGACACACTGCATCCCATCCCACTACATCCCATCACATCCCCCCGCATCCCTCTGCATCCTATTGCATTCCATTGATGCATTGCATCCCCTGCATCCCATCGCATCCCCTTGCATCCCATTACATCCCATTGACACATCCAATCCCATCGCACCCCCCTGTATCCCCCCCCATCCCATCACATCCCCCTGCATCCCATTGCACCCACCTTCATCCCACCACATCCCCTGCATCCCACTGCATCCCACTGCATCCCAGTGCATCCCATTGCATCCCATTGCATCCCAGTGCATCCCATTGCATCCCAATGCATCCCAGTGCATCCCAGTGCATCCCAGCGCATCCCAGTGCGTCCCAGTACATCCCAGTGCATCCCAGTGTATTCCATTGCATCTCAGTGCATCCCACTGCATCCCAGTGCATCCCATTGCATCCCACTGCATCCCCCTGCATCCCAGTGCATCCCACTGCATCCCCCTGCATCCCATCACATCCCCCTGCATCCCATTGCATCCCACTGCATCCCACTGCATCCCCCTGCATCCCACTGCATCCCATTGACACACTGCATCCCATCCCACTACATCCCATCACATCCCCCCGCATCCCTCTGCATCCTATTGCATTCCATTGATGCATCGCATCCCCTGCATCCCATCGCATCCCCTTGCATCCCATTACATCCCATTGACACATCCAATCCCATCCCATCCCCCTGTATCCCCCCCCATCCCATCACATCCCCCTGCATCCCATTGCATCCACCTTCATCCCACCACATCCCCTGCATCCCACTGCATCCCAGTGCATCCCATTGCCCCCCAGTGCATCCCATTGCATCCCACTGCATCCCCCTGCATCCCAGTGCATCCCACTGCATCCCCCTGCATCCCAGTGCATCCCAGTACATCCCAGTGCATCCCATTGTATCCCATTGCATCCCATTGCATCCCACTGCATCCCAGTACATCCCATTGCATCCCACTGCATCCCATTGTATCCCAGTGCATCCCAGTACATCCCAGTGCATCCCACTGCATCCCATTGTATCCCAGTGCATCCCATTGTATCCCATTGCATCCCAGTGCATCCCAGCACATCCCACTGCATCCCAGTACATCCCACTGCATCCCACTGCATCCCAGTGCATCCCATTGCCTCCCAGTACATCCCATTGCATCCCACTGCATCCCATTGTATCCCATTGCATCCCAGTACATCCCACTGCATCCCATTGCATCCCAGTGCATCCCAGTACATCCCACTGCATCCCAGTACATCCCATTGCATCCCACTGCATCCCATTGTATCCCAGTGCATCCCAGTGCATCCCAGTGCATCCCACTGCATCCCATTGTATCCCAGTGCATCCCAGTGCATCCCAGTGCATCCCACTGCATCCCCCTGCATCCCATTGCATCCCACTGCATCCCAGTACATCCCAGTGCATCCCATTGTATCCCATTGCATCCCAGTGCATCCCAGTACATCCCAGTACATCCCACTGCATCCCATTGTATCCCAGTGCATCCCATTGCCTCCCACTGCATCCCATTGTATCCCAGTGCATCCCATTGCCTCCCACTGCATCCCCCTGCATCCCCCTGTATCCCCTGCATCCCATCCCATCCCCCTGCATCCCAGTACATCCCATTGACACATCCCATCCCATTGCCTCCCATTGCCCCCCCAGCTCACGCCTCGATGGGCAGCACATGTGGCCCAGAGATGGAATATCGATAGAGGAAGGTGAGGAAGGAGCGGAAGACGCGGAAGAAAGGCCAGCGGGAGAGGAGCGCGATGCTCCTGCGGCCGTGGGCTGAGCGCCCGGGAACCGGCACCCGCTCAACCAGGCTCAGCAGCCCCAGGCGCAGGAGCTGCCGCTCCGACAGCCGCTCCGGAGACACCGACTCGTGGAACTGGAGGGAGGCGCCGTAGACCTGGGGGGGGGATGGGGATGGGATGGGGATGGGGATGGGGATGGGATCGGGAATGGGAACGAGATGGGATCAGGAATGGGATTGGGAATGGGATTGGGATGGGATCGGGAATGGGATTGGGAATGGGATTGGGAATGGGATCGGGATGGGATTGGGAATGGGATCGGGAATGGGATTGGGATGGGATCAGGAATGGGATCGGGAATGGGATTGGGATGGGGTCCGGAATGGGATTGGGAATGAGAACGAGATGGGATCAGGAATGGGATTGGGAATGGGATCGGGAATGGGAATGGGATGGGATCAGGAATGGGATTGGGAATGGGATCAGGAATGGGATCGGGAATGGGATTGGGAACGGGAATGGGAACGGAATGGGATTGGGAATGGGATTGGGAATGGGATCGGGAATGGGAACAGGAATGGGATTGAGATGGGATTGGGAATGGGAACGGGATTGGATCGGGAACAGGATCAGGAATGGGATTGGGAATGGGAACGAGATGGGATCAGGATGGGATCACCCGGAGCATCCCCTCCCCCCCCCCACACCCCATAACCAGGTCCTGCCTTGTCTCCGGAGGCCCCGGTGAGCACGAAGGGGGTGAACAGAGGCAATGGGAACTGGGCCCCCGAGGGCCAACTCTCGACCGTGGCCCCCATGGGGAGGCAGAAGACGGGAACTGAGGCCGGCAGCGGAAACGAGGCCGTGTCCTCGGCGGGATAGCGGCTGAGCAGCGCTGAGGGAACAGGGATACAGGGATACAGGGATGGGCATCACCAACACACAGGGATACAGGGATATGGGGATATAGGGATGGGCATTGGGATCCAAGGTACCAACACGCACAGGGACACAGGGATGGGCATCACCAACAGACAGGGATACAGGGATATGGGGATACTGGGATACAGGGATACAGGGATATGGGGATGGGCATTGGGATCCAAGGTACCAACACACACAGGGATACAGAGATGGGCGTTGGGATGCAGGGGATCAACACACATGGACACAGGGATGGGCATCGGGATCCAGGGTACCAACACACGGATACAGGGATGGTTATCGAGATGCAGGGGATCAACACACAGGGATACAGGGATGGGTGTTGGGATCCAAGGTACCAACACACACACGGATACAGGGATGCGCATCCTGATCCAGGGCACCAACACACATGGATACAGGGATGGACATTGGGATCCCGGGCACTAACACACGGACACCGGGATGAGCTCCCTGCTCCCGTTATCCCATCCATGGATACAGGGATGGGCTCAGCTCCTACCTGCTTCATAGACCAAGGTGTTGGCGCTGGCCATGGAGAGCTTGTAGCACAGGTATAGGGCAGGGCCCCACTGCAGGGGAGAGAGATGGGGGTCACTGTGGGGCTGAGTGCTCATGGGGACCCCATAGGCACCCATGGCAGCACTATGGGCCAGATGCTGATGATGACCCCATAGGCCCCCACCCCCCTGCTATGGGGCCGGATGCTGCTGATGCCCCCACCCCGTCGCTATGGGTCCAGGTTTGGCTTCCCCCATAGCCCCCATCCCCCGCTATGGGTCTGGATGCTGATCCCCCCCCCCCACCCCACCGCTATAGGGCTGGATCCTGATGCCCCCACCCCCCCGTTATGGGTCCCGCTGTTGATGATACCCCCATAGCCCCCACCCCATTGCTATGGGTCCAGAAGCAGATGCCCCCAAAGCCCCCACCACACTGCTATGTGTCCAGATGCTGATGACACCCCTATATCCCCCACCCCATTGCTATGGGTCCGGATGCTGATACCCCCATAGCCCCCACCCCATATCTATGGGTCTGGCTGCTGATACCCCCATACCCCCCACCCCATATCTATGGGTCCCGCCCCCCCCCCACTCACGGGCCCGGCGCTGAGGCTCCGCCCCTCCCTGCAGTACGCATGGGGCGCGCTCTCGCCGCGCGCGGGCGCCACGAGGCAGAGGTCACTGACCCCGAGCAGCGCCGGCCCCGCGGGGGCGCGCGCGCGCCGGAAGCTCAGGAACGCGCGCGGGGCCCCCGCGCCCCCCCCGCGCAGCGCCGCCCCCCGGCTGTAGGGGGTGGTGCGCACGAGCACGTGACCCGCGCGCGGCTCCGCCCCCTCGTAGTGGACCCTGCGGGGGGGGAGAGGTCAGAGGTCACAGGGGGGGAGGGTATGGGGGGGGTGTGGGGGTTCTATGGGGGTCTATGGGGTTTCTATGGGGGGCTATGGGGGCTCTAAGAGGAGCTCTATAGGTACTCTATGTGGGACAGGGGATGCTCTATGGGGTCTCTATAGGTCCCTATGTGTCTCTATGGGTCCCTATGGGTCTCTATGTGTCTCTATGGTCTCTATAGGTCTCTATGGGTCTCTATGTGTCTCTATGGTCTCTATGTGTCTCTATGGTCTCTATAGGTCTCTATGGGTCTCTATGTGTCTCTATGGGTCTCTATGGGTCCCTATGGGTCTCTATGTGTCTCTATGGTCTCTATAGGTCTCTATGTGTCTCTATGTGTCTCCAGCGCCGCCCCCCGGCTGTAGGGGGTGGTGCGCACGAGCACGTGACCCGCGCGCGGCTCCGCCCCCTCGTAGTGGACCCTGCGGGGGGGGAGAGGTCAGAGGTCACAGGGGGGGAGGGTATGGGGGGGGTGTGGGGGTTCTATGGGGGTCTATGGGGTTTCTATGGGGGGCTATGGGGGCTCTAAGAGGAGCTCTATAGGTACTCTATGTGGGACAGGGGATGCTCTATGGGGTCTCTATAGGTCCCTATGTGTCTCTATGGGTCCCTATGGGTCTCTATGTGTCTCTATGGTCTCTATAGGTCTCTATGGGTCTCTATGTGTCTCTATGGTCTCTATGTGTCTCTATGGTCTCTATAGGTCTCTATGGGTCTCTATGTGTCTCTATGGGTCTCTATGGGTCCCTATGGGTCTCTATGTGTCTCTATGGTCTCTATAGGTCTCTATGTGTCTCTATGTGTCTCCAGCGCCGCCCCCCGGCTGTAGGGGGTGGTGCGCACGAGCACGTGACCCGCGCGCGGCTCCGCGCCCTCGTAGTGGACCCTGCGGGGGGGGGGGGGGGGGAGAGGTCAGAGGTCACAGGGGGGGAGGGTATGGGGGGGGGTGTGGGGGTTCTATGGGGGCTCTATGGGGGGTTTATTGGGTCTCTATGGGTGTTCTATGGGGGGTCTATGGGGGGCTATGGGGGTCTAAGGGGGTTGTATGGGGGTTCTATGGGGTTTCTATGGGGGGCTATGGGGGCTCTAAGAGGAGCTCTATAGGTACTCTATGTGGGACGGGATGCTCTATGGGGTCTCTATAGGTCCCTATGTGTCCCTATAGGTCTCTATGTGTCCCTATAGGTCTCTATGTGTCCCTACGGGTCCCTATGTGTCTCTATAGGTCCCTATGTGTCCCTATGTCTCTCTATGTGTCCCTATGTGTCTCTATGTGTCTCTATGTGTCTCTATAGGGTCCCTATAGGTCTCACTGGGGTCTCACCCCAGCTCCACGAGCGGCGCTCGGTCCCTCCCCCTCCGGTAGCAGAGGCAGAGCCGCTCGCGCAGTCCCGCGCTCAGCTCCGCGGGAGTCCCGGTGGGCGTGGCCTCGATGCACGTGTACCCGAGCGGCGCCTCCTCCCCCTGCGCACGCGCGATCAGCGCCACGTCCGTGATTGGCTCCTTGGGCCGAGGCTCCTCCTCCGGCCCCGCCCCCGACGGCGGCAGCCCCGCGACAACGAAGTACTCGACCAGGGCGGGTTCGGCGCACATGGTACCGGCTGCACCGGGATAACAGTGGGATAACAGTGGGAATACATAGGGATAACGTTGGGATAACATAGGGATAACAGTGGGAATACATAGGGATAACATAGGGATAACATTGGGATAACATAGGGAATACATAGGGATAACATTGGGAATACATAGGGATAACAGCGGGATAACATTGGGATAACAGCGGGATAACATTGGGATAACATAGGGAATACATAGGGAATACATAGGGATAACATAGGGATAACATAGGGATAACAGCGGGAATATACCGGGATAACATAGGGATAACACAGGGATAACATAGGGATAACGTTGGGAATACATAGGGATAACACAGGGATAACATAGGGATAACAGCGGGATAACATAGGGAATACATAGGGATAACGTAGGGAATACATAGGGATAACAGCGGGATAACATAGGGAATACATAGGGATAACGTAGGGAATACATAGGGATAACAGCGGGATAACATAGGGATAACATTGGGAATACATAGGGATAACATTGGGATAACATAGGGAATACATAGGGATAACATAGGGATAACACCAGGAATACAGCGGGAATATACCGGGATAACATAGGATAACACAGGGATAACATAGGGAATACACCGGGAATATACCAGGATAACATAGGGAATACGTAGGGATAACAGTGGGATAACACCGGGAATACAGCGGGATAACATTGGGAATATACCGGGATAACGGGGGGATAACACCGGGAATACAGCAGGATAACGGTGGGATAGCACCGGGATAACAGCGGGATAACATAGGGAATACACCGGGAATATACCGGGATAACATAGGGAATACATAGGGATAACAGCGGGATAACGGGGGGATAACACCGGGAATACACCGGGAATACAGCCGAGTGACACCAACGGGATACAGCGGGAATACAGCGGGATAACATAGGGATAACAGCGGGAATAACACCGGGAATACAGCGGAGATGGCACCGGGATCATACCGGGATAACACCGGGATACAGCGGAGAGACAACAACGGGATACAGCGGGATAACGGGGGGATAACACCGGGAATAACACAGGGAATACACCGGGAATACACCGGGAATAACGGGGGGATAACACCGGGATAACACAGGGATAGCGGTGGGAATAACACCGGGATAACAGCAGGATAACGGGGGGTTAACACCGGGAATCGCATTGGGAATACAACAGGATAACGGGTGGATAGCACCGGGATAACACCGGGAATAGTACCGGGAATAACATTGGGATAACGATGGATAACGGAGAGAATAATGATTATAATGGGGAATATCAGTGAGCAGAACACAGGGAATAACGGGGGAAAACAGGGATAACAGCATCAGGATAATGGAGGGAATACCGGGAATAATGGTGGGGATAATGAATGGGATAACAGGAGTAACAGCAGGAATAATGGGAATAACATCGGGAATGGGGACAACGGTGGGAATAACGGTGGGAATACAATGGGAATGGGAATAATGGGGATAACAACAGGAATACAAGTGGTAACAGTGGGAATGGGAATAACAGGAACACCAATGGGAATACCGGGAATCAGGACACTGGGAACACTGGGAATGGGATAAGGGAACGGGAACGGCTCCAGGACCCACCCCCCCCCCGGGCCCAGCGCTGCCCCTCCCCCCCCGGGGCTGGAAAGGGGAAGGAAGCAGCAGGGCCCCCCCCGCTATGGGGCAGCCACGGGGGGGGGGGGAAGAGGAACGGGCCCCGCCCCCCAACCCCTGCACCCCCCAACCCCACATCCCCCCCACGGCACGACCCTGCCCCACACCCGCTATGGAGCAGCCCCAGCCCCAGCCCCACACCCGCTATGGGGCAGCCCCAGCCCCACACCCGCTATGGGGCAGCCTCAGCCCCACCCCCGCTATGGGGCAGCTCCAACCCCACACACTATGGGGCAGCCCCAACCCCACACCCGCTATGGGGCAGCCCCAGCCCCACACCCGCTATGGGGCAGCTCCAACCCCACACCCGCTATGGGGCAGCCTCAGCCCCACACCCGCTATGAGGCAGCCCCAGCCCCACACCCGCTATGGGGCAGCCCCAGCCCCACACCCTCTATGGGGCAGCCCCAGCCCCACACCCGCTATGGGGCAGCCCCAGCCCCACACCCTCTATGGGGCAGCCCCAGTCCCACACCCTCTATGGGGCAGCCCCAGCCCCACCCCCGCTATGGGGCAGCCCCAGTCCCACACCCGCTATGGGGCAGCCCCAGTCCCACCCCCGCTATGGGGCAGCCCCACAGCCGCAGCCGGTACCTGCGGGCCGGGCCGCGCCGCCGGCTCCACCAGGGCCGCTTCCTTGCGCCCGCCCCTCCCCCAGCGCCCCCTGGCGGACGGGAGGACGCTCAGCACCCCCCATGGCCCCGCCCCCTGAGGAACGAACCAATCAGAGCGCGGGGGGGGGAGGGGCTCATTAACATAGAATATATTTAAAAAATAATAATAATAATAAATCACTCTGATGGGGGAGGGGCAGCCCCGACCCCTCCCCCCCCCCGGGACCCCTCCCCCCCCCCTTGGGACCCCCCCACCCCATGGGACCCCCAATGATGGGCAGGGGGGAGGCACCTACCCCATAACCCCCCCAACCCCACAATGGGACCTTCCAATACTGATGGGGGGGGGGGCAAAGTTCCAAGTGCTTTCTATGCATCCCTATGGGGCTGGGGGGTCCCTATGGGGCTGGAGGGTCCCTATGGGGCTGGGGGGGTCCCTATGGGGCTGGGGGGGTCCCTATGGGGCTGGGGGGGGGATTTCGCCTTAAACATGAGGATCTGGCATTAAAGGAGTACAAAGAGAAGCTGCCCCCCCCCCGTCTATGGGGCTATGTACAGGGAGACCCCACTGGGGGGCGCTGTGGGGCTGGGGAGCGCCGGGCCCCCCCCCCCCATTTACAATGGGGCGCCCCATTGTGGTCTGTGGGGGGGACAGTGCCAATGGGGCGCCCCCATTGGGGGCTATGGGGAGGAGAGTGCCAATGGGGCGCCCCATTGCGTTCTATTGGGGGGATAATGGCAATGGGGCACCCCACATCCCCATTGGGGTCTATGGGAGGGACAATGACAATGGGGCCCCCCCATTCCCATTGGGTTCTATGGGGGGGCAGTGCCAATAGGACACCCCATTGGGGCCTATGGGGGGATAATGACAATAGGGCCCCCTCTATCCCCACTGGGGTCTATGGGGGGGACGGTGCCAATGGGGTACCCCACACCCCTATAGTGACAATGGGGCCCCCACATCCCCATTGGGGTCTCTGGAGGGGGACAATGACAATGGGACACCCCACATCCCCATAGTGCCAATGGTGCAACCCACGTCCCCATTGGGGTCTATGGGGTCCACAGAGCCACTGGGCCACCCCATTGGGGTCTATGGGGCGGGACATTGACAATGGGGCCCCCCACACGCCCATAGTGCCAACGATGCAACCCACGTCCCCATTGGGGTCTATGGGGTCCACAGTGCCACTGGGCCACCCCATTGGGGTCTATGGGGCGGGACATTGACAATGGGGCCCCCCACATCCTCATAGTGCCAATGGCACACCCCACATCCCCATTGGGGTCTATGGGGCGTGCAGTGCCCCTGGGCCGCCCGATGGATTCTATGGGGTGCACAGTGCCCCTGGGCTGCCCCATAGGCTCTATGGGGTGCAGTGCCCCTAGGACACCCCATAGGCTCTATGGGGTGCAGTGCCCCTAGGACACCCCATAGGCTCTATGGGGCGCACAGTGCCCCATGGCCACCCCATTGAGCTCTATGGGATGCACAGTGCCCCGTGGCCGCCCCATAGGCTCTATGGGGTGCAGTGCCCCTAGAACACCGCATGGGGTCTATGAGGTTTGGTGCCTCATGGCCACCCCATAGGCTCTATGGGGTTTGGTGCCCCATGGCCGCCCCATAGGCTCTATGGGGTTTGGTGCCCCATGGCCGCCCCATAGGCTCTATGGGGTTTGGTGCCCCACGGCCGCCCCATAGGCTCTATGGGGTTTGGTGCCCCATGGCTGCCCCATAGGCTCTATGGGGCTCACTGCAGGCGGTCGGTGCGGAAGGCCTCCTCGACGGCGGGGTCAGGCAGCAGGGAGCCGGGGTCACTGAGCATGCTCAGTCCCTCCAGCCCCAGGGGCTCGATCCTCAGCTCCTCCTCCAATCCCAATCCCGATGGATCCACCTCGAATCCGGGAACAGCAGCCAAGGCCGAGGCCACTTCCTTGGAGATCCCGGAATCCCCTATGGATACAGTGGGAAAGGGGTCAGGGTCCCATTATCCCATTGGGAATGGTGCTCGGGGGGGTCAGGATCCTGTTATCCCATTGGGAATGGTGCTCAGGGGGGTCAGGATCCCGTTATCCCACTGGGAATGGGGTCAATGGGGGTCAATGGGGGTCATGATCCCGTTATCCCACTGGGAATGGGGTCAATGGGGGTTAATGGGGGTCATGATCCTGTTATCCCACTGGGAATGGGGTCAATGGGGGTCAATGGGTGTCAGGATCCCGTTATCCCATCGGGAATGGGGTCAATGGGGGTCAGTGGGGGTCAGGATCCCATTATCCCATAGGGAATGGGGTCAATGGGGGTCAATGGGTGTCAGGATGCCTTTATCCCGTCGGGAATGGGGTCAATGGGGGTCAATGGGTGTCAGGATGCCTTTATCCCGTCGGGAATGGGGTCAATGGGGGTCAGTGGGGGTCAGGATCCCATTATCCCATAGGGAATGCCGCCGGATGCACCCACCTGGCAGCAGGATGCTGGGCACGGCCCCCCCGTGCCGGCTGCAGTTGCTATGGGGGGGGGCTCGGCTCAGGAGGGGGGGGGGCTCGTAGCCCAATTCACTCTCCTGGTAGCCCAAATCCTCTGGGAATGCAGCAGTTCCAGAGCCTTCCCCCATCCCAAACTGGTCAAACTGGGAAGGAAAAGTGGGATCATTGGGATACAAAGTGGGGGGTGGGGGGTTGGGTCCATCCATCCCATCCCCCCCCCCCCCGGCCCCATAGACTCACAGAGCTCAAGGCGAAGTCCCCCATGGGCTGGTAGTGGGGGGGCAGCTGTGGGGCTGAGCTGGGCAGCACTTGTGGGGCAGGGGGGGCTCTGTGGGGCAGGAGGAGGCCGGGCTGGGGGTAGGGGTAAGGGGGCAGGCGCTGCTCGGTGCCGTCCAATGGGACCCCCTAGGAGAGAGTGAGACATGGGGGTCAGGGGAGACCCCCCCACATTGCCCCATAGAGGGGGGGGCAATGGGGAGAGCACCACCCCCCTGCTCCCCATTGGGAGGCATAGGGAGGGATTCCCATAGGGAATCATGGGGGGGGCATCCCAAGAAGGATGTGGGTCCTTGATCATCATTGACCCATGGAGGGAGGTCCATAGGGATAGAGGAAGGCTCCATAGGGATAAAGGAAGGCTCCATAGGGATAGAGGAAGGCTCCATAGGGATAGAGGAAGGCTCCATAGGGATGGAGGAAGGCTCCATAGGGATAGAGGAAGACTCCATAGGGATAAAGGAAGGCTCCATAGGGATAAAGGAAAGCTCCATAGGGATAGAGGAAGACTCCATAGGGATAAAGGAGGCTCCATAGGGATAAAGGAAGGCTCCATAGGGATAAAGGAAGGCTCCATAGGGATGGAGGAAGGCTCCATAGGGTAAAGGAGGCTCCATAGGGGTAAAAGAAGGCTCCATAGGGATAAAGGAAGGCTCCATAGGGATAGAGGAAGGCTCCATAGGGATAAAGGAGGCTCCATAGGGATAGAGGAAGGCTCCATAGAGATGGAGGAAAGCTCCATAGGGATACAAGAAGGCTCCATAGGGATAAAGGAAGGCTCCATAGGGATGGAGGAAGGCTCCATAGGGATAAAGGAGGCTCCATAGGGATAAAGGAGGCTCCATAGGGATGGAGGAAGGCTCCACAGGGATGGAGGAAGGCTTCATAGGGATAGAGGAAGGCTCCATAGGGATAAAGGAAAGCTCCATAGGGATAGAGGAAGACTCCATAGGGATAAAGGAGGCTCCATAGGGATAAAGGAAGGCTCCATAAGGATAGAGGAAGGCTCCACAGGGATGGAGGAAGACTCCATAGGGATGGAGGAAGGCTCCATAGGGATGGAGGAAGACTCCATAGGGATAAAGGAGGCTCCATAGGGATGGAGGAAGGCTCCATAGGGATAAAGGAAGGCTCCATAGGGATAGAGGAAGGCTCCATAGGGATAAAGGAAAGCTCCATAGGGATAGAGGAAGACTCCATAGGGATAAAGGAGGCTCCATAGGGATAAAGGAAGGCTCCATAGGGATGGAGGAAGGCTCCACAGGGATGGAGGAAGGTTTCATAGGGATAGAGGAAGGCTCCATAGGGATAAAGGAAAGCTCCATAGGGATAGAGGAAGACTCCATAGGGATAAAGGAGGCTCCATAGGGATAAAGGAAGGCTCCATAAGGATAGAGGAAGGCTCCACAGGGATGGAGGAAGACTCCATAGGGATGGAGGAAGGCTCCATAGGGATGGAGGAAGACTCCATAGGGATAAAGGAGGCTCCATAGGGATGGAGGAAGGCTCCATAGGGATAAAGGAAGGCTCCATAGGGATGGAGGAGGATCCATAGGGATGGAGGAAGACTCCATAGGGATGGAGGAAGGCTCCATAGGGATGGAGGAAGACTCCATAGGGATAAAGGAGGCTCCACAGGGATAGAGGAAGGCTCCATAGGGATAGAGGAAGGCTCCATAGGGATGCAGAAGTTGTGATTGAGATGAGGATGGAGACAAAGACACAGAGGAGGAGGAAGAGGAGAAAGGGGCTGGGGGGGGCAGGAGGGTTTGGGGGGGGAGGGGGTGCAGGGGGGTCTGGGGGGGTCAAGAGGGGTCAGGAGGGGTCGGGGGGGTGTAGGGTGGTGCTGGAGGGGTTGGGGGGGCAGAGGGGGTGCAGGGGGGTCTGGGGGGGTCAGGAGGGGTCAGGGGTTTCGGGGGTGTGCATGGGGGGTACAGGGGGGGGTCAGGAGGGGTCGGGGGGGGCAGGAGGGAATGGGGGGGGAGGGGGGTACAGGGGGGTCAGGGGAGCCTGGGGGGGCAGGGGGGGGGGCGGGGGGGGGTCAGGGGGGGTCAGGAGGGGTTGGGGGGTGCAGGGGGGTCAGGGGTCAGGGGTCGGTACCTGTCCGGTCGGTGCCTGGCGCTGCCGCGGGATCTGGTGTCGGCTCTCGGGGGTCAGCCCCAGGGTGGGGGGGGGGGCCTCGGCGCCGGGGGGAGGAGCCGGGGGGGGGGGCGGGGCTGGGCAGGGCCGGGGGGGTCAAGGGGGGGGGCAGGGCTGGGGTCAGGCCTGGGGGAGAGAGAGCAAAGGTTATCCCGAGGGAGGGGGGGGTGGGGGGGATACGATGGAGACATGGAGGGATACAGACATCCTATGGGATGAGTGATGGGATACATGGACATCCTATGGCATTAGTGATAGGATACATGGATATCCTATGGGATTAGTGCTGGGATACACAGACATCCTGTGAGATGAGGGCTGGGATACATGGATATCCTTTGGGATTAGTGCTGGGATACACGGGCATCCTGTGGGATTAGTGATGGGATACATGGATATCCCTTAGGATTAGTGCTGGGATACATGGACATCCTGCGGGATTAGTGTTGGGATACACAGATATCCAGTGTGACCAGCACTGGGATCCTTGCACATCCCTCAGGATTAGCACTGGGATACTTGCACACACCCCTTGGGATCCACACTCCCATCCCTTGGGATGCTCCAGCTTGGCAAAGCAGCAGCATTCCCAAGCTGGGATCACCAGGATACCTCCAACCCCTTGTGCCCTAACCCTAACCCAGCGCATCCCATTGCATCCCATTGCATCCCATTACCATACCTTGGGAGTCGTATGCGGGCGGCAGCCCCATGGAGCTGCTGATGCCCAAGTGGGTCATGGTGGTGGCGAGATTCCCGGTGCTGCCGCCGCCGCTCGGGAATGGGATCTCCTCGGGATCCAGGGGGGTGGGCAGCGGAGATGGGAAGTGCAGGCTGCTGAGGTCGGGAAGTGACCCCCCCGTGCCGAGGGGGGGCGGGATGAGGGGCAGGGATGCGGCCGGATCCGGTGATGGGAAGACGCTGGTGAGGGAGAGGTGGTGGGAATGGGATCCCGGAGCTCCCGATCCCACATCATTCCCAAAGCACTCACTGGATGCCGGGAACCTCACAGGAGCGCGGCCGGGCCGAGGAGGAGGAGAGCTGGGATGAGAGGAGGAAGGTGAGGGCAGGATGGGGGCTGAGCACCCCACATCCCCCCCCTGGTCTTCACCCACCTTCCGGGTATCCCAGGGCTTCAATGGAGGTTTGGGATCATCGAAGGTCTCTTCGATGGGAGGCACTTGGAAAAGGAACACTGGGAAGAGGCATCGGGAATGGGGTGGGATGGAGGCAGGGATACAGGGAACACCCCCCCCACCCCAATGGCATCCAATGCATGGGGGGGATCCAGACTTTGGGATCAGGGATGTGGGGCTCACCTTTGCTGTCTGCATCCCCATCCAGGAAACCTGCAAGAGAGGAGGGAATGGTGATGGATGCAAGGGGATGGGCACAACGGGATGGGGATGGACACAGGGTGAGGGACACAATGGGGTGGATGCAGTGGGATGGATACAATGGGATGGACACAGTGGGATGGACACAGTGGGATGGATACAACGGGAATGGGTACAAGGAGATGGACACAATGCCATGAACACAGTGGGATGGATACAATGGGATGGATACAACTGGAATGGGTACAAGGAAATGGATACAATGAGATGGATACAATGGGATGGACACAATGGGATGGATACAATGGGATGGATACAAAGGGATGGATACAATAGGATGCACAGGATGGGATGGACACCATGGGATGGACACAACGCGATGGACACAACAGGACGGATGTGATAGGACATATACGATGGGATGAACACCATAGGATGGATACAATGGGATGGATACAATGGGATGGCACCATGGGATGGATACAATGGGATGGATACAATGGGATGGCACCATGGGATGGACACAATGGGATGGACACAATGGAATGGGTACAAGGAGATGGATACAATAAGATGGATACAATAGCATGGACACGATGGGATGGACACTATGGGATAGATACAATAGGATGGACATGATCGGATGGACACCATGGGATGGACACGATGGGATGGACACGATGGGATGGACACGATGGGATGGACACGATGGGATGGACACCATGGGATGGACACGATGGGATGGGTACAATGGGATGGATACAATGGGATGCACAAAATGGGATGCACACAATGGGATGCACACGATGGGATGGACACGATGGGATGCACACGATGGGATGCACACAATGGGATGCACACAATGGGATGCACACAATGGGATGGATACAGGGTACAGGACAGGAGGTGTGGACAGCAGGTGTGTGTCAGGGTGCGTGCCCTGCCCTGGGGCTCTCACCGCGGCGTCCGGGCGCGGGGGGGCCCTGGCTGGGGCCCAGGAAGGGCTCCTGGGGTCCTGGGTTCAGGGCACTCGTGTGCAGAGCAGAGTCCGAGTTCGTCCTGCAGGAAACAGCAGAGCCGGGCAGGGAATTCCCATCGGGAATGGGGGGGGGAGGGGCATTGATCCTTCAGGGCATGGATAGGAGAGAGGAAACTGCCCCCCCCCCATCCCCATCCCATGGGAGCGATGGAGCCGTGAGCCCCTCAATGGGGATCCCAAAGGGATGCGCTGGCTCCTGCATCCCAAAGGGATCCCCATGGAACTCAGGACCCTTTTCCTCCCCCAGCCCCCAGCAATCCCTATGGAAGGAAGGAAGGAAAACCAGGATCAAGGCAAGCACCGACCTGTTGAGAGCCGAGGGCAGGCGGAACAAATGGCCCTTTTCCATTGGGAAGTTCGCCCAGGGCATGGTCCTTAGGGAAAGAGCTGCGTTACTTGGGAATGGGGGGAATGATCCATGACATCCTCACCCCATTCCCACACAGCCCAATGGGGATCCCCCCTCCCGCAGCTCCATGGAGCAGGAGCCAAGCCATGGATTGGGAAAGGAGCCCCGGATCCCATAGGATCAATGGGTGCTGTGCACCAGGATAAGCAGGATTTGAGCTCTTTGAATAGGAGGAAGGCAACGGGATGAGATGGGATCAATCCCAACGCTCCAGAGCTGACATTCCCAAGAGCAGGATCCAAGGCAAAGTGGGACTTTACCTCCTCCAGGCAGGCTCGGGGGGGGGCGAGAGGTACGTGGGTCCATAGGGAGAGCTGTCAATGTGCGAGCGCGTTAAGGGATAACAGTTGGGAGGTGCTGATCCCATGGGAATGGGGCCCGGGATAAAGGAGGTGCTGATCCCATGGGAATGGGGCCCGGGTTAAAGGAGGTGCTGATCCCATGGGAATGGGGCCCGGGATAAAGGAAGTGCTGATCCCATGGGAATGGGGCCTGGGATAAAGGAGGTGCTGATCCCATGGGAATGGGGCCCGGGATAAAGGAGGTGCTGATCCCATGGGAATGGGGCCTGGGATAAAGGAGGTGCTGATCCCATGGGAATGCTGCCGGGATAAAGGAGGTGCTGATCCCATGGGAATGCTGCCGGGATAAAGGATATCTGCCTCACGTAGCGGCGCAGGGGGGATCCCATCCGGCGCGGATCCCGCTGCACCCGCTCCACCAGCCCATGGTGCCGAGTGCTCCGGCTGCAGTCCAGGGGGGAATGCAGGGGACCCTGTGGGGTGAGGTGGGATGAGAACGGGATGGGATGGGGATGGGGGTGGGATGGGGATGGGATGGGGGTGGGATGGGGATGGGATGGGGGTGGGATGGGGATGGGATGGGGTTGGGATGGGATGGGGATGGGATGGGGATGGGATGGGGATGGGATGGGGATGGGATGGGATGGGGATGGGATGGGATGGGGATGGGATGGGGTTGGGATGGGGATGGGATGGGGATGGGATGGGATGGGGATGGGATGGGATGGGGATGGGATGGGGATGGGATGGGAATGGGATGGGAATGGGGATGGGATGGGGATGGGATGGGGATGGGATGGGGATGGGATGGGGATGGGATGGGATGAGGCCGGGATTGCCCCTTCCACCGCCAAAGGGATGATGGAATCCCAGAATGAACCAGCTCAAGCCCAACCATCCCCAGCATGGGCTGGGAATGCTGCCATGGATGGAGGCTCCACCATTCCCTGTGGCCCTGATCCCGACCCCTCTTTAGTGGATGAACTTCCCAATAAACCTCCCTTGGAGCAGCTTGAGGCCAATTCCTCTGATCCCATCCCTTCCATCCCATCCCTTTCCTCTTATCCCATCCCTTCCCTTGCATCCCATCCCTTCCCTTGCATCCCATCCCTTCCCTTCCATCCCATCCCTTCCCTTCCATCCCATCCCTTCCCTTGCATCCCATCCCTTCCCTTCCATCCCATCCGTTCCCTTTCATCCCATCCCTTTCCTCTTATCCCATCCCTCCCATCCCCTCCCTCCCCTCCCCCCCCCCCTCACCTGGAAGTCGGGAATGCCGCTTCCCAGCTGGTTGACGTTGGGAAGGGAGCCGCTGTAATAGGGCCCCCGACCATGAGCCAGGCGCAGCTTCTGGGCCTGCAACTGGGAGCAGGGAACTGGGATGCTGGGATGCTCCAGCGGCTCCAGTGCTGGGAATGGGGTGGGAATGGGGGAATAACAGGGCAGGAATAGGGTGGGAATAGGGCAGGAATGGGGGAAGGAATAGGGCAGGAATAGGGGAATAAGAGAGCAGGAATGGGGTGGGAATAAGGCAGGAATGGGGGAAGGAATAGGGCAGGAATAGGGGAATAACAGGGCAGGAATAGGGTGGGAATAGGGCAGGAATGGGGTGGGAATACGGCAGGAATGGGGTGGGAATACGGCAGGAATAGGGGAAGGAATAGGGCAGGAATAGGGGAATAACAGGGCAGGAATAGGGTGGGAATAGGGCAGGAATGGGGTGGGAATACGGCAGGAATAGGGGAAGGAATAGGGCAGGAATAGGGGCATAATACAGCAGGAATGGGGTAAGAATAGGGCAGGAACAGAGGAGAAATAGAGGAGCAATAGGACAGGAATGGGGCAGGAATGGGGTGGGACTGCAGTGGGAATGGGGCTGGAAGTGCTCAGCACCTGCCCACACTGAAGCCATGAATCCATAGGGATTTTCCCCCCTCCAGGACTCCCCAGCTCTGCCCACAATTCCCTGCATCCGGGAGCCCCATCCCTGCATCCCCTCCCCCCCCAGGAGCTGATCCCGGCTCAAGGCTGTGGGATGGGGCAGGAAAACCCCATGGAAAACCGGGAGCATGGAGCCGGATCCCAAAGGATCCATGAGCATCCCCAAGGGAATGTGCCATTGGGATGGAGGGATTCCCGAATCCGGGAGCAGCACATTCCCAAGCGCAATCCCAAGGAAAAGCAGGCTCAGGATATCCCGAATCCCTCCGGGAATCCCAAAGGACCACACGGATGGAGCTGCCCCATCCCTAAGGATGGGGAATGGGATCCCAAGGGAATGGGGCCGGGAGGGAGCTGGGATCCCGGGAATGTGGCTCTGCTGCACATTAACCAGCTGTTTGCTGTGCAAACACAGCAGCACTTCCCATTGGGATCAATGGGAATCCTGCCAGGAGGATCCCATGGGATCGCTGCCTTCCCGACGGGAATTCCCGACTCAAATACCCCCCCCCCCCCCATTCCCACTGATCCCAAGTGTCCATGTTGCCACTTCCGGCACTGATCCATCCCATTGCTCCAATGGGAATGACTGGGAATCCCATCACCTGGCTTGGCACAGACTCACTCCATATCCCAAACCTCGGCATTCCCAGCCGTCCCTATGGCATTCCCAGCCGTTCCTATGGCATTCCCAGCCATCCCTATGGCATTCCCAGCCTCCCTATGGCATTCCCAGACATCTCTATGGCATTCCCAGCCTCCCTATGGCATTCCCAGCCATCCCTATGGCATTCCCAGACATCTCTATGGCATTCCCAGCCTCCCTATGGCATTCCCAGCCGTCCCTATGGCATTCCCAGACTCCCTATGGCATTCCCAGACATCCCTATGGCATTCCCAGACATCCCAATGGCATTCCCAGCCATGCCTATGGCATTCCCAGCCATGCCTATGGCATTCCCAGCACATCCCCTTCCGCAGCCAATGGGATGGGACAGCTCCATCCCAGCACACGTTAAGCAGGAGATGGAGCACCCAATGCTTCCCATGGGAATACTGAGGCCTCTGCAGCCCAGAGGGGGGGACCCCCATAGACACCACATGGGGGGGACCCCTATAGATGCCCCATAGCAGGGTACCCCCATAGACACCCTATAGGGGGGTACCCCCATACACAGCCCATAGGGGATACCCCCTATAGACACCCCATGGGGGGTACCCCATAGACATCCAATGGGGAGGGTAACCCCTATAGGCACCCATACATACCCCATATGGGGTAACGTTATAGACACCCCATAGACGAGTGCCCCCCATAGACATCCAATGGGGGGTACCCCCACAGCCACCCCCCACAGACACCCTACAGGGGGTACCCCCACAGACACCCCCCATAGACACCCTATAAGAGTTACCCCCCCAGACACCCTATAGGTGTTACCCCATAGACACCCTATAGGAATTACCCCCAAAGAAACCCTATAGACGTTACCCCCACAGAAACTCTATAGGTATTACCCCACAAACCCCCTATAGATGTTACCCCCATAGACACCCTATAGGAATTATCCCCATAGACACCCCCACAGACACCCTACAGGGGTTACCCCACAGACACCCTATAGGAATTACCCCATAGACACCCTATAGGTGTTACCCCCCCCAGACACCCTATAGGGGTTACCCCCATAGACACCCTATAGGTGTTACCTCACACACGCCCTATAGGGGTTACCCCATAGACCCCCTATAGATGTTACCCCATAGACCCCCCATAGGAGTTACCCCCATAGACACCCTATAGGAGTTACCCCACAGACCCTATAGGAGTTACCCCACACACACCCCATAGGCGTTACCCCATAGACCCCCCATAGCTGTTACCCCCCCCCCCCGTCCGCCGTGCGCATGCGCCGCTCACCCGCGTGGACCCGAGCTCCATCATCACCTCCTCGAAGGCCGCGGTCTCCTCCGCCTGCCGCTGCTTCTGCAGCGCGATCTTCTCGCTGAACTTACGGGGGTTGGAGCCGCTTCCGCTTCCGGGGCCGCTTCCGGCGCCGGTGCCGGTACCGGTTCCGGTACCGGAGCCTCCCATAGGCCCCGCACCGGGACCGGGACCAGGCCCCGCTCCTGCCGCCGCCGCCATCTTGGCCCCCCCCTCCTCCTCCTCCTCCCCTCAGCCCCGCCCGCGCGCGGGGGATGATGGGAAATGGAGTCCGCCCGGTGGGAGGGCCCCGATGGGAGGGGGGAGGGAGGACTACAAGTCCCGGCATGCACCGCGGCGGCGGCGGCGCAAGGGGTGATGGGAGGAGGCGCAAGGGAAGGGAGGGGGGAGCGGACTACGAGTCCCAGCGTGCACTGCGGCGGCGGAAGGGAGGGGCGAGGGGGGCTCGGTCCCTATATGGCCCTATGGGGGGTATCATGTGACCCCCCCCAGCCCATATACCCCTATAGGGGGTACAATGTGACCCCCCCAGCCCATATACCCCTATAGGGGTACAATGTGACCCCCCCAGCCCCTATACCCCTATAGGAGGTACAATGTGACCCCCCCCCACCCCATATACCCCTATAGGGGGTACAATGTGACCCCCCCCACCCCATATACCCCTATAGGGGGTACCATGTGACCCCCTCAGCCCCTATACCCCTATAGGGGGTACAATGTGACCCCCCCCAGGTACATTCAGCTCCATCAGCTCAAGTCCTTTATTCCTCCAATGCTTCCTCCCGGCCTGCAGGGGGCGATGATGCCCCCAGCATAGAAAGGCACTTATGGGGCGGGGGGGGGGGGGGGGGGGTTTGGCACTTGGGTGAGGGGGGGAACTGGTGCCCATTCCTGATATAGGGAATGGGGAATGGGAACGGGGAACAGGTCAGAGGTCAGAGGTCAGAGGTCCCTCCCCAGGAGGGCTCCGCACACCAGCGCAAACCCAGCCAGGAGCAGGAGCGCTCCGCGCATGCGCAGCCGCGGCTCCCGCAGCTCCGGGGGGGGCACCTCCCGCGCCGTGACGTAGAGGAAGGCGCCGGCGGCGAGAGCGCGCAGCACGGCCCGCGCCAGCGCCAGGCGCGCGCCCGAGGCCACGCCCCCGAGCTCAGCCACGCCCCCGAGCGCGACCCCGCCCCCGAGCGCGGCCCCGGCCGGCAGCACGAGCAGGGCGGCGGCCACGGCCGGGGGGCGGAGCCCGGCTCTGAGCATGCGCAGAGCGAGCGCGGCGGCCACGGCCCCGCTGTGCACGAGCCGCGCGGCCCCGAGCCCAGGCCCCGCCCCCGCCTCGCGCAGCCCCAGCGCCAGCAGCAGAGCCGCGGCGTGGGCGGGGCTCAAGGGGGCGGGGCTACGGGGGAGGGGCGGGGCCTCGGCTCGGGTGGGGCTGAAGGGGGCGGAGCTAAGGTGGAGGGGCGGGGCCTCATACAGGGAGGGGTTACAGGGGGCGGGGCTACGATGAAGGGGCGTGGCCTCGGGCTCCAACGCGATTGGCTCCAGCAGCGGCAGCAGGAGGAAGCCGAGGGCCAGGATGAAGGCGGAGAGAGGGAACTGCGGCTGCGCAGAGGGAGGGGAGGGGGGATGGGAAGGAGGTCATGGTCCCATCCCCATCATCCCATTCCCATCGTCCCATCCCAGCGGCTGGGCCCCGTGTTGGGCACAGGCCCCTATGGGGCTCCCACATCCCTATGGGGCTCCCACATCCCTATGGGGCACCCACACCCCTATGGGGTCCCCCCCATTCCTATGGGGCTCCCACATCCCTATGGGGCTCCCACATCCCTATGGGGCACCCACACCCCTATGGAGTTCCCCACACCCCTATGTGTCCCCCCCACCCCTATGGGGCACCCCCACCCCTATGAGGCTCCCCCACCTCTATGAGGCTCCCGCACCCCTATGGGGTTCCCCCACCCCTATGGGGTCCCCCCCACCCATATGGAGCTCCCTCCACCCCTTTGGGGCTCCCCCACTCCTATGGGTCCCCCCCACCCATATGGGGCACCCACACCTCTATGGGTCCCCCCCACCCCTATGTGTCCCCCCCCTCGGAGCTCCCCCCCCCCATGTCCGTGCGCGTCCCCGCGGCTCACGCTGAGCCCCATCCCCTGCAGCGCGTTCCCGAGGCCGCAGAGGGCGCTCGGGAGCAGCTCCAGCAGCGCTGAGCCCACGAAGACACCTCCGGACACACAGCTCAGGAGGGGGCGGGGGGAGCCTGGGGGGGGAGGGGAGATGGGGATGGGGGGGGATGGGGATGGGGATGGGGGAGGGGAGATGGGGATGGGGGAGATGGGGATGGGGATGGGGATGGGGATGGGGGATGGGGATGGGACCCCCCAGAGCGGCCCCTGTGGGGCAAAGGGGACCTGGGGAACACCCCCAGTGACCGGGATCCGGTGCTGGGGGAGGAGGGGATGGAGAGGATGAGGGAATGGGATGGAGGGGATGGGATAAAAGGGATGGGATGGGGGGGATGGGAATGGGATGGGATGGGATGAAAGGGATGGGATAAAAGGGATGGGATGGAGAGGATGGGACAAGAGGGATGGGAAGAGGGGATGGGATGGAAGGGATGGGGATGCAGGGGATGGGATAGAGGGGATGGGGGAATGGGGTGGGATGGAGAGGATGGGACAATAGGGATAAGAGGGAATGGGATGGAGGAGATGGGATAAAAGGGATGGGGGATGCAGGGGATGGGGGAGGGCACGGAAGGGGATGGAGCCCTCCCCCCCCCCCCGGTGCCGTTACCGGTGTCCCCCAGCGGCCCCAGCAGCAGCTCCGGCCCCATCGCATCCGGACGGAGCGGGATCGGAAACGGGAAGTGGGGACCGGAACTGGGAACAGGAGCGGGATGGAGGGAGACGGGAGCGGGATAGGGATGGAGGGGACCGGGATTGGGATCAGGGACCGGGATCAAGGGCTGGGATAGGGATCAAGGACCGGGATAAAGGGCTGGGATCACGATAAGGGAACGGGATCGGGATCAAGGACCGGGATAACCGGCTGGGATTGGGATCAGGGACCGGGATCAAGGGCTGGGATAGGGATCAGGGACCGGGATCAAGGGCTGGGATCGAGATCAAGGACCGGGATAACCGGCTGGGATCGGGATAAGGCACCGGAATGGAGATGAAGGACCAGGATATAGGGCTGGGATCGGGATCAGGGACCAGGGTCAGAGATGGGAAGCTCGGACCGGGATCCAGAACTGGGATCCGGGATCCAGGACCGGGATCCAGCCTCCCCCCCCGCGGGTCCTAGGGGGCGGAGCCTCACGGGCCTCAGCCAATAGAAACGCGGGCACCCGCTACAGGACGCTGGCGTCAGCCAATAGGAAACGAGAACGCGCACACGTGACCCACTCCCGCAATCCCATTCCCGTTATCCCGGTTACCGGAGGGATTTCCACTATCCCGAACCATTCCCGGTGGATCCTCCCCCCCCCCCTTCCCGGTGCTGCTCATCCCAGTGTTCCCAGTGCTGGGAATGGGAGAGCCTGGCTCTGCAGGGATGGAGCTGATGGGGAGCATGGGAGCTCCAACAGGGGACATGGATACGGGGATATGGGAACAAGGGACATGGATACAGGGATATGGGAACAAGGGACATGGATACAGGGATACCAGGACAGGGGATATGGTGTATGGAAACGTGGATACAGGGATATGGGTACAGGGAACATGAATACCACAACAGGAGACATGGATTCAGGGATATGGGAATATGGGACATGGACACACAGATAATAGGCCAGAAGACATGGATAGAGGGATATAGGAACAAGGGACATGGATACAGATACTGGGACAGGGAACACGGATACAGGGATATGGGGACAAGACACATGGATACAGGGATAAGATTCAACCCCCTCCCCCATACAACACACGTGGGCTGCTCCAGGGGCTCCGGGTTTTTATTGCTGCTAATCCCACGGGATCCTCCCAATCCAATGGGATCCTCCCAATCCAATGGGAGCCTCCCAATCCAATGGGAGCCTCCCAATCCCATTGGCTGCTCCTGATCCCATTGGCTGCTCCCGATCCCATTGGCTGCTCCGGATGCCGTCAGATGGACTCCATTTGCTTGCGCACCTTCTCCAGAGCCTTCCTGTCCAGCAGCCGCTGGCGCCAGAGCACCAGGATGGAGGCTCCGGCTGCCAGAGCCAGAGAGGAGCCCACGAAGTGCCAGAAGGAGCGAGAGTCCTGGAGAGCCGAACGGCAGCTGCAGAGGGAAGGGGATGGGATGGGAATGGGAATGGGGGTGGGATGGGGATGGGAATGGGGGTGGGATGGGGATGGGAATGGGGGGGAATGGGGATGGGAATGGGGGGGAATGGGGGTGGGATGGGGATGGGAATGGGGATGGGAATGCCACCCCACCCCCCCCCAAACCCCGGTCCCCACCTCTTGAACTCGGCCCTCTTGGAGCCGGCGCAGTTGATTTGCTCCACGAAGCCGGTGGGGCTGCACTCAGGCACCGTCTTCTGCAGTGGAGAGGGGGCATTGGGGATATGGGGCAGGCTATGGGGTGCTATGGGGCAGGGCTATGGGGCAGGGCTATGGGGCACGCTATCGGTTGATGCTATGGGGCAGGGCTATGGGACAGTGCTATGTGGCAGGATTATAGGGCAGGCTATGGGGCAGCAGTATGAGGTGCTATGGGGCAGCACTATGGAACAGGGCTATGGGGCAGGGCTATGTGGCAGTACTATGGGTTGATGCTATGGGGCAAAGCTATGGGTTGAAGCTATGGGGCAGGGCTATGGATTGATGCTATGGGGCAGCCTATGGGGCAGGCCATGGGTTGATGATATGGATCAGTGCTATGGGTCAGTTTATGGGTCAGTCTATGGGGCAGGTTATGGGTCAGTCTATGGGTCAGTCTATGGGGCAGTCTATGGGTCAGTCTATGGGTCAGTCTATGGGGCAGTCTATGGGGCAGTCTATGGGGCAGTGCTATGGGTCAGTCTATGGGGCACTGCTATGGGTCAGTCTATGGGTCAGTCTATGGGTCAGTCTATGGGGCAGTCTATGGGGCAGTCTATGGGTCAGTCTATGGGGCAGGCTATGAGTCAGTCTATGGGTCAGTCTATGGGGCAGTGCTGTGGGTCAGTCTATGGGTCAGTCTATGGGTCAGTCTATGGGTCAGTCTATGGGGCAGGCTATGAGTCAGTCTATGGGTCAGTCTATGGGTCAGTCTATGGGTCAGTCTATGAGTCAGTCTATGGGTCAGTCTATGGGTCAGTCTATGGGTCAGTCTATGGGTCAGTCTATGGGTCAGTCTATGGGGCAGTCTATGGGGCAGTCTATGGGGCAGTCTATGGGGCAGTCTATGGGTCAGTCTATGGGTCAGTCTATGGGTCAGTCTATGGGTCAGTCTATGGGGCAGGCTATGGGGCAGTCTATGGGTCAGTCACCATCTGGAACCCGGTACAAGCCGAACACTCTTGAGCCACCACGAACTCCTCCACCCTCCAACACGCGGCGGACACGGGGCTCGCTGCGGGGAACGGGAGGGGTCAGCACCGCTTCCGGTTCCGGTCCCAGCCCCAACCCCCTGGTTCCGGTTCCGCTCACCCGAGCGCCGCTCGTCCCCCGCCGCCATGGCCGCCGCGGGGCTGTGGGAGCAGAGAGGCGGTGAAGGCCGCGCCGGAAGTGAGGCCCCGGAACCCGCTTCCGGTCCCCGTTCTCCGGTTCCGGTCCCCGGTTCCGCTCCCTAGTTCCGGTTCCGGTCCCAGCTGCCCGGTTCCCGTTCCCCAGTTCCGGTTTCCGGTCCCCGGGTCCGGTCTCCCCTCCCCGGTTCCTCAGTTCCGGTTCCGGTCCCCGTTTTCCGGTCCCCACTCCCCGGTTTCCGGTCCCCGCTCTCCGGTTCCGGTCCCCACCTGATGCCGCAGAGCAGCAGCGCCAGCCCCGCGCAGATCACGTGACCCATCCCGGCGGCGCTACCGGACGCAGCGGAGCCGGGACGGGGCCTCCGGCGGCGCCGCCGCCATCTTGGCGCACTGAGCGCGGCGGGCGGGGCTTGTGCGTGATGACGTCACACGGGAGGCGTGGCCTGATGCCGAAAGAGGCGTGGCTTATGGGGAATGGTTTCCAGCCAATGGGGTGTGGCTTTTAGTGATGACGTCACTCATGGGACGTGACCTACATATAAAGGAGGTGTCTGTTAAAGGGGGCGTGGCTTTGGCTGAGTGGGCGTGGCTCGTTCCCACCGCCGGGCCCATCCCACGTTGGGGGGGGGGGATAAGAACCGGGTTTGTTTCCCCCCCCCCTTCCCGGTGCTTCCGGGCTCATGGAATGGAACAGGATCATGGAACCGGTGGGGCTGGCAGCGCTGGGAATGCCGGGATACATGGTCCCTTCCGGTGCGCTCTGTGCTCCCCCCATCCCATTCCATGCATCCCGGAAGCTCCTGCTCCCATCCCACCCCCAACATGGCCGCCCCCATTCACCATCCCCAACATGGCCGCCCCCATTCACCATCCCCAACATGGCCGCCCCCATTCACCACCCCCAACATGGCCGCCCCCATTCACCATCCGCAACATGGCCGCCCCCATCATCCCCAAGATGGCGCCGCCCACGCAGGCCCCGCCCCACTTCCGCCCCTGCAGGAAGCCCCGTTCGTGCCTTGGCCCCTCCCCCCTCCCTTGCGCTCCCTTTCCGGCCGCGGCTCAGCTGCTCGCCGCCATGCCCGTGAGCACCGGGGGGCACCGGGGGGTCACGGGGGTCACCGGGGGGGCATCAGGGGGCACCGGGGGTCACCGGGGATGGGGATGGGATGGGGGGCGGCGTCCGGGTCGGTTCGTCCGTGCCCAAGATGGCGGCGGCGCTGAGGGAGCGCATGAGCACCGGGGGGGGCACACGGGGGTCACCGGGGGGGCACGGGGGTCACCGGGGGGGGCACGGGGGTCACCGGAGGGCACTGAGGGGCACCAGGAATGGGGATGGGGGGGGAACGGGTCCCGGTTCCCGTTAAGGGGGGTCCGGGTGGGTTCGTCCGGTGCCCAAGATGGCGGCGGTGCTGAGGGCCGCGTGAGCACCGGGGGGGTCACGGGGGTCACCGGAGGGGCACGTGGGGGGCACCGGGGATGGGAGGGGTCCGTCGGTGACCAAGATGGCGGCGGTGCTGAGGGCCGCGTGAGCACCGGGGGGGTCACCGGAGGGCACCGGGGGGTCACGGGGGTCACCGGAGGGCACCGGGGGGGTCACCGTGGGGGGTCACCGGGGATGGGGGGGGGGGTCTCCCGGTGCCCAAGATGGCGGCGGTCTGAGGCCGTGTCCGCAGCTCGCCAAGGACCTGCTGCATCCGGCGCCCGAGGAGGAGAAGAGGAGACACAAGAAGAAGAGACTCGTGCAGAGCCCGAACTCCTACTTCATGGACGTCAAGTGTCCCGGTGAGGGGGGGGAGGGGTCCGGTAGATCCCGGTGTATCCCGGGGTCATTCCCGGTGGATCCCGGGGTCATTCCCGGTGTCATTCCCGGTGTATCCCGGTGTATTCTGGTGTATCCCGATGTATTCTGGTGTATCCCAGTGTATCCCGGTGTATTCCTAGCATATAACGGTATATCCCCGTGTATTTGGTGTATTTCCAGTATATCCTGGTATTCCTGGTGTATCCTGGTATATCCCAGTGTATCCCAGTATATTTAGTGTATTGCTGGTGTATCCCAATGTATCCCGTTATTCTCACTATTCCCGGTATATTCCAATGTATTCCCAGTATATCCCGGTGTCTTCCGGTATATCTTGTGTGCCCGATATTCCCGGTATATCCCAGTATATCCCAGTGTATTCCCGGTATATCCTACTGTATCCTGGTATTCTCAGTGTATCCTGGTATATCCCGATGTATTCCTGGTGTATTCCCAGTATATCCCAGTGTATCCCACTATATCCCTGTGTATTCCCAGTATATCCCACTGTATCCCGCTATATCCCTGTGTATTCCCAGTATATCCCAGTGTATCCCACTATATCCCAGTGTATCCCGCTATATCTCAGTGTATTCCCACTGTATCCCGCTATATCCCTGTGTATTCCCAGTATATCCCAGTGTATCCCACTATATCCCAGTGTATTCCCAGTATATCCCAGTGTATCCCGCTATATCCCTGTATCCCATCCCCGCAGGCTGCTACAAGATCACCACCGTGTTCAGCCATGCCCAGACCGTTGTGCTCTGCGTGGGCTGCTCCACAGTCCTGTGCCAGCCCACGGGGGGCAAAGCAAGGCTCACGGAAGGTAAGGATGGGAATGGGGCTGGGAATGGGGCTGGGAATGGGGCTGGGAATGGGGCTGGGAATGGGGATGGGAATGGGGATGGGAATGGGGCCGGGAATGGGGCCGGGAATGGGGCCGGGAATGGTGGAATTCCAGCGGCATTCCCGGTGATTCCCTCCCCCCCCCAGGCTGTTCCTTCCGGAGGAAGCAGCACTAAGGGATGGATGCGGCTCCCGTGGGATCGGCGCTGGGATGAGGAACATCCCAATAAATTTTGGATAAAATAGGGATAAACGGCTGGGAATGGGAATGATTCCTTTGGGAACGGGAATGATCCCGTTGGGATTGGAATGGTCCCGATGGGATGGGAATGATCCCATTGGGAATGCTGGTTCTCAGCCCCACATGGGAGGTGGGGATGGAGCCATGGGATGGGGATGGGATACAGGAGCATCCATGTTGGGGATGGGGGAGGCCACGTTGGGTGAACCCAACACCCCCAGGGGGGATGTGGGGACCCCATAGGGACACTGGGGGAGGGGACACCATAGTTGATGGAGGGAGGTGTGAATGGGTTTGGGAACATGGGAATACCATGGAGGACATGGGGATAATCTGGGATGATGTGGGGTACAGAGACCCCCATACACCCCATAGGGACCCTGATGCACAGGGACACCCCCATACACCCCATAGGGGCCTTGCTGCACAGGGACCCCCATACACCCCATAGGGACCCTAATGCACAGGGACCCCCATACACCCCATAGGGACCCTGATGCACAGGGACCCCCATACACCCCATAGGGGCCTTGCTGCACAGGGACCCCCATACACCCCATAGGGACCCTGATGCACAGGGACCCCCATACACCCTATAGGGACCCTGATGCACAGGGACCCCCATACACCCTATAGGGACACATTGACCCCCATACCCCCCATAGACACACATGCAGATGTGGGGCAGCACCTTTATTGCCTTGGGGGGGGGGGGTTGGGGTCACTCCTCGTGCCCCGGCGCCGGGGGGGGCAGCGCCAGCCCCATGAGCACCCGCTGCAGGTAGGCGGAGTTAAAGCAGCGGCGCCGTTCGGCCGCGTCCCCCCCCGCGCAGCAGCGCAGTGGGTCCTTCCAGGCCCCGCCCCCCCGCGCGCTGCACAGGGAGGCGATGGTGCGGCCGAGCTGCGGGAGGAACCATTGTGAGTGCGGGGGGGGGGGATAGGGGAGAGGGGGGGATCATAGGGGTACAAACCTGCTCGTCAGCGCATGCGCGCTGCTCCTGAGGGTGCCGTGGGCAGCAGGAGGTGATGGCACCGAGGAGCTCTGGGATTGGGCGTCTGTGGGGTGGGAATAGGGGTGGGATATGGGAACGGATGGGATATGGGAACCGATGGGATATGGGAACATGGATGGGATATGGGAACAGGGATGGGATATGGGAACATGGATGGGATATGGGAACATGGATGGGATATGGGAACATGGATGGGATATGGGAATGGATGGGATATGGGAACAGGGATGGGATATGGGAACGGATGGGATATGGGAACAGGGATGGGATATGGGAACAGGGATGGGATATGGGAATGGATGGGATATGGGAACAGGGATGGGATATGGGAACAGGGATGGGATATGGGAACGGATGGGATATGGGAACAGGGATGGGATATGGGAACGTGGATGGGATATGGGAACATGGATGGGATATGGGAACAGGGATGGGATATGGGAACAGGGATGGGATATGGGAACATGGATGGGATATGGGAATGGATGGGATATGGGAATGGATGGGATATGGGAACAGGGATGGGATAGGGAGGCAGGGGTGGGATACGGGGTGCAGGGATGGGGGCAGTGTTGGGATAGGGGCAGGGATGGGGTCCCCAATGGGATGAGTTCCCCAATGGGATGGGGTCACCAATGGGATGAGGTCACCAATGGGATGAGGTCACTAATGGGATGGGGTCCCCAATGGGATGAGGTCCCCAAAGCGATGAGGTCCCCAATGGGATGAAGCCCCCAATGGGATGAGGTCCCCAATGGGATGGGGTCCCCAATGCCCCCTATGGGGTCCCCAAAGGGATGAGGTCCCCAATGGGATGAGGTCCCCAAAGGGATGAGGTCCCCAATGGGATGAGGTCCCCAAAGGGATGAGGTCCCCAATGGGATGAGGTCCCCAAAGGGATGAGGTCCCCAATGGGATGGGGTCCCCAGTGGGATCGGGTCACCAATGGGATGAGGTCTCCAATGGGACGGGTTCCCCATTGCCCCCCTTGCCCCATTACCCACCTCCTGCTGAGCAGCCTGGCAGGGCCGCAGAGCACCCGCAGCAGTTCAGGCCCAGCCTGGCCCAGGCTCACGTTGTGCAGCTCCCGGTCGTAGCGCGGAGCTGGTGCCGCAGCCGCGAAGCAGCTGATCCGAGCGAGGCCTGAGGCCTCACAGCAGAGCCGAGGCCGCAGCCCCTGAGCTGCCTCCTCCTGGCACAGCCGCTCCAGCCCCGAGCGCCACTGGGGGAACCAGGGTCAGCCTGGAGGCCACCGGAGCCACCGGAGCCTCCAGCCCCGAACTGGGGACTCCAGGATCCCTGCAGAGCCCCCAACCCGAACCCACATCCCTGTGGGCTCCTGCATCCCAAACCCGGGTACCAGGGCACCCGCATCCTGCATCCGTGTGTGCTCCTGCATCCCCACATCCGGGTACCAGGGCACCTGCATCCTGCATCCCTGTGCGCTCCTGCATCCCTGTGGGCTCCTGCATCCGTGTGTGTGCTCCTGCATCCCTGCACCCGGGTACCAGGGCACCTGCATCCCAAACCCACATCCCTGTGTGCTCCTGCATCCCTGTGTGCTCCTGCATCCCCGCATCCAGGTACCAGGGTACCCGCATCCTGCATCCCTGTGCGCTCCTGCATCCTTGTGTGTGCTCCTGCATCCCTGCACCCGGGTACCAGGGTACCCGCATCCCACATCCCTGTGCGCTCCTGCATCCCTGTGTGTGCTCCTGCATCCCTGTGTGTGCTCCTGCATCCCCACATCCGGGTACCAGGGTACCCGCATCCCACATCCCTGTGCGCTCCTGCATCCCTGTGTGTGCTCCTGCATCCCAAACCCGGGTACCAGGGCACCCCCATCCCGAACCCACACCCACATCCCTGTGGGCTCCTGCATCCCTGTGTGTGCTCCTGCATCCCTGTGTGTGCTCCTGCATCCCTGCACCCGGGTACCAGGGCACCTGCACCCCAAACCCGGGTACCAGGGTACCCGCATCCCTCTGTGTGCACTCCCACATCCCCTGTGTGCTTCTGCATCCCCAGATCAGGTACTAGAGCATCCCCATCCCGCATCCCTTGTGCGCTCCAGCATCCCCACACCTGGGTACCAGAGCATCCCCATCCCGCATCCCTTGTGCGCTCCTGCATCCCCACACCTGGGTACCAGAGCATCCCCATCTCGCATCCCTTGTGCGCTCCAGCCCCATTCCACCCCCATTCCATCCCCCATCCCCATCCCCCCCTCACCGCCTCATGTGCGCACTCCAGGCTCCGGTTGCGGTTGCGGCAGCAGCTCCCGAACTCCCTCTCGAGGCGCAGATGGAAGCGGTCGAGGGCCCTGCTTGTACCGGTGTTACCGGTGGTACCGGTTGTACCGGTGGTACCGGTTGTACCGATGGTACTGGTGGTACCGATGTTACCGGTAGGTCCGGGCCGCAGCCCCCGCAGCCCGCAGATGTTCCCCACGTTGTCGGCCGTGGGCTCCCCGGGGGGGAACGGGACCTCCGGTACCGGCAGCTCCGCAGCGGCCTCGGCGGCCGCGTCACGGAAGCAGCGGCTCCGCTGCGCCCCCCGGCGGCGGCAGCACGAGAACGGCCGAGTCTTCACCGAGAACTCCTCCGAGCAGAACGAGTCCAGCACCGAGGACCACTGCGGGGGGGGGGGGGGTCAGGAATCCGGTACCGGAACCACCCCCCCACGGTACCGGAACCATCCCACCCCGGTATTGGACACCCCCCATTACCGGTACCAGAACCACCACCCCCGGTAGCGGAACCACCACTCGGTACCGAACACACCCCCCCGGGTACCGGACACAATCCCGGTACCGGACACCCCCCACCCCCGGTATCGGAACCAACCCCCGGTACCAGACACAAACCCTCCGGTACCGGAATCACCACCGACGGTACCGGACATGCCCCCCGGTACCGGAACCACCCCCACCAGTACCAGACATCCCCCTCCTTCCCGTTACCGAAGCCCCGCCCCGTTCCCTAAGCCCCGCCCCATTCCCGAAGCCCCGCCCCGTTCTCGAAGCTCCGCCCCCATTCCCGAAGCCCCGCCCCGTTCCCTAAGCGCCACCCCGTTCCCTTAGCCCCGCCCCGTTCCCTAAGCCCCGCCCCCATTCCCGAAGCCACGCCCCGTTCCCTAAGCCCCGCCCCCATTCCCGAAGCCACGCCCCGTTCCCTAAGCCACGCCCCGTTCCCTAAGCCACGCCCCCCATTCCCGAAGCCACGCCCCGTTCCCGAAGCCCTGCCCCGTTCCCTAAGCCCCGCCCCCCCCTCACCTGCCGCCTGGCGCAGCGCACGGGGTCCGCGCGCCCGCAGCACGTGACCATGCGCGTCGGGAGCGCGCTCAGCGCCGCCGCCTGGCGCCGGAGGTGCCCGAAGGAGCTGGGGGGGAGGGGCGGGGCCGCGGGGGGGGGCGGGGCCTGCGCGCGCTCCCGACACATCCGGGTCACGGCCGCGACCTCCGGCCACGGGGGGGGGAACCCGGGAACCGAGCGGGGACCCCACGGGGAGAACGTGGCGGAGGCGGCGGAGGGGGGAGGGGCGGGGTCCAGATCCAGGAGCACTGGGGGGGGAGGGGATCCTGTATCCATGTCCTGATCCCATTCCCTGTATCCATGTCCCCATCCCAACGGGTTCCCTGTATCCATGTCCTCATCCCATTCCCTGTATCCATGTCCCCATCCCAAGGTGTTCCCTGTATCCATGTCCCCATCCCATTCCCTGTATCCATGTCCCATCCCATTCCCTGTATCCATGTCCTGATCCCATTCCCTGTATCCATGTCCTGATCCCATTCCCTGTATCCCTGTCCCCATCCCATTCCCTGTATCCATGTCCCCATCCCAAGGTGTTCCCTGTATCCATGTCCCCATCCCATTCCCTGTATCCATGTCCTCATCCCATTCCCTGTATCCATGTCCCCATCCCAAGGTGTTCCCTGTATCCATGTCCCCATCCCATTCCCTGTATCCATGTCCCATCCCATTCCCTGTATCCATGTCCTGATCCCATTCCCTGTATCCATGTCCTGATCCCATTCCCTGTATCCCTGTCCCCATCCCATTCCCTGTATCCATGTCCCCATCCCAAGGTGTTCCCTGTATCCATGTCCCCATCCCATTCCCTGTATCCCTGTCCTCATCCCATTCCCTGTATCCATGTCCCATCCCATTCCCTGTATCCATGTCCCCATTCCAAGGGTTCCCTGTATCCATGTCCCATCCCATTCCCTGTATCCATGTCCCCATTCCCGTTCCCTGCTCACGCTGTTGGATGGGGGGGGGCTCCAGCTCCAGGCTCTCCTGCACCAGCTCCGGGGGGGGCTCCAGTGCCACCACTGCCACCGGGGGGGGGACACACAACGGGGGTCAATGGGGGGGGACACAATGGGGGGGACACAACGGGGGTCAGTGGGGGGGGGACACAACGGGGGTCAATGGGGGGGGGGACACAACGGGGGTCAATGGGGGGGGACACACAACGGGGGTCAATGGGGGGGGTACAATGGGGGTCAATGGGGGGGACACAACGGGGGTCAATGACGGGGGGGACACACAACGGGGGTCAATGAGGGAGACCCCCCCCCATCCCCATAGGAGCCCCGGGGGGGGGGGGGGGGTGGGGCATGGGTACGGGACCCGGATATGGGGCAGGGACCATGGGATGTGACCCATAGGGACCGTGTTTTGTGCCCCACAGAGGCCATGGGATGTGCCCTATAGGGACCATGTTTTGTGCCCCACAGGGACTATGGGGTGTGCCCCATAGGGATCATGGGGTGTGCCCCATAGGAACCATGGGGTGTGCCCCACACATCCGGGGTGGGGATCCGCGTATCCAGGAAGGGAACACAAACAGAGCCCAGGGAATGAGGGAAGTGGCTCCGGAAATGGGGGGGGGGACTTGGGAATTCCCTTTGGGAAGCGGCTGGGATGGGATCGAGACCCCAAACGGGATCCGGGCCCCAAACGGGATCGAGACCCCAAACGGGATCCGGGTGTTAAGGGATGTGAGGACCCGGGAGGGAGATTCCAGAGTTTGGGAATCTGGGATCGGGACCCGCAGTTCCCAAAGGGAATCGGGGGGGTTGGGACTCACCGGTAGCACCGAGGAGGAGGAGGAGGAGGCTGAAGGCAGCCATGGGGGGGGCGCTATGGGGCCGGAGCCGCCTCTGTGGGGCAGGAGCCGTCGCTGTGGGGCAGGAGCTGCCTCTGTGGGGCAGGAGCCGCCGCTATGGGGCAGGAGCTGCCTCTGTGGGGCAGGAGCTGCCTCTGTGGGGCAGGAGCCGTCGCTATGGGGCTTATGAAGGGCCGGGGCCTGAGTCACAGCCTCACGTGGGGTGGGGCGGGATGGGGGGGGGGAACACGGGGCAAGAGGGGGGGCAAAACAGAGCCCCCCCCCCCCAGCCCCAAACATGGAGCTTCCTGCCCCCCCCCCCCCCATTGGCAGCCTCTGCCCCCCCCCCCATAATGGTCCCGTCCGTGCCCCCCCCCCCCCCCCCAAGGGGAAGCAGCCGCAGATTTGCGGGTTTTGCCCCATTTTGGGCCCTGCCCCACCCCGTGATTCAGCCCCGGGGGGGGGGAACCCCCATTGGGAGGGTCCTTTTGGTGCCCCCCCCCTTAAACCCCCTATGGAATCGGTTGGGGGGGGGCAGAGCCACCAGCGCCCCCCTTTTATGGGGGTCAATGGGAGGGTCCCATCCCCACGCACGGGGGGGGGGGGGCATTGCCCAAGAGCCGGCTCAAGGTGACGCACGTTTGCGTAACCCCTCCCCCCCCCCCCCCGCGGGCCCCCCCCTTTGTGTCCCACCGGGAATCCGATGGGAAAACCCCGGCAGGAAGGAGGGGGGGGGGGGGGGGGGGACCAAGAGGGTCCCGGGGGGGGGTTAAGGGGGGGTCAGGTCCCTAAGGAGGTGTTGGGGGGTCCTGAAGGGATTCCCAACGTGGGGGGGGTCATGGGGAACCCCAGGGAGATCCCAAGGGATGCAGCTGCGGGGGGGGGTCCATGGGCAGATCCAGGGTTGGGGGGGGGGGGGCTCTGGTCCCTGTCCCCCCCCTCTTATTCAGGTGGGAGTTGTGCTGGGAGAGCCCCCACAATGGCACAGACTGGGATGGGGGGGCACGATGGGGACATGGGGGGCACGATGGGGATATGGGGCCCATAGGAAGGATATGGGGGACACGATGGGGATATGGGACCCATGGGAAGGATATGGGGGACACGATGGGGATATGGGACCCATAGGAAGGATATGGGGGACACGATGGGGATATGGGACCCATAGGAAGGATATGGGGGACACGATGGGGATATGGGACCCATAGGAAGGATATGGGGGGCACGATGGGGATATGGGACCCATAGGAAGGATATGGGGGGCACGATGGGGATATGGGACCCATAGAAGGCCATGGGGGCCTCGGATCGCCCTCGCTCTGCCCCCTAAGCCCGAGCCCATGGGGACGAGCACTAGGCCGGGCACTAGGACCCGGGGCGGTGGAGGGGGCGGGGCCAGAGCCACGCAAGGAGATGTGGGCGGAGCCATGCCCATATTAGGAGTGGGGCGCGGCTGTTTTGGAGCGAGGTGCCTCATTGAGGACGGGAGCCCCCATCCCTGCCCCATTGCAAACAGGATCCCCCATCCCTGCCCCATTGCAAACAGGATCCCCCATCCCTGCCCCATTGCAGACAGGATCCCCCATCCCTGCCCCATTGCAGACGGGATCCCCCATCCCTGCCCCATTGCAAACAGGAGCCCCCATCCCTGCCCCATTGCAAACAGGATCCCCCATCCCTGCCCCATTGCAGACGGGATCCCCCATCCCTGCCCCATTGCAAACAGGATCCCCCATCCCTGCCCCATTGCAAACAGGATCCCCCATCCCTGCCCCATTGCAGACAGGATCCCCCATCCCTGCCCCATTGAGGACGGGATCCCCCATCCCTGCCCCATTGCAAACAGGATCCCCCATCCCTGCCCCATTGCAGACGGGATCCCCCATCCCTGCCCCATTGCAAACAGGATCCCCCATCCCTGCCCCATTGCAAACAGGATCCCCCATCCCTGCCCCACTGCAGACAGGAGCCCCCTTCCCTGCCCCATTGCAAACAGGATCCCCCATCCCTGCCCCATTGCAGACGGGATCCCCCATCCCTGCCCCATTGCAAACAGGATCCCCCATCCCTGCCCCATTGCAAACAGGATCCCCCCTCCCTGCCCCACTGCAGACAGGAGCCCCCATCCCTGCCCCATTGCAAACAGGATCCCCCATCCCTGCCCCATTGCAGACAGGATCCCCCATCCCTGCCCCATTGAGGACGGGATCCCCCATCCCTGCCCCATTGCAGACAGGATCCCCCATCCCCGCCCCATTGCCCCTCCCCCCCCACCATCACCAATGCCTCACTGGGCCCCACATTTCCCCTCCCATCCCCCCCATTTCCTTCCTGCCCCATGGCCTCCGGCAGCCGCGATGCTCGTGGGGCTGCCCCCATAGCCGGGGGCTGGGGCCGCATCCTGCGGGCGCTGGAGGAGCTGTCGGTGCTGGAGCTGCGGCACCTGAAGGCAGCTCTGAACCGGGGCCCGGTGGGCGCCGGGTACCGGACCCTGCCCCACGGCCGCATGGAGGCTGCCGACGCGCTCGACCTCACCCACCTCATCCTGGGGCACTATGGGGAGAGCTATGGGGTGATGGTGACGGGGGCAGCGCTGAGGAGCATCCAGAGGAGGGACCTGGCTGAGCGGCTGCTGGGGGGTGGTGAGAGAGGGGTGGGATGGGATGAGATGGGATGGGTTGGGATGGGATAGATGTGTTGGGATGGGATGGATGGGAAGGGTTGGGGTAGGATGGGTGGGTTGGGATGTGTTGGGATGGGATGGGATCGGTTGAGATGGGATGGATGTGTTTGGATGGGATGGATGCGTTGGGATGGATGTATTGGGATGGGATGGATGTATTGGGATGGGATGGATGCGTTGGGATGGATGTATTGGGATGGGATGGACATGTTGGGATGGGATGGATGTATTGGGATGGGATGGATATGTTGAGATGGATGTATTGGGATGGGATGGACATGTTGGATTGGGATGGATGTATTGGGATGGGATGGATATGATGGGATGGACGTGTTGGGATGGGATGGATGTGTTTAGATGTGTTGGGATAGGATAGCATGGATGTATTGGGATGTATTGGGATGTATTGGGATGTGTTGGGATGTGCCGCACTGGGATGCACTGTGTCAGTATCATCACCCCGTGTCCCAGTGCCGCGCGCCCTCATTGGACAGCATCCCCTCACCCCCTCCGCAGCCCCTCCCTGCCCATCGGATGACATCACAGATGACGTCACTGGTGACATCACAGAGGACATCACGTGTGACATCACAGATGACGTCACTGGTGACATCACAGAGGACATCACGTGTGACATCACAGATGACATCACTGATGATGTCACTGATGACGTCACAGATGACGTCACAGAGGCGGCCTTGGCGCGGTTCCTGCTGCGGCACCGCTCGGCGCTGGTTCAGGGGGTGCTGGTTGTGGGGCCGCTCCTGGACCGGCTGCAGGCGTCGGGAGCGCTGGGGGCCGAGGCCGCGGCCGCCATCACTGCCGGGGCCACCCCACAGGAGCGGATGCGGCGGCTCCTGGACACGGCTCCGGGATGGGGCCGCGGAGGCTGCGGATGCTTCCTGAGGGCTCTGCGGGAGCTGCAGCCCTGCCTGGGGAGGGAGCTGGGGCTGCGCTGAGCTGGGGGGCCAGGGGAGCCATTCGGTACCCCCATCCCCATGGGAGCCATTGGATAACCTCATCCCTATAGGACTCCTTGGATAACCTCATCCCTATAGGACTCCTTGGATAACCCCATTCCTATAAGACCCTTTGGGTACCCCCATCCTGCCCCTCACTCTTCGCCCCTGGCCCACAGGTTTGCGTCCAAAAAATTCCCTCTATTTTAGTTCCAATTCAATCCAATGTGTGATTTAAAGTGGGAAACAAGCTTTTAATATCCTTGCAGCTCCTACTTAGTCTGATTCTGAAGGGCTTGTAGCACCTGGTAGTTGTAGCAACCCTGAGGAGCCCTAGAGCAAACACACAAACCAGCTTCCAAATGCATTTGAGACCCATCAATAGAAGTTATGTTTGCAAATAGAAACACTTAAACATGTTCAGCTACTGCTTTAAACAGTGAAGTCTTATCAGTACCAGTAGTAAGGCTCAACACTGACCTTGGTTTAGCTGCATTACAGATGCTTGAGGCTGCCTAAGCTCCTGGTAATGGGGTTTGAATGCAGTTCTCTTTCTCCACCTCCTGTTTCAGAAGCCTCTTACTCTCTTTCCATGTACATCTTCCCATGTCTCTCCAGTTAACCAGTTAACTCAGTCAAACTGGGACCTGTGTCAGGCTCAGCAAGACTCCCCCCACAAGCTCCATATGAAACATTGCAATTAAAAGCCATTTCCGAGTCCAATCACACATATAGGGCACACCAATCACACATATAGGGCACACCAATCACACATATAGGGCACACCAATCACACATATAGGGCACACCAGCCCCACATACTTTGCCTTGCAGTGGTACTTGTGGGGCAGCACTTCATGGCACTTGGAACAAGAGCAGACCAGGCCACCTCTGGGCTCCCACAGCAGGAGAGGAGACCTCTGCCAGCCTAGGCCCGAGTTTAAGGTACCCAAGAAGAGAAGGTCCAGCAGCAGCCAAGCCCAGCCTGGAGTCTATCAGGCTTGAGAACAAGCAACAATCCAGTCCACAAGTCACCATCAGGTCCAGCAATTGCCAAGCTGCTCTATAATCATAGAGAAGATCAAGCCAGGCTAAAGTCCAGACTAAGAATCTTCACAGGCAGGGACAGGGCTGAAAACAGCATTCCGCCAGCAAAGCTCTAAGAAGGAGCTTAGGCTCAGAGCTGGGTTTAAATAGGGCTCCTGGGTGTGGTCTAGTGCACAGGTGAGGCTGTTTAGGGTCATTAAGGCTTCCTAATGACCTCAGTGCCTTAAGGGGGCACCTGAGAGCAATGGAACATTCTAGTTCTATCCACAGGGCCCACAGAGTGAGGTGTGATTGCAGTGTTGGGATGGGGTTTGTTCCCTCTGTTAGCTGGTGTCGTGGTTAGGGTTAGGTTTAGGTTTAGTTCTTCTTCCTCACCTACCCCAGAAACATCCTATCCAATGAATGTTCTGTGCATAAGACACAACCACAACCACTTCATTTGTGTGAGATTCAGTAAATCCTATGGAGACTTTATGATTCTGGTCAGTTCTGGGAGACTTTGGAAGAGTGGGTCCATAACCACAACCCTCAGCAAGGCACACACCATCTGAATGGGTACTTCCTATTACCCCTGTACTGTTTATGTCCCATTAATTTCACCCTACAAGGTGTAAGGTGTTCACTTTCCATTCAGATCTGAAGAGAAATTTAAGCCAGGATTTTTATGCTGCCAATTCCTGACTAGTTTTAAACTGGTTTTGGTGACTTCTTAAACATTTATGGTCATTTCTGTCCTGTTTTAAGCTGCTCTTGTTGCCCACGGCAACGGGCCTGGGGGCCGGGGGCAGAGAGTGAGGGGCGGGCGGGGGGCAGCGTTGGAAGCCAGGCGTGCGCTGAACAGGCGCAGCACCAGTGCCCCCTGCTGGCCCTCCGGCAACGGGCGCGGGGGGGGAAGCAGGCGCATCCCAAAGGAGCATCCCAAAGGAGCATCCCAAAGGAGCGTGGCCCCGTGTTTGGATCCGGCACTGGCAGTATGGAATTGCGTGCAGGGGTTTGGAGCCAGGGCTGCTCTCCAAGGGCAGCGCCAGCTCGGGGTCACCCCGGGACACCCCGAGAGTCGGCACCGGCACAGACGTGGCACTGGGAGGAATGGAAAACCCTGGGAGCTGGGATGGAGAATTCCAATGCAAAGGGCCTGTGGGAAAGGGCTCCGGGCTCCCCCAGCCCCAAACTTGTTCCCATTGCCCCAGGATCTGCGTTTCCAAGCAGCCCCCAAACGCAGCCCCAAGGCTGGAGCTGGTGCTAAAACATCATCCCGATCAATTGTGCTCTTTTGGAAGCATTTAAAGCTTCAGCGTTCAGCAAAGGGGCTGGATTTCCTTGGGAATCAAACCAGCTGAAGCCTCCCCTTCAACTGCAGCCGGGAAAAGGTTCTTCCCACATCACAGATGATGATGAGGGGAGGGTCTGGGGGGGTCCTTCCTTAAAGGAAAGCTTGATTCTGGTACCTAAAGAGCCAGAATCCCATTTATCCCCAGGGAGGAGTATGCTGCACTCCACAGAGGAGAGGAAACCCCACTGATGTGACGGAGGGGATGAAGAGGAGCCCCAGGACCTTTCCCGATCCCGCTGGGGCTGCATTCCCGGGATGAAGGGAAGGAAAGAGGCACGGCCGCTGCTCAGGGCTGCGTTAGTTGAACGTGGTTTATTGTCAGTGAGTCTATGGTAGCACAAAGGAAGGATGCAGTGTCCAGCCCGCGCCGCGCCGGCCGCTGCTCCCAACGAGGACAGAGGACAGAAATCACCAACCGAGGCTTTCATTGACCCAAACGAGGGTTTTGGTGAATAAAACAATTGCAGAGTTAATTCAGGTCACTTTGTGCGGGGTCAGTGGGAACCAGAGCATCCCCTCAGCCTTCCCCAGGGCTATCAGTGAAGGCAAACGCTCCTTCACACAATTCCAATGCTCTTCAATGGGGTTTCCCCACACCCAGGGCCTGACGGCATCAAGGTTCCTTCCAACCACACCATTAAGTGCACTTAAAGTCAGGTCACAGCCTCCCCCATGGCAGAAACCCCTCCTTGGGGCAGGTTTGGTGCTTTGGAGCACGAGCTGCTCCCTCCCCATTGAATCCCACACTAGTGCCAGCAGAAACACCCAGTCCCATGCTTGGAATCATGGAATGGTTTGGGTTGGAAGGGACCTTAAAGCTCCTCCAGTTGCAACCCAGGACACCTTCCCCTAGAGCAGGTTGCTCCAAGCCCTGTCCAACCTGGCCTTGGGATGGGGCTGAATGCACCACAGGGGTGTTCCTGAATGGGGAATATCTGCTGGCAATAAATAGAGTTTGTCTTTAATAATCCCTTCAAAAAACAAAGAAAGAGGAAGAAAAAATTCCACGTTTCACCAGAAAGGAAACAAAAAGGACCTGAAAAAATCCTTTGTGGTTCTGAAGGTGCCACGGGTTCAGCTCAAGCCAACAGCCAAAACCCTGCTCTCCATAGGAAAACCCTCTGCAAAGGTTTGTCCCCGGCACCTGAGCCTCACTCGGGTCGTTTTCTGCCCCAAATTCCAATAACTGCCATAAAACCCATGGGATGGGGATGCTTTGTACCCGTATCCTGGCCTCAGACCTCCGTACAGGCAAACCTCACCCACAGGAACACAGAGCACCCCCAAAAACTCGTCCTCAGGAGGAGGAAGAGTAACAGCAGCTCCGGTAACATGGGATTTGGGATGGTTTTCCCCTAGGATGGATTCCTGCTGCTGGATTCCCTGGGTTTCCCCCTTCAGGACAATATTCCTCACAACTCTATCACATGGACAAGTTAAAGCAAAGCTCCCCTAAACCCCCACTGCTTTACCAGCAGCACTTTGCTACCATCAGAGGCCAGGACCATCATCAAAAGTGGGTCCAAAAATCCCCACCACACAGGCTCCAGCATCCATCAGGATAGGGATTGCCAAGAAAAAGAGGGATTCCAACCCAAAACAAGAGGAATCTCTGGTCTAGAAACCAAGTGACCCCCCTTTACAGTGAGATTTGGGGGTTTCTATGCTTTAATATTTGGGGTGAAGCAAGAGATTGCTGCAGGGCAACTGCAGCACTTAACCGGTGCTCCACATCCTCATCCCTGTGATGGAATACATGGGAATTCCTGCAGTTTGCAGGCAAAACCTGGCACAGAGCCCTCAGTATTTAATACCTATTCCTTCTGCATCAGGCTGGGCAAGGCTCATTGACACTTGGGGCTTGAATAAACCCAAAGAGAACTGCTTCAATCACAGCTCAACCCTCACCAGGGTAGTTAGAACCTGTCGACAAGCAGCTCCCATGGCTTGATCCAATGCATCAGGACCACATTCCCGCATCCTCCTCTACAAAAGGCCTTCATTGGGTTCTTTATACACATTAAACTGTAAATCATGTAGGTTAGAGCCAAGCCTTGGGGTACTTGGGAGAATAAGGCTTCGGGTGATTCCCCAGTGCTAAGTACACTTTCGCCTCCTCTGCCTGGCTCTCTAAGCCCTTATCACCAGGCTGGGCAGTGGGTTAGGAGGGATTTGCATAGTTTGATGCCTTCGGACAAAACAACCCCAGAAACAGAAAAGGGGGAATGTTGTAAAGCTTAGATCAGTTTCGGGCAGGGTTTATTCCCAGTGGGAAAACGCTGAGCCAGGATGGAGACGGGAGCTGCAGTTCCAAACCTAACCCCAAGGATGTGTGCAAACATCGCAGTGCTCAATGAAACCCACCCTGTGCGACGGGAGCGGGGCTGGGATGGGGGGGACAAGGGGATGGAGGGGACCACATGGAGCGTGTGAGCGAGTTAAAGGTTTGCTTGGACTTCAGGGTTCACTCTTTTTAGCCCTATTATCAAAAATATCCTTTAATATTCCTCAGCCTAAGGTCAGTTATTGTGGCTCAGCAAAATGGAGCCGAGTTAATTCGATTCAGCAGAACAGAGGTAGTACAGAAGTAGCTCAAGTAGAAAGAGTTATCGCGGGGGGTTGTGTCCATGGACACTTGTGGATTTACCTCCCGGCGCTCCGGGATGCTCCTTGTCCTCTCCCACTTCCCCACACCGATGGTTATTGCTGGCTGGAGACACTGACCTTGGTTCTTGTCTCAGTCCTAAGCCGGGGCGGCCGTAGCGCGGACACAACGGCTTTGCACAGTACTTCTGCAGGGAAAAGAAACTCAAAACCACTCGAGCACTGTGAGCACCCCCCTCTGTCCCCCCCCACCCCAAGAAAGAGTTGAAAAGTAACGTTTTAAACCTAAAGTTGAGCCCCTTGGAAGGGCAGAGCCCTGAGCCCGCTCGAAAGGATGCTCAGAGACATCCAACGGGGCCGGGCTCGGGTGAGTTCAACTGAAGAACCAAACCCAACAATGTCCGGTTCCAACCACGTTTTGCTCAGTACCAGCCAAAGGAAACACAAATGAAACCGGCTGGAATTCCAAGGTCACAATCCCAAGGTTTGTGACGTTCAAACTGGGGCTGTTGCCGCTGGGTTCTGGGCAGTGACATCCGAGGCCGGCGGAAGGGCCCGGCCGGGCTCTGCTCCCTGTGCTCCCAAAGCTTTGGTCTGGTTTCTTGAAGGATTCCCCCCCAACTTCCACCCTGTGCTCCCTCCCCAGACGCCAGGAGAAGCCTCTGGAAAAGCTTCCTCCTCCTCCTGGCAGGGAATTCCGGAGGGGAGGATGGTTTTCCTCTCCCCCTCTCCCTCCTGCATCACTTCCATCACACCAGCCAAATGCCGCTTCTCATCCCAACCAGCCAAATCCCTGCTCCCTCCTTCCACAGAGAGGGAGAGGAGCAGGGTGGGGGTGTGTTAAAAACCATCATATATATATATAGATATCTATTATTGCATTCCCCATCTTTATGGGTCTCAAGATCAGCGCTGGGGCAGAGCGCTCAGAACCTGTGCACCAGAGCCTCCCGCTCCTTGCGTTTCAGCTCCTCTTTGTAACAGCAGGAGCAGAAATTCCCAGTTTCTGGATGTCCATAAAAACTGCAGTTCGGCTGCTTGCATTTGGTCTGCTGCACGTTATAAAGGACTCTGCTTTTAGCTCTGTCTGCCAGGGTTCCTCTCTGCGAGCCGTCCTGCTCCAGGTATTCCCGGTAGCCGTTGCTGTGCGGGGGGAGGCAGGCTGAGCCATTGCACTCCGGTGGGAAGGTGGGATGGATGTCCATGTCCGTGGGGGAGAACCTCCCGAGGTGGGAAGGGCTGGTTTGGTAGGGGTTTGGCCGGGCCTGGGTGCAGTGCCTGGGTAAGGTGGCGTAGGGAGGGAGGTTGGTGCAGGACCCCCCTGCTACCTGCCGCCTGCTGTCTTGGTAGCTGGGGGGATGTGACCCTTCCATGCTGTTGACCATGGAAGGTCTGGGAAAGGTGAAAACTCCCGAATAACCAGAGGGAAAAGCTGCTATTTTAGCACCTATGGCCACCTCCGGGGTCTGGATGGTGTACGCAGGGGGAGGCTGGGGGTAAGCGGGGTTGAGCATCACTTCCTCACCCTTATGGGTGTTCACCTCCTGCTCCAGCTTCTTGGCAGGGGCAGCGCTGCCCAGCGCCTTCTTCTCCGCCTCCTTCTGCTTCTGCTCGGCCATAAAGCGCTCCTCAGCATCCAGAAGGTACCTCTGGATCATCTCCTCCTGGTACTGGTGCCGGTTGCTGGTCTTGAGGTGGCCGGCAAAGATGAACTTGCGCTCTCCCTGCATGGCAGCCCGCAGGATGCTCAGGCTCAGCCTCACGTCGTTGCTGTACTTGGAGGGATCCGATGGCTTTTCCGGGGTTCCTTTACGCGGGCAGGTTTTCTCCACAGGAGCTGACAAATCTCCTTGGGAAGATTCCTCTTTGCTGCCTTTCCTTGCCTTCAAGGAACCTTTTTTCTTCTTCTCCAAGGTATCTCCCTGCTCGTTGCTCACACCACCCTTGGGAGCTTTGCTGTGCATCAAGCCACCCATGTTCTTTTTTAGCTTGCTCCCCAAAGTCTTCCCAAAGCTGCCCAGTTTATTGGCAACCGAGTCCGCCCGTTTCTTATCCTTTTCCTTATCCTTTTCCCGGTCTTTCTTTGGTTTCTCTTTGTCCTTGCAGGCTCTGCTGCCCCCGTTGCTGGCTGAGCTGCTGCAGACAGACTCCTTGTCCGACTCTCCCGACTCGGCAGCCGATCGAGCATCGTCACCAGCGGAGGCCGTGGGGGATTCCGGCTGTGCCAAAGGTGCCTGGGGAGGAAGAAGATGCACATTGAGGTCTATGAGGTCTCTCAGATGAGGCTTTTCAAGCTGAAGGTGGAACAGGGAAGTGGGTGCTCGCCTCCTGATGCTCAAACACACTCCAGGCAACACGTTCCCAGCAACCATCTGGGACTCAGTAAAGGTTTTGGGGGACAAAGCCAGAGCTGAAGAGGTGCTACTGGTGAGGAGGAGCCAACACCCCCCCTCTGATCACCCCATGGGCATGGCTGGCATCCCCTTGGGGTCACAGCATCTTCTGCTGCTCCACATCTGGTGCATTGGGGAGGTGGGGACGGTGTTTCCAAACAACACCATGCGGCCAGTTGAGGAGGGCACAACCAAACCATCACCACTGGAGCTACAGGGAGGACACCTCGACCACTGCAGACAGCCCAAAGCAGCTCTTATTTAAGCTGGGGAGTTGTCTCCTTTCAGACAGGGGGAGGCACCAACAACACCCAAGTGCTGTGGGCACAGCCAAGCTCACATAAAGAAGAGGCCAGGTGAGAACCCACCTCTGCCCCCTGTGGAAAGGAGCTTTCAATAATTGAAGAGGAAAGAGAATCCTCTTTGTCTCCTCACCTGCGTGTCACAAGGCAGCGTGATCCATTTCACATTCATGTAGCTGTGCAGCAAGTGCAGCTTTGCCTCCAGGGAGAGCGTCACGCTGCAATTGAAACCAAGGCTGGGTTAGAGGCAAGTTTAACATCTGAGGTTCCCTTCTCCACACTGAGGTATTGTCTTTGCATGTTTTCATGCAGCAGGAGACAAAAGGTGACGTCTTTGTAGCCTTCCAAACCTTTTCATTAAATCTCAAATGAGGAAATAAGGCTCCTGAATGGCAGAATCGAGCTGAACCAAAGAAGCTGAACTCCACAAATAAACTTCCTTGCCATGAGACAAATAACATGTCCCAGATTTAAATAGTGCTGCTTTCCAAATGATCCTCCTCTCCACAAAAACCACTTCAGGAAAAGCTCCAGGGGCTCAGGGACATTTGGTGTTATTGTCCAGGAGGAACAGAGCAATGGAAAAACACCCCTTGGTTTTAGTGTCAGGACAGCGGCTGCTGTGCTGCTGCTTCTCATTTCTGAGCTACACTTACTGTGAACCCACGGCTTTGGAGCAATGAAGCTCAGGAGATGGCACAGCCCTACCCAAAGTATATGGAAAACATGGAATCAACTGGACTGGAAAAGAGCTTCAAGCTCCTCCAGTCCAGCCCTTACCCCATCACTGCCCCATGGCACTGAGGGGGTGTGAGCACTCGCAGGGCTGGTGCCTGCAGCCCTGTTCCAATGCCTGAGCACCCTGTGGGGCAGGAATTGTTCCTCAGCTCCATCTGAACCTCCCCTGGTGCAGCTTGAGGCTGTTCCCTCTTGTCCCATCCCTTGTTCCTTGGGAGCAGAACCCAGCCCCTCCTGGCTCCATCCTCCTGTCAGGCACTTGGAGGGAGCCATCAGGGCCCCCCTGAGCCTTCTCCTGTCCATCAAGCCCCAGCAATTCCCTCAGGCAATCAGGGCATCAAATGAGAATGAAGTTAAAGATGAAGCTGCTGCATCTCCACTGAAGAGGGGTTCAGCTTCCATCCAGACACACGATATCCCAGCTGGGGACAGAGCAACAACCCGCTCCGGTTGGGGATTACTAACCTGGCCAGCTTGACATTGTCATTGTCATCCTTCCCCCACTGCCACTCCTTCCCGGGATCCACAGCAAAGTGCACAGGGAGCAGCTTGTGCTCGGAGTCTGTCAGTGGGATCACGGCTGCACAAGGGATAAGAGTCTGCTTTAGTGCCCAAGAGGACAAAGCTTTCCCCCTGGTACCCACCAAGAACATCACGACTGATGGCAACCGGTGTCATGCCGAGGCACGCAGCAACTGCCCATGCTTGGGATCATAGAATCCTCATGGAATCACAGACTGGTTTGGGTTGGAAAAGACCTCTTTAGAGGTAATCTAGTCCAAGCCCATTGCAATGAGATGGGACACCTTCCACTAGAGCAGCTTGCTCCAAGCCTTGTCCAACCTGGCCTTGAACACTGCCAGGGATGCGGCAGCCACAGCTTCTCTGGGCACCCTGTGCCAGCACCTCACCAGTAACCCACCAGTACCAGTCCTTCCTCCCAGGGCTGCCCTCAATGACAGATCAGTATAAACCTTACCACCCACCTTGATCCTTTGTGGTTTCCTTCTGCTCCATGGATACCAGGGCAGAAAAATGGGCTTGGTCGTAAGCCAGTACCAATGGAGAACGATGGCATTTGTTGGCTGGGACTTCCAGGGGAAGGTAGATCCCTCCAAAGGGAATAGGGGCAAACGCTGGGAAGAAATCAGGGTTATTTTTCACAGGGGTTTAAAGGGGTCAGAGCTGTTTATCCTGCAACTGCTCCGGAACAAACTGTGTTTCCTTTAAGGTTTCACCTGCAATTACCTGCCAGCTTGAAAGCCACCAAAAAGCCCCAAACCACAACCCAAAATAGACACTGATTTCACAGCAGGAGGAACACAGCTGCAAAAGGAACCTGGGTTTCCTATAAAAAGCCCTTTTTCACTCCTCCACAAGACAACTTCAATCATGCACCCAGAATGATGGCAACTGACTCAGCTTTTCAGACAGGAAATTAAGCCTGCTAGTGGCAAATACAACAAGCAGGGAACTTCCCAGCTCTGCACACATGTGTGGGGACCAAAGAGGCAGGAAAATACCCAACCCATCATGCAGATGTGCTTAAGAACAGGAAAAGAGCAGCCTGTGATGCTGAGCTGGGTCTCATGCCCTCTGGGGGTATCTCTGCTTCAAGATGAGCTTCACTGAACAAAAAGACCCCATGAAAACAGCTCCTGAGCCCATGAAAACCTGCCCTAGAGAGGAAATTTGCAGTCCAAGCCTGGCCAGGTCATGCAGAGCTTCAGAAGAGAGTGGGGTTCTCACCTTCTCCCCCCGAGTCCCGCAGCATCGTGTCTGCCACCACCACAATGGGTCTCTTCAAGACGTGGGCAAGGACGAAGACATGGAACTCCTCCAGGCTCTCATACACTGGCTCCTCCGAGCTCTCCACACTTTGGGAAAGGAGAAAGTCATTGCCTTGGTTGATCTCAGCTCTTAAGCTGCCATTTTAGATGCAGATCCCCCCCAGGAATGTCTTATTCCAAGACAAGGGTTTGTATCCAGGGAACACCATGCTGCTGCTTGGCATTTCTGGGAGCCTCTTATCTAAAGCTGCTGTTTGCCTGGGAAAAAAGTGTGCTTGAAATACAGAGTGGGCACTGCAGAAGTTCTCAGCTTCCTTTTATGACTCTCATTTAGCATCCATCATGATGGAACAGGAGCAAAACCTTCATCTGCTGCTCAATGCACGTGTTACCCCCCCAAAAGGAGCATTAGAATCGCTTCCTGTGATGCTTTAGGGACCTCTTGCTTCCTCCTGACCCTTAAGGCCCCAAAGCAGCAATTCCCAGCCTTGTCCCTTGTGGATCCACCTGAACTGTGAGCTCAGGGGGGATATTCCCTGTGCTTTAGCTCCCGAGCTGCTGGTTTCCCCCTCACGTACCCTCCGCAGCCGCTGCCGTTGGTGCCGTAGTGCACACGGGGCTCACTGGATGCCAGCTTGATCAGCTCATTCCACTCCTTCTGCCACTCCTCCTCAGTGTAAACCAGGCCAGACTGCAAAACAGCACAAGAGCCCCTAAGTCAGCCCAGGAAACACCACCCAAAGCTTCAGACACCCAGACATGGCAACGAGGATCACTGTGTGATGCAGGAGATGTGCAGTTCTGCATCCGGCTACTCAAGGCAGCCCAGGGAGAGAATGTGCCTGAAGATCTGCCTCTTTGTGGGGTGGAAGCAAACTCTGCAACCCATGGAATGAGAGCAAACCTTTACTTTTACACTAAATCCTCCCAGTCTTAGAGATGACATCATCTATGGACAAGAGACAGTGGGACACATCATAGAATCCCAGCATGGTTTGGGTTGGAAGGGAGCTTGAAGCTCATCCAGCTCCATGGGCAGGGACCCCTTCCACTGGAGCAGGATGCTCCAATCCCTGTGTCCAACCTGGCCTTGAGCACTGCCAGGGATGGGGCAGCCCCAGCTCCTCTGGGCACCCTGTGCCAGCGCCTCAGCACCCTCACAGGGAACAGCTTGAAGGATTCACCTTATCATGGCACAAGCAGGGAGCTGCTCAACATTATCGTGGCTTGATGATGACAGGAAGCACCTCCCAGCCCCACAGGATGTTTTATCAAGACCTTCCCCCTCTGCAAAGGGGATGAGGTTTGGTTTGGGTCCTACCTCCTTATTCTGCTGTGTTTGCTGCCAACGCCACCTCCGCTTCAGGGCTTCCCTTTCCATGCCTTTATCCATCAAGGTGTAAAGGGATTTGCGGAGCATGAGGTCTCTGTCATGGAAACCCCACATCCCTGCATTGAGGAAAGAAGAGCAGAGGATGAGCAGCAGCTGGAACTGCTCCATTGAGCTGCCATGAACCAGGGCAAGTGGGAAACAGAGGCTGAGTTCCTCAATCTGAATACCCCAATTCCTGCTTCAAAGCCTGCACGTTCCACCTGCACTGAGCCTTCCTGCAGCTTGAGATGCTGCCACCTCGAGTCTCAACCCACAGACACAGCAGCCTCTTGTTCCCCAAATCACACGCTCCTTTACATGGGGGTCTGATGGGAACAGGAGACCAGGGCGTGTGAAACTGTGGTTTCACCGCCTCTGGAATCCCAACACAAAAGGCAACGGGAAACCCTCCTGATTTAGCAGTCTGGAAGCCTCGGGACATTTGCTACGGTCACACATGCCAAGATGAAGGCAGGGGAGATGAACCCAGGCTCTTGAAACCCCAGCACACAAGAGGAGGGAAGGGGTGGCTCCATCACTGCACGTTTCCTTCAGGAATCCAGGGAAACGGACAAGGAGAAGTGCTTGGGAAGCCCACAGGCCATCAGCAGCCTGCTTCCTTCAAGCCATTCCCCTCCCACAGAGCCTGAGTATCGTGACTGCTCACACACCTACAGCTGCCACGGTTGGGATGAGTGGCAGCATCCCCCTTCCCCATAGGAATGGCTGGGAAACCCTGGGAGCTGCTCCTAAAGGATGGATCTGTCCCAGGCTCAGCCGGAGAAGGGAGATGTGTGGGAGCAGGTCTGAAGTGAACCAGTGCTGGAAGCTTACCCAGGGAGGCAGCGTGGAGCAGGCAATTCCCATCTCCCGTGGTGGCCAAGGGAAGCAGCCTTTGGCAGCTGGGATCCACGTTTGCCCACCAGTTCAGGCGACCTGGGGAAGCATTTAAAGGCATCACAACAGGGCCCTGTCACCCCCCCAGAGCCACCAGTGAGGATGGAACCTGCTTAGTTTGCAGCGGGACAACAGGAAGAGATGAAGAGCAGTTCCATACCCATCCTGGGGCGGGAGGAAGGAGGGGGGCACAGTGGTACCAAAGCAGCAAAGGGGAGATGGGAGCAGCAACACTTCATGGGGATGCAGGGAAATGGCCAGGCTGAACGGGTCACACAAATTAGGATGAACTACAGATAGGAGCTAAACCAGCCGGGATTCTAACCCAAACCAGTGTTCTCTGGTTTATTCCTCTTATTTCAAAGCCATCAGGCTGCAAACACCTCCAAGTGCCTCTCAGAACGGTGCTCAATAACTTTTCCAGTTAACAACTGCTTGTCTTTCCTTCTTCTTCTTCTAACCAAACCCCTAAGGAAGCCACCTCATTGTCCCCTGCTCCTGGGGTAGGTACAACACTCCAGGCCCTTTGCTGATGCCAGCAGCTTTACCAATGCAAATGCAAAGTGACAGTGCTTGAAGCCATTTCAATCTAACAGCTCTTTGGCAATATAAAGGCACTTGTAGTGATCCAAGCCAAGAGCATCTAAAAATAGAAGCAGGGAAGAAAATTAGCATCAAATCCAGTGCGGCTGGAGGTTAAACATTCATCAAGGAAATGAAGCTGGGCTCAATTAGGACTTTGAACTCCCAACCCAGCCTTGTCTCGCTCTGCTGTGCCCTCAAACCCAAGCTCTGCCTCCTTTGGCTGTGACTTTATCCTGCAGCAGATCCTGTGCAAGAAGCAGCTTATTTTGGCTGGGAGAAGCAATTCAGGCTTCCAACAAGTTGCATTTCAATGGCTCGTGCAGAAAACCAGCCCTTTCCCACCATTTCCACTTGCATCCAGTGCTGGGGCAGCAGCACCAGAGGGACGTGGAGCTGATGGAGTGAGGCCAGAGGAGCCATGGAACTGCTGTGAGGGCTGGAGCAGATCCCATAGGAGCCAGGCTGAGAGAGCTGGGCTGGGGCAGCCGGGACAAGAGAAGGCTCCTGAAGGGGAGACCTGAGAGCAGCTCCAGTGCCTAAAGGGGCTGCAGGAACCTGGAGAGGGGCTTGGGACAAGGGATGCAGGGATGGGACAATGGGAATGGCTTGAACCTGCCCAAGGGGAGGCTGAGCTGAGCTCTTAGGCAGAAGCTGTTCCCTGTGAGGGTGCTGAGGCGCTGGCACAGGGTGCCCAGAGGAGCTGTGGCTGCCCCATCCCTGGCAGTGCTCAAGGCCAGGTTGGACACAGGGATTGGAGCATCCTGCTCTAATAGAAGGGGTCCCTGCTGTGGCTTTAGATGAGCTCTAAGGTCCCTCCAATGCAACCCGTTCCATGATTCTATGATCCCTAACAAACCTCTCCCTGCTCCCAAGCACAGGATTCCTTATAACAGCTTACATCCCTGCGGCAACAGCAGCTGCAGAAGAACCAAACAGAGGGAACTGTTTCCCTGCCTCCCTAAGCCCAAGCAGAGGCCGAGCAGCAAAGCCCAGTGCAGGTAGGCAGCTCCGTGCTGGTCCCAGCATGGGGAAAGGAGCCCACAGGGGCTGCAGGAGGGGCTGGGCTCTGCTCCCAAGGAACAAGGGATGGGACAAGAGGAAATGGCCTCAAGCTGCACCAGGGCAGGTTCAGATGGAGCTGAGGAACAATTCCTGCCCCAGAGGGTGCTCAGCATTGGAACAGGGCTGCAGGCACCAGCCCTGTGAGTGCTCACACACCCTCAGTGCCATGGGGCAGTGCTGGGGTAAGGGCTGGATGGGATGAGCTTGAAGCTCTTTCCACCCTGGTTGATGCTGTGACTCTTTGGGGCCTCAGTTTTGCTGCAGTTCATGTGTTTGTCCCTGCAGAGGTCAGGAACCAGCACACCAAGGTGTGTGTTTGGTCAAACACTGCCCTTCCTTCTAACAGGAGCCATGGAAATAGGTCATGGCCATGGGAAGGAACAGAGAAGCTGCTCCTCCCCAGGCCTGACTCATCCAGAACCCAAACGGCTTCCCTAAGGCTACCAGGGAATCCAGCACCGTAACCGGGTGACGAAGGCAGCATTCCCAGGGATGACCTGGCCCTGTGCTCCTGGTGCTGACGTGACAGATCCAACACCAACACCCACCACAACCTATGGGCAGTGGCTGTGGGTCCTCCCCCCCCTGGATCACTGGAGGAGGCAGAGGAGCAGGATGAAGTGGGCACCTAGAAGTGGGCTTAAGAGGTGACTGGAAGAGGAGAGCAGCCGGCAATGGTGGCATCTGTGCTGAAGTGAGCTTGTTTCGTGTATCCAAAATGAGATGAATCACCTGTTATCTATTTATGGAAGAGGCACAGGTTGCCTCTAATCCTGAGCCCATCTCTACTGCAGACACACAAATGCTTCTGTGTCAGGATCTGGCAGTGCCAAGAGCTTGATGAGCTCCATCAGCAGCTGCTTTCTTCCCTGTTTAGGAAGGATGGGATTCAAAGCTTCCAACCAACCCTGCTGCTGCTCTGCCTGCCCAAACCATGCAACCCACGGCCATGCTCGTCTTGGTCACCTCCCTCCTGGCAGCCAGGACTCAGCTCTTGGTCTTGCTGCTGAGGATGCCAACAGAGGGGCTGAAGGCATCACAGCACTGGTCCAGCAGAGCTCAGCACCCAGCTTCTGAGAAGGTTTTGCCTGCTTGTCCAGGCAAGGTGGACCCAGACTCGCCTCTCCTGCTGCAAGGATCCAGTCCAGCCAATGACTTATAAGTGAAGCTATGTGGATGCCAGGTAGGTAAGATGAGAGGGGTTACGTGTACATGCATGGCCTGAAAGGCTTCCCAAAGCCTGTGTGATGCATTCCCAATGCATCCCTGGCTTTGACTGCCCGCTCCGAGACGCGGCACACATCCAGCCCAGGAACGAGGAACCCACTGGCTGCTGCTCCTGTGCCATTCCCACAGGGAAGCTGTCTCCAACTCAGCACTTGTTAACAGCCCACCTGCAGATGGTTATTCAAGGTGCTCAAGTGCACAGCTCCTTTCTTGCCAATGCACTGGGCCCTGACCCTGGGGTGAAAGCCTGAGCTCAGAGCCAAGGCAAAGGCATCAAACCCTTCAGTTTACAACCAGGAATCTTGCTCTGACAAAATCCTCCCTCAGACTGGATAGGAGGAGGGAATTCTTCCTGCCGAGGCTGGGGAGGCATTGGCAAAGGCTGCCCGGAGAGGTGATGGATGCCTGGAAACACCCAAGGTCAGGTTGGATGGGGTTTGGAGTACCTGGGTCTAGGAGAAGATGTTGGAGCAGGGGTTGGACTGTTCCTCCCAACAGCCTCAGGCACTGCTCCTCCAACCATGCAACAAGAGCAACAAACCACTCTGCAGCTTCAAAATGTAGGGCTGGCCTTCACCCATGCAGTTTGGTGACAAAGAACACCGAGGTTTCGGCTCCACCAAGACCTTTTCATCCAGCTCAGCCTGCTCGCAGCTTTCCAAGAGGCTGTCATTACAATTTACAGCCACTTCACTCCTCCACAGTGGTGCAAAGGGATCTCAGGAGAGGAGATCTCAATGTTTATTAGTCTATAAAACACTGCTTTAATCCCCTGAGGACAGTGTGTGCTAAATGAGTAACGGCAGTCACTGCAGATCCCAGCACCACACTCAAACCCCTACTCTGAGTAAAGATGGGAATAGTTTCTGTATGCAGAACACCCCTTTAATGAGGAGAAACACCCATTTATACCAAACTTCACTAGTGGAAGGTGGCCCTGCTCACGGCAGGGGTCGGAACTGGGTGAGCTTTAAGGTCCCTTCCTACCCAAACCAGTCCGTGATTCCATAGGATGTGATTCTCTAATGCAAAGAGACTTTATAACATGAAGCTTCTCCAGCACGTGGATGAAAAAGCCCAGTTCCCAGTTCCCTCTTTCCCTGAATCCAGGGTGTGGATGAGGGTGGTTTCTTTGCATCAGACACAGTGAGGAGCAGCAAACGCTGCTGTAATGAGAGCGGCTGGATCAAGTGTTCATTTCCAAAACATGAGAGTACATATTACAGCACCACTAAGCAGGAGAGGGCCAAAATCTGGCATCAAGAACATATGTTATCTCGGAGGGAAGAGCTCCCTGCGTGCACCAGTGATGGGAAGAGGAGCTGTAACAGCTCCTGACATCTTGCCTGTGGCTCTTTTGCTGCCCACCCCATGGAAGCTGGCCAGGGAACCTGGATTAGGTTCTCTGTGGCACCCATTCACCAGCTCCATCTGACTCACAGATCACTTAGCAACTACCCAGGAGGAAACCAGCAGGATGGAAAACAAATCCACCTGCACTTGTAAGACAGCTTCTTCCCAGGCAAACAGAAGGGTTTCCATAGAATCCCAGCCTGGTCTGGGTTGAAGGGACCTTAAGGCTCCTCCAGCTCCAACCCCTGCCATGGGCAAGGACCCCTTCCACTGGAGCAGGATGCTCCAAGCCCCTGTGTCCAACCTGGCCTTGAACACTGCCAGGGATGGGGCAGCCACAGCTCCTCTGGGCACCCAGTGCCAGCATCTCAGCACCCTCATAGGGGAGATCTCTGAGCTCATCTCTGTCAGGTTAAAGCCATTTCCTGCATTGAAACAGCACACAAAAAGCATCATCCATCTGAAATGTTTGGAATCGCTTCCAATGTTTGCAATGAGCCACTGTGTGTGTTAGGCTGGAATTCCTTCCCCCCCTTCTCTCAGGAACGCTGTTGGGCACCAGGAAGCTCAGGGTGGGGATGAAATAACGCAACCTGTGATGAGGACACCCACAGTTTATGCACATTCAGTGTCTGCAGGCAAAGTGCAGCAGACTCTTACTCAACTCTTGCACCACGCTATGAAAAGGCACAGAAAAACACCCATCAGAGCCACATCCCTGCCATGTGGTGGCTTCTCTGTGGCCTCAGGCTCGCTCCTGTTGGCACCGCTGGCACCATAGCACTGTGTTGGCACAAAGCACTCACCAGCCTGCTCCAGGGCCACCAGCATGGACTGCTCGATGAGGTCCCGCTCGATGAAGCTGCGGAAGTCCTCGGTGTAGACGGTGAGGTCAGGCAGCTGGAAGGTGCAGATGGGCATCTCCAGCAGATGTTCACTGCTGCCGTTGCTGGAGACGTGGGAGCGCGCCAGGGACACGATGGTGGAGCTGGCGTGGGAGATGCCTCGGGACAGGCGCTTCTCTGAGGGGAAGAGGAAGGGGAGAAGGTGTGTGAATGGTGCAGGAGCAATGATCAAATCCCTGCCTTCAGCTTGTGGCTGTTGGTTGCAAGGAGCTGGATCGTAGAAACCCAGTGTTAGGGCTGGAAGGGAGCTCTGGAGGTCACCAATCCAATGCAGGGCACACAGGACCGTGTCCATGCTGACTTTGGGATGGCTCCAGAGAGGGAGACCCCACAACCCCCTTGGGCAGCCTGGGCCAGGGCTCTACCACCTTTGACTGCAACAAGTTCCTCCTCATGTTGAGATGGCACTTGGTGTATGCTAGTTTATGGCCATTGATCCTCACCTTGTCCCTGGGCACCACTGGGAAGAGTCTGGCACCATCCTGCTCGTACCACCTTTGAGCTGTTGATGTGCATTGATGGGATCCCCTCTCTCTCTGCTCTTCTCTACACTATCCAGGCCCAGCTCCTGCAGCCCCTCCTCATCAGAGAGATGCTCCAGACCCCTGAGCATCCTTATGGGCCCTCTCCAGCAGCTCCCTGCACTGAGGAGGCCAGAACAGGACACAGCACTGCAGATGCAGCCGCACCAGGCTCAAGCAAAGGGGGAGCATCACCTCCCTCAACCTGCTGCCCCAGCACGGCTGCAGCATGGGAGTGTTCCAGGCCCCAGGAGGGAGACTGGATGGCTCTGGACCATTGTATGGCACTGACCTTGCACGATGTCATCCTGCCGTTGCAGCGGCGGCCGCCCGGGACGTGGTGTCTCCTTCTCGGGGGGTCTGGAGGGGCGGCCCTCGTTGAAGGAATGGGGCAGGTTGCCTGCGTGCACTTGCCTCAGCTGCTCGAAGTCACTGAGGGCTGCGCTCAGGTCCCAGTTCTTGCCTGCATGGGAAGGCAGCAGGAGATCACCCTCTCATGAGAGAAAGCAGCATCACATCCCCAGCACAGTCATGGAGTCAAGCAGGGTTGGATCAGCCAGTCCAAGTGTTCCCCAGCACTAACCCATGGCACCCAGGGCCTCACCTACATGGTTTGGGAGCACCTCCAGGGATGGTGACTCCATCATTCCCAGGGCACCCTTTAGATGGATAAACTCTTCCTGGTACCCAACCAACACCTCCCCTAGTGCAACTTGAGCCTGTTTCCTCCTGTCCCATCCCTTGTTCTGTGGGAGAAGAGACAGCCCCCACCTCACTACAACCTCCTTACAGCACTTGTAGGCTACTTCCACAGTTGAAAGCAGCACTAGTGCAGTTTGCTATGGAGCAGGAAGGTGTCTGGCAGGAACAAGGAGTGCAGCACCACTCCCACTGGATTTCTATCCAGGATTTGCACTTCTGGAAGAGAGGGAACCATGAACCTCAATGGCTCTGTTGCCACAGGTTATGTGGATGCTTTACACCTTGTGTGTGCAGAGACACATCCAGAGCTACCTGAACCACCAACTGGTTTAGATGACAGCTCACGGACAATAAAAGGAGCCATTACGTCTAATTCCCTGAAGGAAATCCACTCCTCAGGTATTTAAATCCTTTTGAGAGATGCAATTGGCAGCTTTTAATGACTGACTCCACATGGAAAGTTATTTTCAGCTTCACCTTTTGAGTCAAGGGGCTATTTTTGGTTGGTTGGTTGGGGTTTTGGGTGATGAACGACTGAATCAGTGTCAAGGCACGAGAATGACCCATCAGCTTAAAACTCAATGTGCTGCCACATCACTGCCTGCTACAGAACGTCAGTGATGGAGGAGACACAAGTGCTGCCCCATTGCAGCTGCAATCCCCAAGCACCTCCAGCAGCAGCCAATGGAGGAAACCCCTGACCTTTGGAAACTCCACATGGAACAGTGGCAGCTGAAGGGATTCATAGATCCCAGGATCCATGAGACAATGCAGGTGTCAACCAGCACCGGGAAAGGACATGTCTGAGGGACTCTGCAGTGCTTTTCATGAACACAAGGATCACACAATAACAGACTGGGATAGGGTGCAGGGACCTTAAAGCTCCTCCAGCTCCAACCCCTGCCACAGGCAGGGACCCCTTCCACTGGAGGAGGATGCTCCAATCCCTGTGTCCAACCTGGCCTTGAGCCCTGCCAGGGATGGGGCAGCCACAGCTTCTCCATTCAACCCATCCCAGTGTCCCTTGATGCAGAACTTCCCAATATCCAGCCTAAATCCCCCCTGTTCCAGTCTGAACCCATCACCCCTTGTCCCATGGCTGCAGTCCCTGATGAAGGCCCCTCTCCAGCATCCTTGCAGCCCCTTCAGACACTGGGAGCTGCTCTGAGCTCTCCACGCAGCTCCTCTGCTCCAGGCTGAGCAGCCCCAATGTTCCCAGCCTGGCTCCTCTGGGAGCTGCTCCAGCCCCTGCTCATCCTCGTGGCCTCCTCTGCCCTTGCTCCAACAGCTCCATGTCCTTCTGCTGAGGCCACCAGAGCTGCCCCCAGTGCTGCAGGGGGGTCCCCCAGAGCAGAGGGGGGTTCTGGGCTCGAGCTCCCACTGAAGCCAGGTTATGGGAGGCTTCTCATGGACCAGCACCCCAAATCCTCCTCCTCAGCTGCTCTGCATCCCTCTCTCCCAGCCTGCAGCTGTGCCTGGCATCACCCTGAGCCTTGTGCAGGACCTTGCCAAGAGAGGTGGCTCAGGGTGTTCAGGGAGGTTTCTGTTGCACAGAGCAGGTTTTGCTGGTGCTTGGATGAGAGCAAAGGGAGGTTCCTCCTCCAGCAGGAAACCCAATGTCCCTTGGGGACACCAGGAGCCAGAAGTTCAACCACAGAGAGACCCGGAGCCTGTCTCCCATGTGATGCTCTAGCTCTCCTTGCCAGAACCCAGGGTGATTTGAAGCAGAACCAAGGCCAGGTTGAACAGGGCTCGGAGCAAGCTGCTCTAGTGGAAGTTTCCCTGCCCGCAGCTTTGGATGAGCTTTAAGGTCCCTTGCCACAAAGCATCCTATGATTCTATGTCTCCCTCCAACTCCACATGTGAGTAATTCACTTCCCACATCTCTTTTATCCAACTGCTCTCACTAATACCCATCCAAAACAGAAAACTCTCCGTGTTTTCCCTCATTGCCACCCCTGGAGCTGTCACCTCCACCGAGGCTGCAGGAGAAACAGCACCAGCTCAGCAGCACATCACAGGAATGAGCCAAAATAATCCACCCATGTGCGAGCAGGAGAGGGAGAGCTTGAAGCAACATCTGCTTTAACCTCTGCTATCACCAGCCTCAATGATGAATCAAAGCAACTTAAACCCAGGAGCCAGCACAAAGCACATCACACAGCCCCCATGTGCCACATTCCTGCCTGGAGCTGCCAAAGTGATGCCCTGAACCCAGCACAGCCAATGGGAGCTCCAAAGAGGAACAAGCTCCCCATGGATGCTGTGAGCACTGAGACAGGGATGTGGAGCCAAGTGCCTAAAGACATGGATTCGAGCAATGATTTCAGGGCTTTGACTCCATTCTCTCCAACCCCTGCCACGGGCAGGGACCCCTTCCACTGGAGCAGGATGCTCCAATCCCTGTGTCCAACCTGGCCTTGAACACTGCCAGGGATGGGGCAGCCACAGCTCCTCTGGGCACCCTGTGCCAGCGCCTCAGCACCCTCACAGGGAACAGCTTCTGCCTCAGAGCTCAGCTCAGCCTCCCCTCGGGCAGGTTCAAGCCATTCCCATTGTCCTGTCCCTGCATCCCTTGTCCCAAGCCCCTCTCCAGGTTTCCTGCAGCCCCTTTAGGCACTGGAGCTGCTCTCAGCTCTCCCCTTCACACAGCAGCGGGGCAGGATCCTCTCCCTGCCCTGCAGCTCACGCTCTGGGGGTGCAGCCCAGCACACGGGGGGCTCTGGGCTCCAAGCTCACACTGAAGCCAGCTCATGGCGAGCTCCTTGTGCAATGTTTCTGTCCTGCAGCCTTACAACACACTCCGGTATTTACTCACCACCTTTTGTCTACACGAACCCAAAGGCAACGCTCACGAGCAGGTTTACAGCTCCAACATTAAGTCCTGGTGTCCTTTCTCCTCTACCCTTCCCATCGTTAAATACAGGGTGGAAATGAAGCACCTGCAGCCTCCAGCTAAACACAATCAGGAGTGAGCAACTCCCCAGTACTTTGGAGGAAGCATCAGAGCATCTCAGCACTCTCCATCACCTTAAACCCACTGGTGCTGCTCGGGAGCAGCCTCCAGCCCTGCTGTAAATGGGGCTCTAAGGGATGCTCTGCCAGGAGAGGTCACTGGCACCCACCAAACAGCACTTTCTATCGGCACATCAAACCACCGCCACAAGCAGAACAAGATATACCAGTAAAAGCATGGCTTTGCCTGTATAATTATCCCTATATTGCTTCCAAAACACTGGCAGCCTTCACCTAGTGCTGCTCCTTCAGCCCTTGGGAAGGTATTGCTGCTATAAAGGAAGAGAAACCCTCAGTTTTGCCTCTTGCATCAAACACACGTGAAGGGAGAGGATGAAGGAAAGGAAACCACTCTCCCCGTCGATGTGTTCCCTTTCCAACCACTTGACATTCATTCCCTGATGGATGTGTAACAAGAAGCCAAGGCTGAATGTCAGCAGCCACGCTGCTGAGGGCACAGCTCTAACAGCTCCAGCACCACATTCCCAACCACCAGCAGCTCCCACACCTCTCCCAACGCCTTTCCCATCAGCCTGGCTTCTCCCTGCTTCCATTCCCAATCCCATTTACCTTCCAGGAGATCTCTGGCCAGTCCTGGCTCTGCCCCCGTTGAGCGCACAAAATCCGACAGGACGATGTCCATAGCCGAGGTCGTGGCTCATGGATCCTTCCCGGCAGCTTGGGATCGGCAGCGCCCGGATCAGCACCTCGGCATCAGTCTAGGAATGAAACCAACAGCACCTGCAGCTCACATTGAAAGGCACAAACCCACCAGCCAGGCCAGGCAGGAGCTGAGCTACCTGATGGCAAGGGGAATAACCCCCCCCCCCCAAAACCAGTTGGGATTTAGGACTTAAACAATGGATAACTGGGAGGAAAACCACAGCTTTTGCTGCTCTCGCCCTGCATGAAGGGGCTGTCATGATGCTGCTGCTGGGTACAGCAAGGGCTCAGCAAATTTGGGGTTTTCTTCCTCATTTCAAAGGTGTTAAAGTTTTTCTTTCCAAAATGATGGGCAAGGAGCAAGGAAAAAGAAAGGAGTTTCTTTGGAAGCAGGGAGACAGCAGGAAGCTTCTCTTTCATCTTTGCATGGAACATGGGCAGGCTCCACTGAGTACCCTGAAATCAGAGCAGAATAAAAGCCCCAAATGCTGGAATTAACAGATGCTGCCTTGCATGGAATCATGGAATGGTTTGGGTTGGAAGGGACCTGAAAGCTCATCCGCAGCCATGGGCAGGGACCCCTTCCACTGGAGCAGGATGCTCCAATCCCTGTGTCCAACCTGGCCTTGAGCACTGCCAGGGATGGGGCAGCCACAGCTCCTCTGGGCACCCTGTGCCAGCGCCTCAGCACCCTCCCAGGGAACAGCTTCTGCCTCAGAGCTCAGCTCAGCCTCCCCTCGGGCAGGTTCAAGCCATTCCCCTTGGCCTGTCCCTGCATCCCTGCATCCAAAGCCCCTTCAGAGGCAATAACCCCCCCAGCTGCAGGAGGAAAGGAAGGCACCACTTGGGATCTGCTTCCCAAGCCCAGCCTGGCTCAGGGGATATTCCGTGAGCCTGTTTGAATGAGAAGGAGCTGATGCTGAGGTGTGTGCTCCTGCTGGGCATCCAAATCCTGATTTTCTGCATTCCTCGAGGCACAGCCGGAGCCAGGACCTCTCCGGGAGCTTGGGTTTATTGCACGTCAAGGGTTGGGAGCAAAATTCCACTCTCAAGGAACCCAAAACTGCTGGGAAAACAACTCATCCCCAGCTGCAGGAAGGGGCTGAGGGAGGCAGTGCCCTGCTGAGGGTGGGAGAGGAAGAACCCCCTGGTTTTCCTGCAGTCCTGGGGTAAAAAGTCTCTTTCCAGGGTTATTCCTGATGGGCAAAGCTCCTTGTGCCATAAACTGCCTCTTTCCAGGATTATTGCTAAAGATGGGCAAAGCTCCCTAACGGCACAACCCCCGGAGCCCAAGCAAGTCAAACAGCCACGCTTTAATCTGGAATTTCCTGGCTTTGTTGGTTAAATGCCATTCTTCAATGTTAGAGCCTAAACCCAAGACTTTTCAGGCAGCAGAATGGGGCAGGGAATTCCTGCTCTCGCCCCATCACCACCATAGGGAACAGCCCTAACTGGAAGCCGCACATTTGTATCCTCTAACCCCCAGCAAGAGGTATGGAAATGGAACAGTTCCAAACTGGAAGTTCACTGCAGCACAATCCTGGAATGGTTTGGGTTCAAGGGACCTTAAGGCTCCTCCAGCTCCAACCCCTGCCACGGGCAGGGACCCCTTCCACTGGAGCAGGATGCTCCAAGGTGCTGTGTCCAAGCTGGCCTTGAACACAGGCCCCCAGTCTCCTTCCAAGTTCCCTCTGGGGCAGGAATTGTTCCTCAGCTCCATCTAAACCTGCCCTGGTGCAGCTTGAGGCTGGTTCCTCTTGTCCCATCCCTTGTTCCTTGGGAGCAGAGCCCAGCCCCTCCTGGCTCCATCCTCCTGTAGGGAGCCATCAGGGCCCCCCTGAGCCTTCTCCATCAGAACCCCCTCAGCCATTCCCCATCCCTTGTGGTCCAGCTCCGTTGCCCTTCTCCAGCATCTCCATGTGTGCAATATCCCACACTGAAAGCTGGGAATGCAGCTCTGTGCTGGGAGCCGGGAGCTTTTACACCTGGGATTGGCCTCACATGCACGAACATCCCCAGAATTCCATCGAGGACCACAGGAGCAGTGTGGGGAAGCGGGTGCCTCCTTCCCAGCAGTGTCTGGGAAGAGGTTACTCCTTGAGCAACCCTGCTGGTGGGAATCACACAATTGCACATTGTTATCCCACCCCGGCACTAAAACTCTTTGGCACGGACACCGTGGAGAGGCAGTGGCTGTTTACATGGAATGCTGCATGTTTGGGGAAGGGGGATGATACAAAATGTACACCCGGCCCCATCACCAGCTTCCCAACGGACAGAAGTTATCCCATTTCAGCCATCTCCCTGCAACCAAACCGGAGACATGAGACAGGGATGCGGCACATTCCTTCCCTTTCCCTCCCATTCTGCTCTGCTTTAAAACCTGGAAAACCCCCTGATTTCAAGGGAATAATCCATTGGATTGGTCACTGCAGAATAAAGGCTTCAGGTCCTTGGCTGTAACCCTCATGTTCTTGGCATGGTAAGCCAGGTCCCTCCTTCCAGCTAGCTCCCCATGGAGCTGTGCTCTTCCTGATCTCCTTTCCTTTGCTCCATGTCTTCCTTGCCCTGGAGCACTCAGATGTCACTGTGGAGCCCCTGTGGGAACACAGGGATGGTGGATGGACCACCCCAGATGAGGATGACCCATCTCATCGCAACCTCCTGCAAGGAGCTGCCCTCCACTAGGAACTGCAGAGCATCCAATGCACCAAAGACTTGCATCCCAACGACACAGGGAAAACCTTTGGAGCTGCAGGAGTTTATGAGCTGATGGGGTTTGCTCCAGCATGGAAAGGACCTTAAAGCTCATCTGAAGGCACAGGCAGGGACACCTTCACTGGAGCAGGATGCTCCAAGCCCCATCCAACCTTGAACACTGCCAGGGATGGGGCAGCCACAGCTTCTCTGTTCAACCCATTCCGGTTCCCCATCACCTTCACTTCTTCCTTACACCCAACCTGAACCCCCCATGTCCCGGTCTGAACCCATCAGCCCTCGTCCTCAAGAGCAAACAAACCTGCTCCCGGTGTCAGCAGCACTCAGAGGTGTCCATGGGCAGGTGTTGCCCAAGCCCTGGAGCCGACAGCAGTGTCCAGGCTGCTTGGAACCGTGATTCCTGGCTGCAGGAACCTCGATGTCCTCAGGAATCTCGGAGCCCAGCAACGCCTCTGCCGTGATGCAAGGGCTGAGCTATGTGGGTGAGACATGGGGCTGAGGCGCTGCCGGTGCTCCCGGTGAAAGCAACCCCCGCCGGGCAGGGAACACTGGCATCTTTCAGCTCCCGGCACCACGCTTCCCTCCGGGATGTGCTGTGTCACCATCCACATGGAGCAGGGCTTCGCAGGGATGACCTTTCCTCTGCCTTGTCCCAAGCGCCAGCACCCGAACCCTAACCCTTTCACATCACAGCTATGGGCTGGTTTGTGTTGGAAGGGAGCTCAAAGCTCCTCCAGTTCCAGATCCCCACCTTTGAGCAGGCTGCTCCAAGCCCATTCCAACCTGGCCTTGAACACGATTCCAATCTGCCACCAAGGTAGGAAATGAGGTAAAAGCTCAGCGTGGAACCCACCTTCACCCTCTTGCAGCTTCTCCTCCTCTAGAAACACCCCTGTTAAACGCAAGCATCACCATGAGTAGGCCACCAGCAGCACCTTCACCCCATCCACAACCTCAGCTGGCCTAAAAGCCACCCAGCTTTAAGGATGCTCCAATCCCCAGAAGCCTCTTGACACCATCTCACACTTCCATTGGCTGTGTCCCACAGGCACGGGATAACATCGACACTCCCAAACCTCTGGGAATGGTGAGATTTGCCAAGCAGGATGCTGGAATGTCAATGTCACTCATGGGCTGCCCTCAAGGACTGGGCATCATCGCAAACCTCATTGCAAAAGTAGCACCATTCTGGTGCCTGTATGGACGGAAACGGGCAAGGTAAAACCCCCAATGTCACAACAGCTCCTTAGCTAATGCTTGTAAAATGCAGTCAAAAGCTTCCTTAAGCCTCACCCTAATGAGACACTGGAAGGAGCTGCAGGAGATGGATGAGTCCTGCGCAGCAAAACCCTGGTACCTTAAAGCCATTCCCCTTGTCCTGTCCCTGCATCCCTTGTCCCAAGCCCCTCTCCAGGTTTCCTGCAGCCCCTTTAGGCACTGGAGCTGCTCTCAGGTCTCCCCTTTAGGAGCCTTCTCTTGTCCAGGCTGCCCCAGCCCAGCTCAGCCTGTCCAGCTGGCAGAGGCAGCAGGAAGCCCATAGAGCACACGTGGTGCAAGGGGAGTATTTACGTGCACTTGATGACGAAAGTCCTCTCCTTGCTGGTGTCCTGTACAACACTGACTTAAAACAAAGGCTTGAAGTGAGTTTGCACAAGGGCTTCTGCCCCCAAATGAAGCGTTTCCCTTGGGCTGAAGCTAAACTTGATGCAGTTGCTGTGTCCAGCTCTGAGTGGGCAGGAAGCAGATGTCCAGGGTGAAGGACACCTCCGCCTGCCTTGGTTTTAGTCTGAGACCCTGACACCCTCACAGCACCTCCAAGAGCCTGGTTCTGGGCTTGACCCCTGGCTCCTGAGGCAGCACCAGCATCTCTCAGGGTGAGCTTTCTGCTATGAAACCCTGCACTGCCTGCAAAGGCTTTCTCCTGATGGAAGCATCTCCTTTGTGAGCCGCTGCCAGCTCAGGAGGACCAGGGCTGGCAGCATGTTGGGGCACGACAGCAGAACGGGGTGAAGTGCTCCCAGCAGCAATGAACACGCTCCTCCTCTCTGGACAGGACAACACCAACCCCAAACCCCAGTGAATCAGCCTGAAACCATCTGCTGGAAGCTCTGAGCAACACCCGGGGTCCGATGGGCACAGCACTGCTCCCTCCTGGCACCTCCATGCAGCTCACGAGCCCTTCCTCCTCTCCTCTCCTGGCTGCTGTTGGCTTAACCAGCATCCCATGGCTTCACCTTTGTTAGGAACACCCCAGGGTGGGCACTGATTTGTTCATAACCCTCCAGCTTTGAGCCTGTGTTCTTCAGTGGTGCTGAGGCACTGGCACAGGGAAGCTGTGGCTGCCCCATCCCTGGCACAGTGTTCAATGGGGCTTGGAGCAGAAGGGGTCCCTGCCCAGGGCTTTAAGCTCCCTTCCCACCCAAACCCATCCATGGGTCTATACCAGCTTCCCCCAGCTCGCAGGGCCGGAGCAGCGCGATGGTTCCCATGGAGCAAGCAGAGGGGAGATTACCCGGAGCCATGAGTCACACCTTGCTCTCAACTATAATAAGCCTGAGCCTTACACAAACAGTGCTTCTCACCACACCCATGGAGCAGAGAGTGAAAGCCCTGCATCCCAGAGCAGCACAGGGATCCTCCATCAGCACAGACCTGCATCCATCCCAGCAGGAAAGCACCAGCCTTTGGGAAGGGGCCAGGGGCAGTTAATCCCTGCATGGGAAAACCTGAGGAACAGACATGGAAACACTCAATGCCAAAAGCACCTCAAGCAGGATGGGTGGAGGCTGCAGGAAGTGAGGAGAAGGCCTTGGGCTCCCCAAGACCCCCCCCCATGTGCTGGGAGCACCCCCAGAGCGTGAGCAGCAGCTCAGGGAGGGGATCCTGACCCTCTGCTGTGCTCTGTGAGACCTCAGAGCAGCTCCTAAAGGGGCTGCAGGGCCAGGCCAAGGGGAATGGCTTGAGCCTGCCCAAGGGGAGGCTGAGCTGAGCTCTTAGGCACAAGCTCTTCCCTGGGAAGGTGCTGAGCTTTAAGCTCCCTTCCAACCTGAACCATTCCACGACTGAAGGCAGAAAGCACACAGCAAAGCCACGTGAACCTCTCCCTTGCTCCTCTCCACAGGATAACCCAGCACCAGGGTCAGATCTGAGCCTCGGAGCATCCATCCGTGTCCTCCGTGGCTGCTCCCTGCCCATCTCCATCAGGTAAACCAAGAGAGCAAGGGAGGAGGTGAAGAGGAAGCAAGGTCCAACAGTGGAATGTGCTCAGCTTCATCCCTTGTGTCTCCCAGGGCACGAGGAAGAGGGAAGTCACCCAACACATTTACCTAAGCAGGCATTTCCCTGGAAACAAACCCAAGCCACAGCATGGGAATGATGGATGATCATCACTCTGAGCGGCTTTCATTGGAATACTAAAGCAAGGGAATCATGTGGAGAACACAACAAGGTTAAAGTCAAAACCCAGCAGGAAACGTGATGTGGGATCCCTGTATCCAGGGCCCTTTGCTACACTTCAAGAGCTATTTCCAGAAGGATTTTAGGAGCATTGAACTGCACCGGGATTCTCCATGGGGCTGCTGAGCAGGGCAGGACCTGAGCCAGGCTCCAGGCTCCATCCAAGCAGCACAAAGTCAATGCACGATCTTGGCCGGGCACCTCCACTAGCTCCGGGGGCAGAAAGGACCTGGGGGGGCCTCCGAGGGGGCCCCTTCAGATGGGAACCGAGGTGCCAAGATCCAGAGACCTGCTCCTGCCCTAACCCTAACCCTAACCCCACGTCCTCCTCTTGGCCTTGCAAAGCTCCACTCGGAGGCAGCAGGATGTGATCCATTGGACTCCAGCACCCCACATCCACCCGGGAACCGGGATGAGCCACGCTCCCCACCGCCACAGAGGGAACTGGATTGATCCCCTCCAGACCCGCACCAACCCCTGCCCTGACACTGCAGGTTACCTAACGCAGGCGAGAAGAGCCAAACCAGAGCCAGGATTAGCGCCGAGCCTGACCTGACCTAATACCTTCCTCCCAGGCGCTGAGCTCCGACTTAGGTGCTGTGCGAGGTGGGCATGGAGCAAGCAGCTTCATCCAGGGCAACAGTCACTGGATATGAGGAGGACAGAGTCAGAGCTGAGGGAGCTCTTCCCTATGGGACACAGGGAAGCTGGGGCTGCCCCATCCCCACCAGTGCTCCAGGCCAGTCTGGATGGGGCTGGGAGCATCCTGCTCCAGTGGATCCCTGCCCACGGCTCTGGATGAGCTTTAAGGCCCCTTGCAACCCACACTATTCCATGGCTCTATGGAGAAGAACCCAGCCATTGTGCATGACCTGATGCAGACAATTCCAGCCGTCAGGCTCAGCTTTTCCAGCCACACAACTTCACCTGATCCTGGTGGCTTTACTCGCCCTGCAAAGAGGAATCCAGCCCACTAAAGGAGGGATATTCACAGCCCATGGTCAGGCTCCAGCATCTCCCTCTTGGCACCTGCAGCTCTTTGACCACCTTGGGGAGCCCCAGCCTCAAAGCCCAGCTCTGAAGCCTTCCAGTGTGTCTTGGGCTGCTTCGGGACAGCGATGCCATCCCGATGAAGGGAGGTTTTCCAGCAGGGAAGAGGTGGATTTAAGCACACGCTGTTGCTCAAGAGGCAAAGCAACGGTTAAGCCAGAGGCACAGTGGAAGTTTATAAAACCGGGATGGTTTTCATGTGTTTAACTGCTGCTAAATAAAACCTGACCCTATTGCAGCGCCGCAATCACCTGCTTCCCTTCGCTCCAAATACAACCCTGCTCCTTCCAGCACCCACATCAGCCTAACCCTTGGGATGATGAACACGGGGCAGCCTCCAAGCCCCTGCGAGCCCTGGGACACAAACAGGGCAGCTTCAGCACATCCAAGGCTCTCCCTGCATCATCATCACCATCACTCGCACGCATCCATCCGAGCAATGGCTCAGACCCCGACACGGACCCCGTGAGCTGAGCTTAGGGAAGGAAACCTGGAGAGGGGCTCATAGGGACAGGCCAAGGGGAACGGCTTGAACCTGCCCGAGGGGAGATGGAGACGGGACCTTGGGCAGCTCTTCCCCGTGAGGGGCTGGGACACTGGGATGGGCTGAACGGGGGAGGTTTGGATGCCCCATCCCGGCAGTGTCGGGGCTGGAAGGGGTCCCTGCCATGGCTTGGGATGAGCCTCAGGCTCCCTTCACCCCAAACCGTTCCCCGGCCGCTGCCAACGGCGGCTCCGGACGATCCCAGCCCGGCTCAGCCTTCCGGGCCCTTCACCCCGACCACGGCCCCTCCGCTCCCCGGTAACCGGAGGCCGAACCCCCCCGAGCTCCTCACCCGCACGGAAACGGCTCCGGGCCCGCGGCCTCCCCCGGCCCCGGAGCTCCGCTTTGCTCCCGGCCGGCTCCGGAGCCGCTCCTGCGGGGCCCAGGCCGCTCTCGCCAGCCCCGGCCCCACGCACCGGGAAGCCCCATGGAGCCCCGGCAGAACCGGGACTCGGCCCCGCTCGGTACCGGTGACCCCGCCGCCCCCCCCCCCCCCTCAGCGGCAGGGCCCGGACCGGACCGGACCGGACCGGACGCAACGATCGCGGCGTTACCTGCGCTGGGCTCCATGGCTCGGGCGCGCTCCCGGCGCCGCCGCTGACCTGGGGGGGTGAGAGGGGGGGGGGACACGCGGCACCGCCCCCGTTCCTGCCCGGAACGCTTTAACGGGCGCACGCGGCCGTCACGCCCCGCCCCTCCGGGCTGAGCGTGGCCAATGGCGTGCGCCGCTGGGGCCACGCCCTCTGCCCCCCCTTCGCAGCAGCTCAACGGCGCCTGCGCAGGAAAGGGGAGAGAGGGAGCGCCACCATGCGGCCGGGCCGTGGCAGCGCAGCGGCGACAGTCCGGATGGGGACTGAACCCCCAAATGTGGGGCCTGAACCCCCCAATATGGGGCCTGAACCTCCAGATGTGGGGCTTGAACCCCCCAATGTGAGGCTTGAGCCCCCAAATGTAGGGCTTGAACCTCCAAATGTGGGGCTTGAATCCCCCAGTGTGGGGCTTGAACGTCCAAATGTGGGGCCTGAACCCCCCAATATAGGGCTTGAACCCCCCAATGTGAGGCTTGAACCCCCCAGTGTGGGGCCTGGACCTCCAAATGCGGGGCCTGAACTACCCAGTGTGGGGCCTGGACCCCCCAGCATTGTGCTTGAGCCCTCAGTGTGGAGCCCAACTGGGGCACTCAGTGCCCAGAGCAAGGAGCCTCACGGTGCCAGTGGCTCCACTGTGGGATGTGCTGGGAGACCCCAATGGATCCCAGTGGGGCTGCACAGCTCGGGGGTGTCACTGAACCCCGATGTTCGGGCTGGAAGGGAGCTCTGGAGCTCCCCCAGAGTGTGTCCATGGGGCTTTGGGATGGAGCCCCCAGCACCCCATGGGCAGCCCAGGCCAGGGCTCTGCCACCCTCAGCTCTTCCTCTGGTTGAGCTGACGCTTGGTGTGGTTCAGTTTATGGCCATTGCTCCTTGTCCTGTCCCTGGGTACCACTGGGTTAGGGTTAGGGTTAGGGCACCACCTTTGAGCTATTGATGCTCACTGATGGGATCCCCCTCACTCTGCTCCTCTATGACCCAGACCCAGCTCCTTGTCCCCAGGAGATGCTCCAGCCCCCCCAGCGCATCCCCGCAGCCCCATTCGCTGCTCTGCCCCATCACTGGGGGGCCGGGAGCAGCAGCATCATGCGCAGGGTTCAGCTGATCCCAGCCTCAATCGTGCCTTTGTTCCCTGCCAGCGCCCAGCCTTGTTTGTACCGCACACAAAAGGATTGTTGATGGTGGCCGGGACGAGAAAGGGCCAGCAAAGAAAGCACAGTTTGTACCGCCCGGCCCCCCCAGGGGGGGTCTGTTCCCCATTCCCGGCTGCTGTGTTTGTGCAAAGGAGGAGCCATGGAATCCACCAGGTTGGAAAGGCTTCTAGGGGCAGTGGGACAGAGCAGTGCTGTTGTGGGGCTTCAGGCGCTGCAGGGATGGAGGTTAAAGCGTGTGGGGACTCGCCTGGATTTGTTAGGGGACGCCGGGATAAAGAAGTGCCACAAAGAGGATCAGGGATGGGAGGAGAGGGGGATAAAGGCAGAGCAGCAGATGGTGAGCGGTGCTGAGACATTGAAGAAGTGAGGTGAGGCAGAGCCAGTGGTGCTGAACCAGCTCACTGGTGAGGAGGGATGGAGGATGATGCCACTGGCAGTGCTCAAGGCCAGGGTGGACACAGGGGCTTGGAGCAACCTGCTCCAGTGGAAGGGGTCCCTGCCTGTGGCTTTAGGTGAGCTTTTAGGTCCTTCTTAACCCAAACCCGCCATGATTCCATGAGGAAACCCAGGGATTGCAGACACAAAGTCTGTTTGGCTTCATGGGATAGCTCTGAACTGATCTGCAAAGACAACTCTCAAAGGCCTCTGCAAGAAAGAGCTTTTCTTGCCTTAAAAATCACTCAACTTTTGCTCAAAACCTTATGGAGTGGCCAACTGACATAACTGACATCCATACACAGATATCCATGCAAGTAACTGACATCTGTGCACATAACTGACATCCATACACATAGATATCCATGCACATAACTGACATCTATGCACATGACATCCATATAGCTAAATGACACCCATGCACATAACTGACATCCATACACATAACTGTCATCCATACATGACATCCATATACATAACTGGCATCCATACACGTAGATATCAATGCACATACCTGACATCCATGCATGTAACTTACATCCATACACATAACTGACATCCATACATGACATCCATATACATAACTGGCATCCATACACAGATATCCATTCACATAACTGACATCCATGCATGTAACTTACATCCATACACATGACACCCATACATATAACTGACATCCATGCACAGATATCCATGCACATAACTGACATCCCTGCACAGATATCCATACACATATCTAACATCCATACACAGTTTCCATAAGACAACTGGAGAAGATTCTGGACTCAAAAGCATCTTTAGTTGTTTATTTGCCCTCTTTTTCCCCCCTTGTTACTGTTGAAAGAGCAAACACAATCAGATGATGACAGAAGAATGAGGTGAAGTAAAGCATTGCACCTCCTGAAGTGTGCTCATGTTCCAGCAGGAACCCACCAGACTTACTGCAGGGCAGCTGAATGGATGCAGACACAGTTAAATGGAGGTACCTGGATTCACTCATGCCAGATAATGAAACAGGAACAACAGACATGCTTACTCATGGGGTGAAGAGTTCTTTCTGTAGCCCAAGGAGAAAAGCAGAGGGTTAAATGGCAGCTGACAAGCAAAGCTAAGAGGAAAACAAACTCATTTTTGGCTTGAAAGATGGAAACTCATCCAAACCTTCTTCCTTTGACAATAGCAGGAACCCTGGATGCTGTGGCACAAGATGTTTCAGCCACCAGCGTTGCTTTAGAGTAAGACCTGAGGCACAGGGAAAGGGTCAGGGTTCTCCCAAACCATAGGAAACCAGGCCAGGGCCTGGGATGCTGGAAATGTTCTGGCACCCAGGAGAGGGCCAGGTAAAGGAAGTGGTTCTGTAGTAATGAAAACCAGAGGAGGAAACTCATCACAGGACACAACTGGTTCCAGGCAACTCCTCTATTTGTCAGCATCTGCATGGATTTCAGCTCCCTTCTGCCTGCAGTGATCTGGTTTTCCCCTTGCCTCTATACTTAGAGATGTTCCTGCCCTTTTCCTGACACAAGAGGACAGGGATTTTGTTGGTGCTGACCTGAAGGTGTCCATTGCTAGGAGCAAATGGTTCGTTCTCAATCCATTTCCAGAGCTGGACTCACTCACGTCACCGGCTGGCCTGGTCCCTGCATCCCACAACACACACATGGATGGGGTGTAATGGGGAAATTCCAGGTATTTCTTTGGTGGAAAGGCTTCTCCTTGTAGGAAGTTTGCAGGAAGGTGCTATTCCTTTAAGGACAAAGATGCATTTAAGGAGGAGACAACACTCGGGGCTTATTTAGCTGAAAAAACCTCATCACTGACATGGTTACGAAAGCATTTCCAAAACAAACAGAGAATGAAATGGTATTTTCCAGACACTAAACCATTTACAACCTAAACAACAGAAGGCAATACTGGGGTTTAACTTAGCTTGCAATTATTATGCATGTAAAGCAGTACCTTTGGCTACTTAGAGTCCCCCCACTACCTCCTTAAATCAGTTTGAAGAGGAGAAGTAAAATCTGATGCCTGGAATTGGAGTTTTCCTACAGAAAATCTGACTCCTGGAAACCACATCACTGGTTTTGTACAGGAAAAAACCTTCCTGGCCTCTGAGCACTCTGCAGAAAGAGGAGCCCAAGGATTCTGGTCAGCAAAATGCAATGTAAACTGGGATTTCAGGTGATCAAAGTGCTTAAAGGACAACGGATGTGGAAGTTACTCCATGAAGAAAAGGGGGGTTGTTAATTGGAAGTGAAAGGCAGGACTTACTCCTTCATCCAGTTGTCTATAAATAGGGATGTGCCAGTGAGGGTGCGCTGGCTCTGTTGCCTGCGGCCCCTTTTAGCTGTGTCCCTCTAGGTATAGCACCTAATCCCTGCTGCTGTTCTTAGGGCGATTAGCAGAGGCTTCTTTGGGTGCTTGGACACGACCCAAGCAGAGCTGGTGCTGGGGAAGAGGATGGTGACCTCATTTTGTGCACTTGTAGCCCAGGAACCACCTGTGTGCAGGGGCTGCAGGGAGCAGCAGGGCCAGGGAGAAGGCTCAGAGTAGCTGTGGCTGCCCCATCCCTGGCAGGGCTCAAGGCCAGGTTGGACACAGGAGCTTGGAGCAGCTGCTCCAGTGGAAGGGGTCCCTGCCCGTGGCTTTAGATGAGCTTTAAGCTCCCTTCCAACACAAACCAGTCTGTGAACTTCTCCCTAAGATCTCATCTAGAGCTCCCCTCTTTCTGTGGTTTGATGTTCCACCAGGCAAGCAGATCTCTCCATTACAGCTACAGCTCACAACCAAGCCCATTTATCACCCTCTTTTACTGATGTTTCACGACAAAAAGCAGCTGGACTCTTCCTTGTGTGGACCGAAAGTGAGGCAGGGAGACAGAGATGTGTCTTGCTTCTGTTGCAGTTAGATGCCCCTGCAGCTCCGTGCCTGGGGATGCTGAGGATGAGCCTCCACCATGGACCACATCAAGTACCCAGCCAGCACCACGTAACCTGGGGCTCTGCTGCATCTCAGCCATAAGATCATGGCCAGAAGAGCCGGAGCAGTGAAGTCGGGTGGGTTCTGTGTGTGCTGGGGTCCTCCCAGTGCTCAGCTCGCAGGAGGAGGATGCGGAGCTGCCTCTGCTCCGCCCTCTGCCGGAGCGCTGCGGGAACTGCAACGCAGCCCGAACCCGTTTCAAGGGGGGCTCCTGCCCATGGGGATGCTGATGGTGAACTGGTTGTGGAATCTAAGGGTGCGGTGACTTCCCAAATGGTGATGTTATCCAGGAGCTCCCTCTGCTATCCGCGGTGTCTCCATGTTCCACGAGGCCACCCTTTTGATTTGTCTCCTTTTACCTGCTGATGTAAAAACAGAAGCTTCTTTAGTACTTGGAGCTTCACACCCAAGACATGACTCTGAATGCACACAGTTTCTGGTCTAATTTCTCTTCAGCTGAACGGCTCTGCTCAGTCTCCTGACACCATACAAGTGTTCCCACCCTCCTGCCCTTCCTCTGTTTATGTTTCTTGTCCAAGACAAACTTCCTCAACTCACTTCCTCACTCCTCAGCCCTCGACCACAAGGGAGGCTGCCTGCAGTTTTCTATGGGGCTTTCTAAATCCAAGGAGTGAAAAGGTTGTGGCTTGTGAGGAGAGAAACTCTTAGCTGTGTTCAGCTTAATGCTGCCAGGGGAAGGGTGATGCCTCTAAACACCTCCATGGGTCATCTCCACATGCAAGCCCTTGTATTGCTGGAGCATGGGGAATGTCTCCAAGCTTTCAGCAATAGGAAGTGCAGGCTGGCTGCTGTCTAAACAGAAAGAGCAACGAAACTTGTAGAAAGCAAAAGGAGATAACTCTTCTTCCTGTTAAAGCTGCATGGGCTGAGCTCTGGTGGTGCTGAGTAATTCATCCCCTGAGCCCACAGAACCAGACAAGCCTCTTCTATGCCTTTTCCAGCAGTGGAACAAGTGAGCAGTGTCTTCCCCATCCCTGGCTCTTCATTGGAGCTGCTGCATCACCAATAGGGGGGACCCCAACAGGACTGGGGGATCCATCCCCATCTCCAAGCACCTACTATGGGGAGAACAGGAGCAAAGTGAAGTCCACATCACTTCCCTGAGGACAAGGACTGGGCCTTTCCTTGATGAGGTTTAAGGACCACCCTATCCTCCTCCTCGCTGTAGATCCCAAAGCAGGGCAGAGTACTGGGGTTTTCCTGCACTGATGGGCATCATGGCTGCGAGCACTGGTGCTCACCAGCTCTCTGGGGGGCTTCATGCTGGGTCCCAGCCCCACGAGGCTGCAATGGAGAGGCAGCAGTTGGGATGCAGCCTCTGCCCCGCAGTATTGGGAGGTTCTGGACACTGTTACTGTACCTGAAACGGTCTTACTGGTTAGATCCTCTTTTGAGGAGAAAGACCTGTAGTTCTGGTACAAGCTTGCAACTGATGCTCTGCCCCCTTCTGCAGGGCTGTCTCCAGTGAAGCACTCAGCAGCACAACTCTGCTTGGAGTACTTTCCACACAAAACAAATCACATAGCAAACCCAGGAATTAGAGGCCAGTGCAGGGGCTCGGGTCTGAGTACACCTGCTCTGCACCAGGTATCAACTCCATTGTAGCAAAGGCTTCATGAACAGAAGCATGCAGCAACCTGCCCTAGTGGAAGATGTCCCTGTCCGTGGCAGCAGGTTGAGACTGGATGAGCTTTGAAGGTCTCTTCTAATCCAAACCATTCCATGACTCTAAATGGGATCCCTGTGTGTCAGCAGCTGTAAAGCAAGATGTGACCCCTGTGGACTGCGTTTTGTTCCCTTCACAGTGGTGGTGATGGGGTTGGGGTCCATGGGGTGCTGTGTGCATGGTGTCCTCAGGCAGGTTTGAGGCTGCTGGGCGTCCTGCTGCTGCGCATGAGCACCATTGAGTGAACTGCACGTGTGCTCTTGTGGTTTTCAAAGGGGATGTTTATCCGTTGTGGAAAGTGAATAAAGGTTTCCGGGTTCCTACTCTTGCCCCTGTTGAACAAAGCCTGCCTTGAAGGCGTGTAGGACTGCGGCTACATGGCGCAGGCTGGTTCATGGGGTCCTTGGGGAGCCACTGCATGTTGGAGTTTGGATTTGCCTGCAGAGAGCAGATGGGTGGCTGGGCTGGCAATGGTGCTGCTCTGCCTCCTCTGCATCACACAAGGTAAGGTGCTGGGTTCCCCAGGGTGAGGGAGCTGCACTGGGGGGAGATGGCTTTGGGGTTGGACCTTGGGGATGCGTTCATGGCTAAACCCTCCCTGTATCCTGCTCCACCTCAGCTCCTCCCATCCCAGGGCTGTGCCCATGGTGTGACCCACTGGCTCCCTTCCCATGGGATCCCTGGCATTGTTACCATGGAGCTGGGGGTGAGGAGCTCTCACCCGGGGGGGGGTGAGGAAAATGAACTCGGAAAAAACAATTCACTGCCACCAGTTAGTGTGAGGAAGAGGAAACACCAACAATAAACTGCCTCTGCAACGTGGCCGAGAGCACAGAGGTGTGCTCCACACTGCCCAGAGGAGCTGCGGCTGCCCCATCCCTGCCCGTGCTCAAGGCCAGGTTGGAGCATCCTGCTCCGGTGGAAGGGCTCCCTGCCCATGGCAGGGGTGAGGACTGGATGAGCTTTGAAAGTCTCTTCCAACCAGAAGCATTCCATGATGATGCTATGAATCAGTGTTACTTGTAATTTAGAATAATAGAAGGATAGAGTATGGGGTGGAAAGGACCTCAGGATCATCCAGTTCCAACACCCCTGCCATGTGCAGGGAGGCTCACACTAGACCATGTCACCAAAGGCTCCGTCCAGCCTGGCCTTGAACAGTGCCAGAAACGGGGCATTTACCACTTGTTTGGGTGCCTCAGCACCCTCACAGGGAAGAGCTTCTTCCTTATCTCCAAGCTGAACTTCCCCTGTTGAAGTCTGAACCCATCACCCCTTGTCCAGGCTGGCCAAGCAGCTCTGGTCTCCACTCTCCCAGCATCCCAGGCCCATCAGAAGCCATCATCAGAGGTGGTGGGGGCTGTTGACAGGGTGGCATATCTCAGTCCGAGCCTGCAAAGCAAAACCTCCTACCATGAAGTCCATTGGCGCCGCAACAACACCTTGAAACTGGCCAGCCGGGATGGCACTGGTGAGGTCTGGTACCGCAACAACAGCTACTGGGGACGCCTGGAGCTCTTCCCCAACAACACCCTGAAGATCAGCCACCTGCAGAAGAGCGACAGCAGCATGTACCAGCTGTACATGGAGGATGAGACGGGCAAGGGGGTCATTGAGAGCGTCCTCCTGACGGTGTATGGTGAGCTGGGGACGCGGGAGGGTTGTACCAGCACCCCGTGATGGGACATGGGAGAGGCTGTGACATGCTGGTGCCTCTTGCAGAGCTGGTCCCGAAGCCCACCGTGAATGCCAAAGTGATCAGGGGTGATGCAGAGCACTGTGAAGCAACCCTGGAGTGCTCAGTGGGGCTCAAAGCGGTGACCTATGAGTGGATCTCCCCCTCCAAGGCCCACTGGAACCGTACCAGCACTTCTGAGCTGCATGTGTCCCTCAGCTCCTCACCAGACACTTACACCTGCAAGGTCAGCAACCCTGTGTCCTCCAACAACGCCTCGCTGATCTACAGGCACCCCTGCTCCTGGACAGGTACTGCAGAGAGGGCAGAACTTGGGTGGGTGGTTGGGTGGGCTGCAAACCATGAGGACAGTGGGTCCCTGCCAGGCTGGAGGTGGCCCATGGGCTCCAGTGGGTCGGTGGCTGGCAGGAGCTTGTATGAGGAGGGGTTTGGGGGTCCCTGACAGGGCTCAGCAGCTCACAGCCCTCCTGTGCCCTCCAGGTGACTCTTCCGGTGCTGCCTCCTGTACCAGCACCAGCGTGCCGATGGCCCTGGCACTCCATCTCCTCATCCTCCTCCTCCTCACTCTGCCTTAAGGCCACTCTGCAGTTGATGTCTCCCCTCATCTCATCACCCCTGCTCCTGGATGAAGCCGCTGGCTGAGCTGGATGCAGAAGGATGCGGTTGCTCAAGGGAACCATCACAACCAGAGCTTGCTACAGCAGCACCCACCCAGTCCCTCCACATCTGCCTGCTTCCTGCAGCCCAAGCTGCTCTGTGCCTCAGTTTCCCTCCTCACCTGTTCTGCTCTGCTTTAGTTCGAGGTCACATCTCAGCTGCTGAATTCATGGTTACCTGCTCGGGACCCCTCTTGCTGGCCCCAAGACCTGCAGGAAGCCCAACCTGGACCTTTCCTAAGGCTCCCCATGGAGCTGCGAGCTCCCTGAGCATTGCCTGCTGTCCGTGATGCCCTTTGCATGCCTGATGAGCATCGTGCCAGAGCACCATGCGTTTGACCTGCAGCCAGGGCAGCAGCACCAGAGCAGAGCCGGGATGGCCCCTTTGGTTGCTCTGTGATGGAGGGGTGGGCAGCAGCTATGGGCTCTCCTGATGCACGGATAGACCCCACAACGGGTTTAAGCTCTAAAGTAGGTGTGCTTCCATTCAGTGCTGAGGTGCATGGGGATGGCTCCTCCAAAGCACGCACCCCTAAGGGCTGTTCTCCCTTTGCATTTGTTCTCTTAAGGTATATAGACATGAGGTTGCTCAATCCGCCTATACATATTGATTATCTATCCCGCTTCGTATTATAATGAGCCGGGAGGTCCTTTGCGCCTGCGCAGTGCCCCCTCTGGTCATGGGCAGGGGTCTCAGGATGAAGTAAATGGGTCTTCCTCTTAACCTTTACACCTTTTAACTTCACACACGGCCTTAGGGTCTGGTCGGCGCCCAGTCTGCTTCTCCCCCTCATCAGTAGTCAATGCCTTGGCACGTTAGGTACTTAGGACAGACAATACCTTTGTTTAAGCAAAGGAACTCTTTTAACCCCCTCTGTGTTACCCCTGTACATTGCTTACCCCTGGATCAGGGCCTTAGGATGAGCTTTAAGCTCCTTCCCTCCCAACCCACGCTGTAACCGGCCCAACCGCACCGCCGTCAGTGAGCCGAGCGCCGGAAGGGCTGGGCCGGGCTCCCCTGAGGCAGCTTCCGGCTGTCCCGGGGGCGGGGCCGGCGGGAGGCGCCGCGGTGGCTGCTGGGAGTTGTAGTCCTTGTGCGCATCCCTGTCGCGCAGCTGCCCCGCGGCCGGACTACAACTCCCAGCGGGCAGCGCGGCGCGGCCGGGCCGAGCGGGGCCGAGCTGAGCCGAGCCAAGCGGAGCGGAGCCTAGCCGAGCCGGGCCGAGCCGAGCGGAGCCGAGCCGGGATGAACGCGGTGCTGGCAGTCAAGCAGTACGTGTCCAAGATGATCGAGGACAGCGGGCCGGGCATGAAGGTGCTGCTCATGGACCGGGAGACGGTGAGCGGCGGGGCCGGGTAGGGAGCGGTGCGACGGGGCCCAGCCCCGGCCCCACGGTGACCGGCGCCCCCCGTCCGTCCGGCCCGCAGACCGGCGTGGTGAGCATGGTGTACACGCAGTCCGAGATCCTGCAGAAGGAGGTGTACCTGTTGGAGCGGCTCGACTCCGCCAACAGGGAGCCCATGAAGCACCTCAAGGCCATCTGCTTCCTGCGGCCCACCAAGGTAGGGCCGAGCCCCCCCCGGGTGGTGTGGGTCAGCCCCGGCCCCTCGCACACCGCGTTCCCCAAACGCCCGCTCCCTGCGGCTGTTTTCCTGCAGGACAACGTGGAGTTGCTCATCCAGGAGCTGCGGAGGCCCAAGTACAGCATCTACTTCATCTGTGAGTGTGTGCCCTGCCCTCCAGCGCGGACACTGACTGCAGCAGGGGATGCTGCAGCTCTGCTCTGGAGCCAGGCTGGGAGAGCTGGGCTGGGGCAGCCTGGATGAGAGAAGGCTCCTGAAGGGGAGACCTGAGAGCAGCTCCAGTGCCTAAAGGGGCTGCAGGAAACCTGGAGAGGGGCTTGGGACAAGGGATGCAGGGACAGGAAAAGGGGAATGGCTTGAACCTGCCTGAGAGCAAAGTGAAGCATTAAAATCCCCAGGGCTGAGCTGTATGGGAGGAATACAGATTTATGGTGTTTGCTTTGGAAAGACCTCTTATGAGTTGCTTCAGTTCAATTATTTTATCTCATAGCCATGCATCCTTCGTTAATAGAATTTGGTGAATTAAACAGCATGAAAACTAGAATCCACACGTTCTTAGCATCTTAGTAAAGGCCTCTTCATGGGAGCAGCCCCATTGTCCCATATCCATATCGTAGAACTGTAGAATCCCAGACTGGGTTGGGGTGGATGGGACCTTAAAGCTCATCCAGCTCCATGGGTAGGGACCCCTTTCTGTTAGAGCAGGATGCTCCAGCCTGGCCTTGGGCACTGCCAGGGATGGGGCAGCCACAGCTTCTCTGGGCACCCTGTGCCAGCGCCTCAGCACCCTCACAGGGAACAGCTTCTGCTCATCTCAGCCTCCCCTCAGGCAGGTTCAAGCCATTCCCCTTGGCCTGTCCCTGTTTGCTCCCATAGGAAGAGCACAAATGAAAGCAGGTACAAGTTATGAAGCAAACACGAAGCAGGACAACTTCAGCACGTTTTGTGCTGCAGGGGAGTCCTCCAGCCCGGTCCCAGCCGGTGATGTTGTGGGAGATGAGCTGAAGTGGCCTCTAGATGTCATTGCCGCTCTGCGGTGCTGCCAGAGGGGCCGTGGTGCTGCTGCTTTGAGCTCAGGTTTTGCCAGTGGCAGAGCATTCCATGGTGTTCTTGTGTGTTCCATGTCCCACACGGAGCCCCACTGTTCTCTCCCCGTTGTTCTCCTCCAGACTTTAGCAACGTGATCAGTAAGAGTGATGTCAAGTCTTTAGCTGAGGCTGACGAACAGGAGGTTGTGGCTGAAGTTCAGGTAGGTTGGGACTGTTGTGGCTCTTTTCAGTAAATCTTCTATCCCAAAAGCAGCAGCAAAGTGACCCCATAAGGTAAAAGCTCAGGTGTGGCAACGTGGCTCTGGTACAGCATGAACAGCGTGAAGCAGCACTGCAGCAGCCTCCCATGGGAGAAGAGATGAATGCAGATGTGGATTAAAAGGGAGAAGGAGAACATCCCTGTTCCTCCCTGCCCTGCAGCCTTCAGAGCCACTCTGGGCTCTGCTGCTGCCTGTGTTTCATGGGGCTGCTGCATGTCTGTGGTGCTGACAAAGAGCTCCCTGCACTAAACATGTACGTGGCAGATGGGTGCGGAGCTGGCAGCAGCAGTGCAGGGACTTGTGTGGCTCAGCTGGGGAAGGGAGAAATGATCCAAGTCCATGTCTGTGCATTGCTGAGGACTGGGGTGTTTCATGGCTGGGGTTGGGCCATGCACCCCTGGGGCTGAAGGTGCCTTGGCAGGACCTGTGACTGTTCTGCTTTCCCTGTTGGCAGGAGTTCTATGGCGATTACATTGCAGTGAATCCACACGTTTTTTCCCTCAACCTCTTGGGCTGCTGCCAGGTAGGATAAATGTTCCTGTTCCCCCAGGGCCGGTTGTGTGGGTAAGAGGGAGAGCAGCAGCCCCAGCAAGCTGGGGTGGTGGCAGGTCTGGAAGAGGGGAGCTGGTCTGTGTGAGGAGAGGACACTGGGGAAGGCAGAGTGTGGCCTCTGCTGTACCTGCTCCTTCAAGCTGCAGTTCCCTTTCAGGCTTAGGAATCAGATTTTAGGTGAGGAAGAGTTTGGGGATGGTGGATCCATGACAGAGCTTTTCCTTGCAGGGTCGCAACTGGGATCCAGCTCAGCTGTCCAGGACAACTCAAGGGCTGACAGCTCTGCTTTTGTCCCTGAAGAAATGTCCCATGATCCGGTACCAGCTCTCTTCGGAGCCAGCAAAGAGGCTTGCTGAGTGTGTGAAGGTCCGGTGAGAACCTGCACAGAGCTTCAGTATTTTTGGCAGGGACTGAAATGTTATTTCCTTTTTCCACTTCTTGATCTATTTGAGAGAAATCCCCCTTTTCAGACAGTTCACATCAGTTCTGTCCTGTGCTGCATGGCTTTGGGCAGGTCACATCCTTCATCTGTGCCTGCTCCCAGCCAAAGAGCAGGTGAAGAACCTCATTTCCACTCAGCATCACCATCAGTTGCAGTAGGTTCCCTGGTGCTTTTGAGAGCAGGGGTTACTCCTTCATCAGCAGTGCAGCCTGAGAGAGCAGCACCTCTTACTTCTCACCAGACATCCCTTTTTGTTCTCCTGTATCCCAACAAAGAGGAGATTTTGCAGGTGTATGTGAGCTCAAGTGGCTTTTTGGACCTTTTCTCCACAGCAAGTCATCACTAAAGAGTATGAGCTCTTTGACTTTCGGCGCACTGAGGTCCCTCCTTTGCTTCTCATTCTGGACCGCTCTGATGATGCCATCACCCCACTCCTGAACCAGGTGAATGGCTCACTCTTGGGCAAGGGCACACGTTAATAGCCAATGGGCTCCTGGGATTGAGGTGCTGGATCATCCACACACTCACCCTACTCCTGCTTGGGTTGGTTGTGGCTGCCCCATCCCTGGCAGTGGTCAAGGCCAGGTTGGATGGGACTTGGAGCAGCCTGCTCTAGTGGAAGGTGTCTCTGCTATTTGCCTTTCTCTTCCATTGCTAGTGGACGTACCAGGCCATGGTTCATGAGCTGCTGGGGATTAACAACAACCGCATCGACCTCTCCCGGGTGCCAGGGATAAGCAAAGACCTCCGGGAGGTGGTGCTGTCTGCTGAGAATGATGAGTTCTATGCCAATGTAGGTTCCTAGTGGGATCTCACTGGCTTTAACTTGCCAGAGGGGGGCTTGAGATGAGCTCTTGGGCAGAAGCTCTTCCCTGTGAGGGTGCTGAGGCGCTGGCACAGGGTGCCCAGAGAAGCTGTGGCTGCCCCATCCCTGCCAGTGCTGCCTTGTCTGCTTGCATCAGGACTTGTGTTGGGATAGCTCTGTCAGCTCCTTGTCTTGTTCCACACAGAACATGTACCTGAACTTCGCAGAGATTGGCAGTAACATCAAGAACCTCATGGAAGATTTCCAGAGGAGGAAACCTAAGGAGCAGCAGAAACTGGAATCCATAGCAGATATGAAGGTACAGCTAATCTCCACATAACTGACTGGACTTCTTAAAGCCCATGCGTTGCAGGATTGTGCAGGTCACCACGTTCTGTGCGCTGACAGCCCTCATCACCAGTGCCAAGAGCTCAGCTCTCTGTGCTGTGCTAGTTTTGGGGAGTGGGAACCTTCTTTTTGCACTGTGTTCTTTACTGAAGGCCATACACTTCCATAGGCTGCTGCTCCTCCTGCCTGATTCCTAAGCTGCTCCTTAGAGCCCTACAGCTGCTCTTGCTTGGATTGGTTGTGGCTGCCCCATCCCTGGCAGTGTTCAAGGCCAGGTTGGATGGGCCTTGGAGCAAGCTGCTGTAGTGGAAAGGGTCCCTGCCCGTGGCAGGGGGTTGGGACTGGATGAGCGTTAAGGTCCCTTCAGCTCCAACCAGTGTGGGATTCTGTGATGCCGAGCAGCTTGTTGCTGGGTCCCTCTCCTGCAGGGCACTTGTTTTACCTCCCCTCTGGCAGGCGTTCGTGGAGAACTACCCTCAGTTCAAGAAGATGTCAGGCACGGTGTCCAAGCACGTCACTGTGGTGGGGGAGCTCTCACGCCTGGTTGCTGAGCGGAACCTGCTGGAGGTGTCGGAGGTGGAGCAGGAGCTGGCGTGCCAGAACGACCATTCCAGTGCTCTCCAGGTACCTCGGGCTCCTTGTCTTGAGCCTTTGTCTGCTTTGATCCTGGAACTCCCCTCTTGATGGAGATTTGCTACTGCAAGTCAGTGGGAGTTCTGCTTGCAGCTATCCTGCAGGGTTGGCCCATTAGATGGGAGAATGACTCTTCTCCTCCCTGTTCGGTTCAGCTAGGGATGAATCATAGTTAATAACTGGCTTGAGAAGCATCTTTGCGAGTTCTGCCTTCCCATTTCACAATGCAGCATGCCTTCATTGTATGCAGTCAGCTGGCTTCTGACAGGCACCAGGGAAACAACCCTGTTCAGAGGCTTGGATATGGGGAGGTGAAATAGAATCTAAGCCAGGCAATTGATTGAGGAGCTGCCTTTTACCTTTTCCTTTTATTTTTTTACCTATTTTTTTACCTGTTTCTTTGAAAATGTATTTTAAAGCCTCTTAGAGAAAAGATTTCTGTGGCAAAGGGGCTGAAAAAGCCTAACAGAGGCTTCTGTTATAGCTGAGGATAGACTGAAGTCTTGACCCCATGCTGGCTGGTTGGATTCCATGACCTGACCTAGTATTTGACAGCAGTGATGGATTGTGGTTGCTGCCTACTCAGAGCAAAGAGCAGTGTTGGTGTTACTGTGGTACGGCAGAGTTCAACCAGTAACTGGGCATTAAAACCAGTTCCTTTATGTTTGGTACCTGAGGCAAAAGTTCCACCATAGAATGGACTCCTTCACACAGTTAGCCTAGAAAATAAAGATTAGTGTCTCCAACAGCTTTGAAATCCATGTCAGCTTTGTTATTCTGTGCTCCAAGTGGGTGGCTAGAGGAGATAATATTAGACTCTTCAAGTGCTGTAATCTATTACCAGCTCCTGAGCTGATGTGAATCAGTCCAGGCCTGGTGAAGTCATTGCAGCTACAGACACTTGTGAGCACTGAGATGTTGTTCCATAGCTTATATTTGGATTTAGATGACTAAGTACTGGAGTGGGACTCAAACCATCAAATGCATTTGCTGAACACAACCTCTGAGCTTCTTGTGCTCTATGATTGTTTCTAGATCAAGCTTTTGCAGTTTCAGAGTCAGACGCTTTGAGTTCTAACCCATCAGCCCATGGTGTCTGTGCTGTGACCTGGTATTGGCAGAGCACAGAGCATTAGTGTTGGAATGGAGGGGCTTGGCTTTGGAAGTGCTGGTCTCCTCCTGTCCGTTCTGGAGTTCTCTCTGATTCATTGGAGAAAGGGGTGATGTGAGCCTGTGGGATGGTGCTGGTGCATTACCAGCACTGTGGGGAGGAGAGCTGGGAACTGGCCAGAGCCCCAGGCAGGTCAGCCTGCACCCAGTGCCACCCTGGCACCGCAGGATGCTGCCTGGAGCTCACCTTAGGGCTAACTGAGGTATTGATCTGCACTAGCTTGGTATTTGTGCTGTTTTAAAGCAGAGAGGCTGCCTGCAGTTTACTCACAGCCCCTTGCCTAAAGGGCTCCATTGTATTTCTAACTGAGATGGACTGGAAACATGTAGCAAATAAATGCCAAACTCTGGAATGGGGGCTCTTTCTCCGTAAGAATCAGCATCTCTGTAGCTGCACAGCCCCAGGCTGCTCCCTCTTGCAGTCTCCTAATGGCAGTGGAAGGGGCAAGGCCACAGACACAATGGAGAATAAGCCAGTGCATGAAATAAAGGCAGAATTGTTCCCCCCATGCTGTAACTTCAGCAACTGCTGTTCCTGTGGTGGCCCCAGCACATTTTGGTTCTTCTGCCCCTGGTCTCTTATTAATCCTGACATAGTACATGAGTCCTTGGAGCTGAATGGGAGGGTTTGAGGCCCATCTCCTCAGAGGGACAATAGCTTTTCTGTTTCACACTCTTCCTGCTTCCATAGGCATTGCCACTGCACTGCCAGCAACCAGAGTCTCTGTGGGACTCCCTCGCTCCCCTTGCAGGTGGATTCCTGTCCTCCCCAAGGTAAAATTCCAGTGGATCCTCCTGAAAGCCAAGATTTTAGCCTGGGGCTTTGGAACTACTCGAACAAATGACAGCATCTAGAGCTGAATCTCCGAATCTAAACCCTTTCACAAGGCTCCATGTAAAGAGCCCAAAGGAACCTGTGCTCTGTTGTACTTCCCTTAAACCTTGTGTTGCTTCTGGCCCAGTGTAACTCCCCCTGCAACCCCCTGTTGCCAGGCTTGCTGTTACCATCACCCCATGTCCTTTGGAGGCCCCTGTGCTAATGCTGCTCCTCGTCCTGGTGCAGAACGTGCGGCGCCTGCTGCAGAACCCCAAGGTGACGGAGCTGGATGCTGCCCGCCTGGTGATGCTCTATGCCCTGCACTACGAGCGCCACAGCAGCAACAGCCTGCCCGGGCTGGTGACAGAGCTCAGGAACAGGGGGGTGGCCGACAAGTACCGCAAGGTAAGGGCTGCATTTGTGCTCCAGCTGCTGGGACCAGGGCTCAGGGTGGGGAATCAGAGACTGGGTTGGGTTGGAAAGGACCGTAAAGCTCCTCCAGCTCCAAGCCCTGCTGTGGGCAGGGACCCCTTCCACTGGAGCAGCTGCTCCAAGCCCCTGTGTTCAACCTGGCCTTGAGCACTGCCAGGGATGGGGCAGTCACAGCTTCTCCGTTCAACCCATCCCAGTGTCCCAGCACCCTCACAGGGAAGAACTTCCCAATATCCAGCCTAAATCCCCCCTGTTCCAGTCTGAACCCATCACCCCTTGTCCCATGGCTGCAGTCCCTGATGAAGGCCCCTCTCCAGCATCCTTGCAGCCCCTTCAGACACTGGGAGCTGCTCTGAGCTCTCCACGCAGCTCCTCTGCTCCAGGCTGAGCAGCCCCAATGTTCCCAGCCTGGCTCCTATGGGAGCTGCTCCAGCCCCTGCTCATCCTCGTGGCCTCCTCTGCCCTTGCTCCAACAGCTCCATGTCCTTCTGCTGAGGCCACCAGAGCTGCCCCCAGTGCTGCAGGGGGGTCTTGCAGAGCAGAGTAGAGCAGAGGGGCAGGATCCCTCCTGTTGATGCAGCCCAGCACAGGGGAGTTCTGATTGATTGCAGTGGAGTTGGTTGAACACAGCTGTTGTTGAATAGCACTGCACCTTGTGAGAAGAACCCGGAGCTTGGCTGGGGCTTGCAGGAGCTTCAGCCTTTTAAAGACTGAATTTCCAGTTCCAAAATGAGAGGTGTTATGGACAAGGGATGGGACAAGAGGAAATGGCCTCAAGCTGCACCAGGGCAGGTTTAGATGGAGCTGAGGAACAATTCCTTGCTCAGAGGGTGCTCAGGCATTGGAACAGGCTGCCCAGGGTAGGGCTGCAGTCACCATCCCTTCAAATGTTCACACCCCCTCAGTGCCATGGGGCAGTGGTGGCCTTGGCAGTGCTGGGGTAAGGGTTGGACTGCATGAGCTTTAAAGGGCTTTTCCAGCCTGGTTGACTCCATGAAGGATTAAGGCAGAGGTGGCAGCATGCAGGGCTCTGTGGCAGGTAAACAGGGCCTGGGACATGTTGCCTTCGTCTTTCCCCTCCACCTCCCCACCCTTTTTCTCCTGCTGAATAGGGACTTCTGGAGACTGCAAAAGGAGCTGAGCTGGGAGGGAGAGGGTGGCTTGGCAAGTGTAGGGAGCAGCTGGAGAGGAGGAGGAGAAGCAGGATGATGTCACGTTGTCTGGAAGATCTGCTCTCACTGCAGCAGACTATGGAAATGAAGCCCCTTTCCTCCTGCAGGCTGTGTCACGCAGACTGGCTGCTCAGTGGGTATGGGGATTGCTTCTGCTCTCCCTCTTTGCCTCTGCTGCATTACCCGCTTGGGAGCAATCTCCCTGACTCCTTGGTTGTCATTCCAGTACCTGCATTGAGCCTCACTGGACAAAAACTGCCTGGAAGCTGCTTCCCAGGATAACAGGGGTCTGGTTTTGCCTCTCTCTGTACAGCTGGTGTCTGCTGTGGTGGAGTATGGAGGCAAACGGGTCCGGGGCAGTGACCTGTTCAGTCCCAAGGATGCTGTAGCCATCACCAAGCAGTTCCTCAAAGGACTGAAGGTATGGATGTGACCTGGATGAAGAGATGGCTGGTTTACAGAGCAGGGATGTCAGAGGTGGACCAGGAAGTGTGCTGGGCTTTGAGGGCATGCTTCTCATTGGAGCCCATGGGAGTTAGTGGCTGGAGCTTGGTGGTGAACACCTGATGTAGCCATCAGATGCTGCCTTTGCCCACCTTCTCTCTTCTCTTGCTGCCTTTGTTGGATGAATTCCTAACAAGAGCTTCTCTCCCACTGCAGGGGGTTGAGAATGTGTATACCCAGCACCAGCCCCTCCTGCAGGAGACACTAGATCAGCTCATCAAAGGAAAGCTCAAGGACAGCCAGTATCCCTACCTGGGTCCCAACACTCTCCGTGACAGGTATGTGGGGCCTGTTGGGGCACAGCTTGGAACTAACAGCAGCTCCTTCCAGCGCAGCCACTTGCTTTGCTGTAGCTGAACAAGGTTTAGGCTTGGCAGAGAAATGGCTCCATTGTGGAGGTCTTTCTTGTACTGCCAAGGAGAGGACTATCGAGGTTGTCTTTTTCTTGCTGGCCAAGATGTGACATTGCCATTGTAAGGGCTCAGGTAAAGGATGAAGCCGTTGGTGCCAGGATGTTCACATGCTGGATTCCAATGTGCCCCCTAACTTCAGTCCATGCCATCTGGTGTTTATTTGGAGAGTCCCAAAAATAGTCCAACTGCAAAGCTCTCCCTTCTGAGCCAGTTGCTATTCCTGAGGAGAACAGGATCTTGCTGAATATGGCTAATAACAGGGATTGAAAAGAGCCCTGGCTGCTTCTAGCTGACTTTGCAGGAGCTCAGCTCATCTGCTGTCACTGGAGTCATGAGAGGTAAATACAGGCCTCAGGGTGAGGGCACTGAATCCTCAGGGAGAGGACAAGTCCTCCTCGAACAGCATTTGGGACAAATCCCTCCTTTGGCACTGCAGTTTCCTCTCTGGGAATGAACCTCCCAGTGGTAGTTTCCTTGGAGGAGGAGTAAATCCTGCCATTGCTTTGCTTCTTTCGGGTGATCCATGGGGAGAATCAGCCCAGAGATTCCCTGGATCTTTGCCAATGTCATTTTAGTCCTGAATGGGAAGAAATTGCAGTCAGACAAGAGACAATTCCTTTGGTACGGCCCTGATAGACCAAAAAGAAACCCCATCTGCCTTGCTCCGTGTTTTCCCTTCAACATCAAACGTGGGGTTTGGGTAGCGTGGCTGGGAGGGTGATAGGTGTGAACAGCAACAGAACCACTGTCCCTGAGGCCAGCCCTTGACTGAGATGGGTTTCAGCCCAGCCAGAGGAGGCTGATGATGCAGTGGGTGGTAGATCTGAACTGAGACCTGCAGAACAGCAGGAACTGCATCCAGGCACCTCCAGCCTGAGCTAACCAGAAACAATGATGCTCTTCTGCCTTTAGCTTCTCTTTTCAGTTCCTCCTTCCCTTTTCCTGACCTCTTTCACTTTGTTTCCTCTTGAAATGGTTCTGGCAAAGGGGCCTAGGAACCTGCTCCTGAGAATCCTGCTCCAAATAACCTGTAAGGAAAGGTTAATCCCTACCTCAAACTGAAGGAAACCAGAAGCTGGATGAAGGGAGATGGAGCATTCACCTCCCTCCCTTCCCCACAGGCTGTCTCTTAGCTGAAAGATGGAAATGCCCTACTTTTGTTAAAGTAAATCCCAAAATACAAAGGCAGAGCTTCCAAACCCTTCTTTCCTTTAAATTTGTCAAGGTCTTCCTATGGTCTGGGATTGGTTTTAGGATAGTGATGCTGCTGCTGGCTCAGATGTCTGCAAAATGATCCAAAGCCTAAGGGTATGTAGTTGTGAGGGTGGTTTCTGTGTTAGGAGGGTTGTTTCCTGGTGGGAATGGGAGATCTGGTTGGGTTTAAGACATGGGAGCTGATAGTAACTCCCAACTGACCAAACGTAGGCACCTGAATACTTTCGGGTCTGGCCTTTACCTGCTGCCTAAAGTGGGGGCCACAGCCCTGTGTTACCTCTGACTATTCAATACCATGAAGATGGGAGCTCATCTAAACCAGGTTTCAGTGAGTAGGTTTGGAAGCAAAAGCCCATTTGCTGGTTTTGCCTTAGTGCCAGACTACTTTGAGTGAGGAATTAGGATTCCATCCTTCCCCAAAGCTGGTGTGATGGAGGAGAGCCCAAGGCAAGCGGGGCTGCGCTGCTGTCAGAGGCTGGTGCTGCAGTGAGTGGCAGGAGTTCAGCCTGGTCAGGCCCAGAGCTTTGTGGTTTGTGATCAAAGGGAAGGAATTCCCTGAGCAGCAAAGAATTGGGAAGGATTCTTTTGAGCTTCATTCTTGCTGTATTAAACACGTCGTTGTTGAAAGGGAGGACGAGCTCCTAGTCCGGATTCAGTGGGAAGGAAAGGGGCTCTTTGCAAAGCACTGAGCAGGGTTCCTAGGAGAGAGCAGTGAGGAATTCTGCTTCCTTTTGCTTCTGCTCCGTTTCCCATTGTTAAACATCATCCTGGTCCTGTATCCCTCAAGCCTGCAGTCCCTTGCACCTTGCTAGGTCTGTGAGCAGCAGGTTTGTACCCAGCCCACCAGTGTCACCGCTCCACTAAAAACCAACCCTGGGGAAACAGCAGGGAAAGGTCCTGGGGATCCGGGTTCAGCTCATCCTGTGTCTCTCCCAGGTTACCACAATCACTTACCTGCTTATTGACACGTCTTAGGAAGTTCCCTTGTCTAAAGGCCCATCACAGCTCAGGTTAGAGCTAGTTTCTCATCTAGTTTAGAGCTGGACACAGTCTTCCTGCCTGTGATCTTGTGAAGGTGAGTGTTCCTGCTGACTGCCTGAGGAGAGGAAGCATTTGGAACCCTTTGGCCATGTGCTTTGGCTGACACCCAGCTGAAGGGATGGGTGAGGTGTTCCCTCAGGCACTGAGGATCAGGTCTCCTTTTTTGGAAGCAGCAGCTTGCAGCATGGAATGTGGAGCCATTTGGCTGGATGCTTTCTCAGCTGAGCTCACACACACTGCCCTGGAGGACAGGGAGAGCGGTCCTGTTCTGAATCATATCCTCCAGCTCCTCTTTAGCATGGGTTGCTTTCCATGGATGTTTGCAAAGGCAAAACTCTGGCTCCTGGTTATTCAAGGAAGTTGCTTTTTCCTCCTGTGTGAAGTGCTGAAACATTCAGCTGTTAAACTGGGAGCTCACCTGAGGAGCCCTGGAGCCACATTCCCTGATGTTCGTCGCTGGGATGCCCAGGTTGACTTCTCAGCAGGGAGGCAGCAGAGTTTAGGTGCATTCCAGGGTTATCCCAGTCTCATGCTCCATGTGCTTTGTCACTGATGCAAAGCTTACACAGAGCAGATGAAGCTGCTGCTTCCACCACCACAGTGGTTGTGTTCTAGAGGTCCCTGCTTGGAAAGCAGAGGGGAGTTTTGAGGCTGCAGCAGGTTTGTTGGGAAGAGACTTGACTGCTCTGACTCAAGCAGGTGAGCCACAGGATGGGATCCACATGAGATCCTGCAGGAATGGTTCTCTTGGATGGGATCTGCATTGGAGATCCTGCAGGAATGGTTCTCTCAGCTTCTAGATGACAGCAGAGCTGGTTTAGGGGCTGCAAGCACATCCCTGAGAGTGGAAAACTTCAGAGGCTGGGGAGGGTGCTGCGGGGAAGCTGCAGCTTTCCTTTGAAGGCAGAATGTGCACAGCATATGGCTGGGTTTGCACTTGTCTCCTTCCCCTCCTCTCCCCTCATGCTGCTTCCCCCTGCCATCCAGTGGCTGCAGGCAGGTCAGGGAGGGTAACAACCCCTTGCAGCTGAGCTGTGCCCTTCACACCGAGCTCAGGAGGGCTGGAGCATCACTGCTGTCCTCAGCTGACTCCCAACCTGCTCTGGATTCCCCAGCGTCTGGCTCATGCATGAAACACTGGGGATGTGTCATGGAGCTGCTCTGGGATGCAGCGGGTGGGTGCTGCTGAGGAGGCTCCCACGTATACCTCATCTAAACGTTATGGGGAGACAGTGCTGGAGCAGGGATTTAATGAGCGTCACTGGTGGGCTGGGGAGGGAAGTGCTCAGGATCGCTGCCTCAGCAGGGCCTGGGGGGGACAGGATTGATCCCTGTGTGTTGTCTGATCCCATTGCTGTGGTTGCATCTCCATGCAGGCCCCAGGATATCATCGTGTTCATCATTGGAGGGGCGACCTACGAGGAGGCACTGACTGTCTACAACCTGAACCGCAGCAACCCGGGCGTGCGTGTGGTGCTTGGTGGGACCACGATCCACAACACCAAGAGGTAACCCCCAGTGCTTTACTGTGCATTCTGCTGCCAGGAGCAGGAATCTGCAGCTCCTGAGGCATCTCCATCCTGCTTGAGATGGGTGTAAATGGTCCAAGTCCAGCTCTGCTCACTGTGCCTGAGGGATGTAGCACCAAGGTGAAGGTTTAGTGTGTGTTTGCTGGAGTTGAAGGGCAGGGAAGCAGATATATGTGGGTTTTCCTGCTTATAATTCACCACATACTCTGCCCTGAATGAGAAGCTGGTGCAGCACACGGGGATTCAAACCTGCATAGACCTGGCTGTGCTCTCATTGCCTCTGGTGGAGTCTGGAGACGTGCATTTGCTAGCAGTGAAGGTACCTATCATTAGCTCAAGTGCTGTGATTCCACTGCAGGCTCTCTGCCACCCACCAGCCTGCAGAGTATTGGCTGTGTCTTCTGCACTGCTCCCTGGAGAACAGAGCTTTCCTTATGGGAATGCTGTGTGCTTCCAGGTGCCTTTCCTGGGAGGACAGACATTTGTAAGGGCTTAACCCCTGCAGGACCTGAGCACAGACAATGCTGAGCTTCACTCATCTCCTCAGTCCCTGTGTCTGGGATGTTCCAGCTCATGACAGTATGGGTTGCCTTCCCAAGGGGAATGGCTTGAACCTGCCCGAGGGGAGACTGAGCTGAGCTCTTAGGCAGAAGCTGTTCCCTGTGAGGGTGCTGAGGCGCTGGCACAGGGTGCCCAGAGAAGCTGTGGCTGCCCCATCCCTGGCAGTGCTCAAGGCCAGGTTGGACACAGGGATTGGAGCATCCTGCTCCAGTGGAAGGGGTCCCTGCCCAGGGCTTTAGATGAGCTTTAAGATCTTTTCCCACCCAAACCACTCTGTGGTTCCATGATTCCCTATGGAATATCTGGTGTTTCGAAGTCCAAACAATGTCCCCCGAACCCAGTTTACCCAATTGAGTGAGCACAGGGGAGGTTGCTTTCTGTCAACACAGCTTGTTTCTGGCCAAGCCCAGGAGGATGAACTCTTGCTCCTTCCCACCACATCCCTGAGGATGTAGCCGTGGCCAATGGGGTATCAGAGGGAGGGTGACAGCAGGAATGTGGCATCTCCCCCATGTGCTGCAGCACAGAGCTGGTGACACCCAGGTGCTGGGGGAGAAGCTGTTGTGCAGCAGCTGCCCTGGGCTGGGGCAGGAGAGCTTCACCCCAAAGCACAGGCCTGCAGTGGGCAGCTCAAGTCCCTCACAAGGAAATCCATCGGTTTCTATCATCCTAAAATGCCCAAAGCCTCCAGATTCACAGTGTCTGCTCTGAAATCAGCCCTTTTAGCTTCGTGTCAGATGGTTGGAGCTGATGCTAACCCAGAAGGAAATTGCTTTTCTGAACTGGGTTACAAAGGCAAGTCTGTATTAGCCCACATATCAACTGATTCCTGCCCAAATTACCCAGCTTGCTCGACCTTCTGCTTCACAAAGTAGCCTTTGAACCAAATCCTGTTGTAGCCAAGCCTAGAAATAGTAAGGGGAAGAGAGGAGCAGATGTAGTGGCTGCTCTTTGATCAGAAGAGACAAGTGAAGTCTCTTGTCATCTTGCAGGGACACAGAACAGCCTGGTTCCGATCCACTCCGGTCACTTCATAGTCTCCCAGTACATGTGGAGGCTGTTTTTGTCATCAGACTTGAACCAGCATCAATGCTGTGAGCCTGCTTGGTGCTGGCCTTGCAGTGATGTAAGGAGAGGGGAAGCAGTGGGGTGAGCAGGAGGGTTGTGCCACAGGGGCTGGAGCTTTGGGTGCCTGCCCCAGCTCTGCTGTTAGGCTGCTGGGTGACCATGGGCAGCTTTGTCCTTTGTCTGTGTGCGCCAGGTCTCTGCTGCTTGATGGAGCTCATGTGCTGAGTGTAGGTCTGGGTTCCTCCATGTGGGAAGGACATGGAGCTGTTGGAGCAAGGTCAGAGGAGGCCATGGGGATAAAGCAGCTCCCATAGGAGCCAGGCTGGGAGAGCTGGGCTGGGGCAGCCGGGACAAGAGAAGGCTCCTGAAGGGGAGACCTGAGAGCAGCTCCAGTGCCTAAAGGGGCTGCAGGAACCTGGAGAGGGGCTTGGGACAAGGGATGCAGGGATGGGACAATGGGAATGGCTTGAACCTGCCCGAGGGGAGACTGAGCTGAGCTCTGTCGTGGTTTAAATCAAGTCTCCCTACTCCCGGAGAGTTAGGAAGAAGAATCTAAAGAATGTAGCCCCCACGGATTGAGATAAAAACAGTTTAAATTAAATCTGCACAGTTCCCCCTCTGTTCCCCTTCCCCCCCCTCTCCTTCCCACTCCCGGAGGGATGGGAAGGAGAGCCGGAGGGATACAACTCCCACGGATCGAGGTAAAATCAGTCCAGCAATCAAGGTATAACAGAAGTAAACTACCGGTACCAATAACAAATCAAAGTTAGAGGAGACAAGCAGAGAGAGAGAATACGATACCACCCGCCGCCACGAGGCCAGCAGCCGGAACCCCACAGCCGGAAGCCCCAGCCCCAGCTTCCCCTTCCCGAGCTCAGCCCGGCGTGTTAACTCCTTCCCTCCCGGCTAGCTTCCAGTCCCCTCCCCAAGCAGGACGTGCTGTGGTATGGAATACCTCCCCGACTAGCCCAGACCAGGCGCCCTATCTCTCCCTCCTCACTGGCAGAGCATGAGCTACTGCTGAACCCATGACATTATCCACCCCTTATTCCATACCATTCACGTCATGCTTAGATCCCACATTTTTCAATACATCATCACATAGATATACACACATATATATATACATCTGCGCACACCCAGACAAACAAAAAGAAATCATTTCTTAATATATGGACCAATCCCTACAATGCAATTGAGTCCATTTGGTCCATGACATTAAGTTTGTAATAGTCCTTTATAGCAGGGAAGTCTGTGTGCAGTGCTGGATAGTTGCCTGCCGATATTGATCATCCCTTTACTGCAGAAGTCATCTGGTTCTATCAAAGTTCATTCTCTGTTGGGACGATGGTTAGAGGGAAGTCAGGGCCAGTTGCTGGTGACCTGAAGACATCTAGTTGATGGACTATATATATAAAAAAAAATTACACAGCAAGCAACAACGTATAATTAAGTTCATTGGCTGTTTTCCCCTAAAATCAAATCCCCTTGAGGTATACATCGGACTTCCCCATCTTCCTGCATTACCCACCAAGTATATCCGGGTCCTTGAGCAAAAGCAATCCCACGAGTGGGTTTGCCTTGGCCTGAAACAGGAGTAACCCAGACTGTCTTCCCTAGCAAATTTCTCATGTGCACTACAGGCACCTTGTCCCCCTCTACAATATGTAAAAGTTCTGACTGGGCTGGGCCAGCCCTGTTAGCAGATCCTCTGGTGTTGACCAACCAGGTGGCCTTTGGTAAATGGGTATCCCAATGCTTGAAAGTTCCCCCACCCATTGCTCTCAGTGTAGTTTTTAACAGCCCATTGTACCGTTCAATTTTCCCAGAGGCTGGTGCATGGTAGGGGATGTGATATATCCACTCAATGCCATGTTCTTTGGCCCAAGTGCCTATAAGGTTGTTCCGAAAATGAGTCCCATTGTCTGACTCAATTCTCTCTGGGGTGCCATGTCGCCACAAAATCTGGTTCTCAAGGCCCAAGATAGTGTTCCGGGCAGTGGCGTGGGGCACAGCATATGTTTCCAGCCATCCTGTGGTTGTTTCCACCATGGTAAGCACATAGCGCTTGCCTCGGCGAGTTGGTGGGAGTGTGATATAGTCAATTTGCCAGGCCTCCCCATATTTATACTTCAGCCATCGTCCTCCATACCAAAGAGGTTTCAACCGTTTAGCTTGTTTAATTGCAGCACATGTCTCACACTCATGAATAACCTGGGCGATAATGTCCATTGTTAAGTCCACCCCTCGATCACGAGCCCATTTATACGTTGCGTCTCTGCCCTGATGGCCTGAAGCGTCGTGGGCCCACCGGGCCAAAAATAATTCGCCTTTATGTTGCCAATCTAAGTCCATCTGAGCTACTTCAATCTTAGCAGCTTTATCCACTTGCTGGTTATTGTGGTGTTCCTCAGTGGCCCGACTCTTAGGTATGTGGGCATCTACATGGCGTACCCTCACCACCAGCTTCTGCACCCGGGCAGCGATATCTTGCCATAATGCAGCAGCCCAAATGGGTTTACCTCTGCGTTGCCAGTTGCTCTGCTTCCATTGCTGCAACCATCCCCACAGGGCATTTGCCACCATCCATGAGTCAGTATAAAGATAGAGTACTGGCCACCTTTCTCGCTCAGCAATGTCCAGGGCCAGCTGGATGGCTTTCACCTCAGCAAACTGACTCGATTCACCCTCTCCTTCAGCAGTTTCAGCAACTTGTCGCTGAGGACTCCATACAGCTGCCTTCCATCTCCGATGCTTTCCCACAATACGGCAGGACCCATCAGTGAACAAGGCATACTGCTTTTCACTTTCTGACAATTTATTATATGGTGGTGCCTCTTTGGCACGCATCACCTCCTTCTCTGGTGACATTCCAAAATCTTTGCCCTCTGGCCAGTCCATGATGACTTCCAGAATGCCTGGACGACTGGGATTTCCTATCCGAGCTCGTTGTGTAATTAGTGCAGCCCATTTACTCCAAGTAGCATCAGTTGCATGATGTGTAGAGGAGACCCTGCCTTTGAACATCCAGCCCAACACTGGCAAGCGGGGTGCCAAAAGGAGCTGTGCATCAGTGCCAATCACCTCCGAAGCAGCTCGAACCCCTTCATAAGCTGCCAATATCTCTTTCTCCGTTGGGGTATAATTGGCCTCCGAGCCTTTGTATCCCCGACTCCAAAAACCAAGAGGTCGACCTCGAGTCTCCCCTGGAGTTTTCTGCCAAAGACTCCAGGTAGGACCATTCTCCCCAGCTGCAGTGTACAGTACATTTTTCACATCTGGACCGGTCCGGACTGGTCCAAGGGCCACGGCCTGAACTATCTCACGTTTAATTTGCTCGAAGGCTTGTTGTTGCTCAGGACCCCATTTGAAATCATTCTTTTTCCTGGTCACATGATAGAGAGGGCTTACGATTGAACTGTAATTTGGAATGTGCATTCTCCAGAACCCCACAGCACCCAAGAAAGCTTGTGTTTCTTTCTTATCAGTTGGTGGAGACATTGCTGTTATCTTATTGATCACTTCTGTAGGGATATGTCTACGTCCATCTTGCCATTTTATTCCCAAAAATTGAATTTCCCGTGCAGGTCCCTTGACTTTATTCCGTTTTATGGCAAAACCGGCTTTCAGCAGGATTTGGATTATTTCCCTCCCTTTCTCAAAAACTTCTTCTGCTGTATTACCCCACACAATAATGTCATCGATGTATTGCAAGTGTTCTGGAGCTTGCCCCTGTTCCAGTGCAGTCTGGATCAGTCCGTGGCAGATGGTGGGGCTGTGTTTCCACCCCTGGGGCAGTCGGTTCCAAGTGAACTGGACACCCCTCCAAGTAAAAGCAAACTGTGGCCTGCACTCTGCCGACAAAGGAATTGAGAAAAATGCATTGGCAATATCAATCGTGGCATACCACTTGGCTGCCTTTGACTCTAATTCATACTGCAGCTCTAACATATCCGGCACGGCAGCACTCAATGGTGGTGTGACTTCATTCAGGCCACGATAGTCTACTGTTAATCTCCACTCTCCATTAGACTTTCGCACTGGCCATATGGGGCTATTAAAAGGTGAGCGGGTCCTGCTGATCACTCCCTGCCTTTCCAGTCTACGGATCAGATTATGGATGGGAATCAGGGAGTCTCGATTGGTGCGATATTGCCGCCGGTGCACTGTTGCGGTCGCAATTGGCACTTGTTGTTCTTCGACTTTCAGCAACCCCACAACAGAAGGATCCTCTGAGAGACCAGGTAAGGTGGACAACTGCTCAACTTCCTCAGTCTCCAAAGCAGCAATACCAAAAGCCCACCGGTACCCTTTTGGGTCTTTGAAGTACCCCCTCCTGAGGTAGTCTATGCCAAGGATGCATGGAGCCTCTGGACCAGTCACAATGGGGTGCTTTTGCCATTTCTTCCCAGTCAGGCTAATTTCAGCCTCTAGTACAGTCAACTCTTGGGACCCTCCTGTCACTCCAGAAATATAGATGGTTTCCACCCCTTGACAATTTGATGGCATCAGGGTACACTGTGCACCGGTATCAACTAGAGCCTTATATTTCTGTGGGACTGATGTGCCAGGCCATTTGATCCACACAGTCCAGTAAATACGATTGTCCCCTACCTCCACCTGGCTGGAGGCAGGGCCCCTCTAATAGTCATCATCGTCAGAATCTTGGACACCTAAGTCGTATTGAAATGGATCATTCTTCTTTATCACAGGAGCTGGAGTAAAATCAGCTCTTCCGCTCCATCTGGGAACCTGTTCACCAGAGACTGAAGCTGCAGCTCTCATGGGGCGATCAATCTTGGCCCTTGCTCCTCTTTTCAATTCACCCACACGTTCCTCCAAGACTGAAGTAGGTTTTCCATCCCACTTTGTCATGTCTTCTCCGTGATCCCGCAAGTAAAACCATAGGGTGGCCCGTGGTGTGTATCTTATATATCTTCTCTCTCGAGCAATAGGGCGCCTTTTGTTAATAGCTGAAACACGTATTGGCACACGTGAAGAGCTAGATAAATCAGACAGATTATCCCTCAACTGTCTGAGATCCTGTCTGAGATCCTGAGACATTTTTTCCACAGCTGAGATGATGGAAGGGGTAAGATTGTCTTCAAATTCTCGGAGTTTATGAACCATTTCATCCACTGTTGGTGGTACTATGTCATTCCAAGTTACCGTTGCCAATGAATGGGCATATGACGACGGTGCGTTTCGTGTAAGCTTTCGCCACATGGGCCGTGTGCATTCGACTTCATCTGGGTCTATGGGTACATCCCCATTATTCGGCTTGATGTGATAAATCATCTCTACGATAGCTGATTCCCTCAGGGACTGGATGCCTTTGTCTATAGTATTCCACTTGGCCGAACGACTCATAACATCATCCTTGTATGGAAACCTTTCTTTCACAGCTGCCAAAAGCCGCCTCCAAAGACTGAGGGACTTTTTCTCTCTTGCAATTGCTTTGTCAATTCCCCCTTCTTTAGCAAGTGACCCCAGCTGCTTGGCTTCTGTACCTGCTAGTTCGTGACCATCGGCCCCACTATCCCAACATCGGAGCAACCAGGTGATGATGTGCTCCCCTGGCTGACGGGTGAAATCTTTTCGCATATTCCGCAGCTCAGTTGAGGTCCGAGATCGAGAAGTCACCTCTTCTTCTTCGTCGTGTGATGATGACCCCTGATCAGATACTAGACCAGGTAGTGGATGCGTAGTTTCTTCATCCTGCCTCGTCCTTCTTGCCTCTCTTTTGGTTTTTCTCTTGTGTACAGGAGCAACCGATATTGGTACGACTTGGTCCTGTAGTTCAGCTGCACTGTCTATCGCAGTCGAGGTTTGAGTAGCTGCTGTACTTATTGCTGGGGTAGCAGTTTGGGTAGCAACTGTACTTACTACTGGGGATGGTGTAGCTGCTGTACTTGGAATTGGAACAGCTGCGCTGACTTCTGTGTTGCTATCAGATCCAGGGGCATTTTTTTCCTTTTGAAGATGTTGGACAATGTCGATCAAGGCCCTATAAGCATAGGCCAAGCCCCAACACGTTGCTGTAATTTGTCCATCTCTGGTATGGCCAGGACGACAACACACCTCATTTAGCTGTTTTACTAATTCTTCCGGATTCTTCACTTGTTCAGGAGTAAAATTCCAAAGTACTGGAGGGGCCCACTGACCTAGATGCTTGCCCATACTATCCCATACACCCTGCCACTCATGACTATCCAGCCTCTGGGAAGATTTCCTGGTCCTCCTATTTCGTCGTTTAACCCCAACACAGGACCAGACCTGACTCCGCTTAACTCTTGAAATCAGATGAAATAACTGTGGGCAAAACACACTCTGTATGCGTGCTAATATGGCGATCCCCATCGCAATCAACATACAAGTCTCAACAGTATTGAAAGGCCATTCAAAAACTTCAAAACCCTCAAATGATGTTGCAGACCATATGGAGAGAACACTGGGAGGATAGCAGAATGTCTCCTTCACAGGTTGACCACCCGAGAAGGAGAAAAAAGATGTGAAATTCCCAAGCATTTCTATTATATACCTCCCAAAATATAAAGTTGGTGACCATACCGGGAGCATAAACCAAATCAGTTTCATGATTAATGTTTCTATTGTATTACAAGTCATTACCATAAAGTACAATGAGACCAGAACCTTAGCCCAAATCCCATGATTGATAAACACTAACACAGCTAGTATATATGAAAAGTAATTGGTAAAATCCTGAAACCGTGAGAGCAAGAGAAAAAACTGTGAGAGCCAATAAAACAGCATTGTGACAAATGACTATAAATCCGCTCAGATCTGTTCTTATCTCAAACCCTCTGCCCCACGTTGGGCGCCAAAAAGTGTCGTGGTTTAAATCAAGTCTCCCTACTCCCGGAGAGTTAGGAAGAAGAATCTAAAGAATGTAGCCCCCACGGATTGAGATAAAAACAGTTTAAATTAAATCTGCACAGTTCCCCCTCTGTTCCCCTTCCCCCCCCTCTCCTTCCCACTCCCGGAGGGATGGGAAGGAGAGCCGGAGGGATACAACTCCCACGGATCGAGGTAAAATCAGTCCAGCAATCAAGGTATAACAGAAGTAAACTACCGGTACCAATAACAAATCAAAGTTAGAGGAGACAAGCAGAGAGAGAGAATACGATACCACCCGCCGCCACGAGGCCAGCAGCCGGAACCCCACAGCCGGAAGCCCCAGCCCCAGCTTCCCCTTCCCGAGCTCAGCCCGGCGTGTTAACTCCTTCCCTCCCGGCTAGCTTCCAGTCCCCTCCCCAAGCAGGACGTGCTGTGGTATGGAATACCTCCCCGACTAGCCCAGACCAGGCGCCCTATCTCTCCCTCCTCACTGGCAGAGCATGAGCTACTGCTGAACCCATGACAAGCTCTTAGGCAGAAGCTGTTCCCTGTGAGGGTGCTGAGGCGCTGGCACAGGGTGCCCAGAGGAGCTGTGGCTGCCCCATCCCTGGCAGTGCTCAAGGCCAGGTTGGACACAGGGATTGGAGCATCCTGCTCCAGCGGAAGGGGTCCCTGCCAGTGGCTTCAGATGAGCTTTAAGCTCCCTCCTAACCCAAACCCAGGCTGGGATTCTGTGATCTGCAGCTCTGCTGTTGGGCTCCACCTCATTAGGTTTGGCCTGGAGCAGCAGAATGGATCCCCCATAACCCATCCCGCACCCTCCCAGCACAGATGTTGAGCCCAATTGAAGTTGGATGGGTAAGAACAATGAAAGCAGGGGATTAGCATGCTTACATGGGCTGCTCAGAGCATTAATAGAACAATCTCCTTGTTTATGGTGACATATCAACCCTAATCCTGCAGGAATAAGCAGCAGTTCATTAGAGGGAGGCCAGGGGGGATTACCGGAGGAGTTAGGACACAAGGGCCAGGTTGGAGCATCCTGCTCCAGTGGAAGGTGTCCCTGGCCATGGCTTTAGATGAGCTTTAAGGTCCCTTCCCACCCAAAGCATTCCAGGATTCCCTGATTCTCACTGCTCCATTCCCCAGGCTGGCAGCTGGAACCAGTGGCTCCAGCTTCCCTCTGCTTCCCAAAGAAAATGGGATTCAAGGAGCCTCTGCTGCGTTTGGAGGAGGAAGGGTTAAACCATGGTCAATAATCCACCACAAATGGAAGCCTGGGAGGAGGAGGAGGTGGAGGAGGAAGAGGAGGATCAACATCTGGTGCATGGGGCTGACTCAGCCAGAGCACAGGTTAAGCACAGAGCTGCTGTGGCTAATCCAAGGGGATACCCAGCCTGACCCACTTACCCAGTTAGAGTCAGCCCTCACTGGGTCCTGGCCTCTGGGGGGGGGGGGTTGGACCAGCCCCAGGCCCTCCTGCCTGCACAGAGAGGGAGGGGTTGGAGATGGAGCCATCAGGTCCTGCAGGTGGTTTGATGCTCACCCTGTCAGGGGCATTCCCAGCTGGAGCTGGGATGTGGTGGGGAAGAACAGCAAGAGATTCCCTGTGAGGAGCTTGGGATGCCTGAGGAATGCTTCTAAATGGAGCTGCAGGAGGGATGGCTCCACTGCTGTGATCACAGTGACCAGCACAGGCAGTGCTCCTGTACCCCCCTTAGGAACCAGATGAGCCCCCCCACAATGTGTGATTCTCATGGTGGCAAGATCCTGGAATGCTTTGGGGTGGAAGGGACCTTAAAGCTCATCCAGCTCCATGGGCAGGGACCCCTTCCACTGGAGCAGGATGCTCAAACCTGGCCTTGAGCACTGCCAGGGATGGGGCAGCCACAGCTCCTCTGGGCACCCTGTGCCAGCGCCTCAGCACCCTCACAGGGAACAGCTTCTGCCCCAGAGCTCATCTCAGTCTCCCCTCTGGCAGGTTCAAGCCATTCCCATTGTCCCATCCCTGCATCCCTTGTCCCAAGCCCCTCTCCAGGTTTCCTGCAGCCCCTTTGGGCACTGGAGCTGCTCCGAGGCCTCCCCTTCACGCAGCAGAGGGGCAGGATCCCCTCCCTGCCCTGCAGCTCAGGCTGGGGGTTCTGATCCAATCCCCAGGGCAAGGCACAGGGTTGAACTCTGGGTGTGCAGCAATGAGTGGCCCTCAATGGAGCTGTGTCCCATGGCATCCCCTCACTGCAGTCACCAGCTCCAGGGCTGCAGCTCGGGAGGCAGCTGAAGGCTCTGCAGAGCCACAGCAACGCTCCCACATGGGATCTGATGTTCCCAGGAGGCTGGTTTCTCTGGCAATGCGGCCAGGCTCTGGCTTGACTCATTCCTTCACTCTGCTGATGGAGACACTGAGCAGGGATGCTTTAAACCCCATGGTTTAAATGGTTTAAAGCAGGGATGCTTTAAACCCCAGGGTTCTGCATGTGCCTGGTTCAGCCTGGAGCAAGGAAGGCTGCAGGGAGACCTTAGAGCAGCTCCCAGTGCCTCCAACCCAAATCTCTCCAGGGTTCCATGGTGGTTTTCCAGCAGCAGCAGGAGGGATGCTCAGTGTGTGCTCCAGTCAAGGCCAGCCCCACACAGCCGAGGTTCTTTGCTGCCAAAGGAGCTGTCTCTGAGGGCTGGTGACTTCAGCCGTGTCCATAGAAGGCTTCTGAGCTGCACCACAGCATTCCAGAACGGGACTTCCCAAACTATCCAATGCTTCACCTGGCTCTGCTCCTAGGGATGGAACAGGAGTGGAAGCAGCTTTGGGCTCAGACTGCACCATTGGAGAGTCTCATTTGTTGAGCCATTCCCTTGGCTTTAGAGGTCAGACTTGTGCCTAAGTCTCAAATCCCTGAAGTTCCCTTGGGAAGTCTTACAGGGAGTGGGATGAAGCTGAGCATGTGCTGCCTGGAAGCTTCCTTGGGATGCAGCTGAGTGCATGGGCAGTGCAGGAGGTTTCCATGTGGCTCTGAAGAGGCTGGACATGGGAGGAAGGTGAGGCTGAGGAGCTGGGCAGTGCCCCAGGGTACCCAAGGGGCTGCATTGCCCTGGCTGGGCCATGGCACGGATGCCTCAGCAGGAGGGTTCCACCCTGCCTCTTCCTGCTCCTCATCCCTGCAGGAAGGCTGGGAGGGAGCAGCAGACCCAGCCTGGAGCTGCTCTTCCTGCCTTTGTTCGCCAGCGCTCCTGGGATGCTGCTGCCACTTCCAATGGGGAACATGAGTCCTGAGCCGAGGTCCCTTTGCCTGCAGCTGCTCCGGGGACCCCAATCCCTGGGGGGGAGCAGGGACCCCAATCCCCGGAGCTCGCAGGGCTCAATCCCATTGTGTTCCCTGGAGGCTGAGGAGCTGCCCCGCTCCCTGCTCAGCCTCCCTTTGCTTTGGCAGCTTCCTGGAGGAGGTCACAGCCTCGGGGTTCCGAGGCCGCAGCACCGAGAGCTCCCAAGCACCAGCCAGGTCCAGCAGCAGGCGCTGAGCGATGGGGCCTCATCCGGACCTTCCACATGGACATGGAGCAGGAGCAGGTGCTCCTGTGCTGCTGCTGCTGCATCCCCCATCCTTCATGGACCACGAGCAGCATCAGGGCAGTGACTGCTGACCCGCTGGAGCAGGATGTGGCCCAAGGTGCAGCACAAACACGGCTCTGCCTGTGTGCTCTGCAGCTCTGCCCTGACCTGGCAGGCACTTGGTGTGAGTCCCCTCCTGCACATCTGCTCCTGTGTGCACCCCTGGACGTGGAGCTGGTGGCACCAGGAGCCCTGTGCTCACTTGTGTGTACGTTTGGAGTCCTATTAAATAACCCATTTGACCGAAGCTCTTGTCTCTGCACTGAGTCCTCATCATGGGAGAATTACATCCTTAATCCTCTTTAGTCACTTCTGTTTGCCTTAAGAACCCAACACAATTCCATGGCCTGGGGTTCACTCCCATGTTCCGAATGGGAAAAGTGTTGGGATTGTAATGATAAGAAGTGTTCAGCAGCAATGAAACGTGTTGGATGTGAGAAGAATCAGAGTCAAAGCCAGACTCATTTGGCTGGGAGGGAGCTTAAAGCTCATCTAAAGCCATGGCAGGGACCCCTTCCACTGGAGCAGGATGCTCCAAGCCCTGTGTCCAACCTGGCCTTGAGCACTGCCAGGGATGGGGCAGCCACAGCTTCTCTGGGCACCCTGTGCCAGCGCCTCAGCACCCTCCCAGGGAACAGCTTCTGCCTCAGAGCTCAGCTCAGTCTCCCCTCGGGCAGGTTTAAGCCATTCCCATTGTCCCATCCCTGCATCCCTTGTCCCAAGCCCCTCTCCAGGTTCCTGCAGCCCCTTTAGGCACTGGAGCTGCTCTCAGGTCTCCCCTTCAGGAGCCTTCTCTTGTCCAGGCTGCCCCAGCCCAGCTCTCCCAGCCTGGCTCCTATGGGATCTGCTCCAGCCCTCTCAGCAGCTCCATGGCCTCCATCAGCTCCAGGTCCCTCTGGTGCTGCTGCCCCAGCACTGGGCTCAGCACCACAGGGTTCTTCACACACTGCAGCCACAATTGGGCTTTCTTCAGTTCCCAGCCCCTGGAGTTTGCTCTCCCAGAGCTCCCTGCCCTGCCAGAGGATGCAGGGATCATGCTCCAGGTGATGCTGGGTGTTCCATTGCCTTCTGGAGGCTCTTTAACTGCTGGGATGGGATGGGCCGGGATGAGGAGCAGCTCCAGGGGGCTCCTCTGCTGCCTTGGGAAGATTCCCTTTTCCTGCCTGGAAGGAAAGGCGTTTGATGACTCTGCTTTAGGGCGTCATGGACAAAAGTCCTCCCCCATTGAGGAGGCCTTTTCCCAGGGCATTTTCTCATGGAAAAAGCACTGATCTGGAAAGGAACCAGCAGAGCCCATGGTGGGAGGTGGGAAGATGCTCGGGGAGGCCAGCTCCTTTATTACACTTGTATTGTTGCTGTGCTCAGAGCAGAAGGGGGAGTCTCAGTCATTCATCTCCTGCCCTTGGCACAGTGACTAACGCGGACGGAGATTTATTGGGAATTGCAGAACGGGAAGAGCTTTGTGATTCCTTCCCTTGGCCACAGCTTCAGGATGCTCCAGGGGCAGGAATACGGAGACCGGAGGATGGCTCTTGCTGTTTCCCTGCCCTGGTGCTGGCTGTGTGGGGATGGGATGAGTCTGGATGGTGCTGAGAGGAGGTGTCAGAGCCAACCCCTTCTGCCTGGGGGGGAATTGGTTTTCACATCCAAACTCAGGAGAACAAATACCCAGAGGTGGGGAGGAAAATTCCCGTTTTGATCCCAGCTTTTCCCTGGGAATTCCGCTGAATGGCCCTGGTTGAAACGAGTGGTGCTGGTCCCAGTGAGGGGGAATGAAGTCATCCCTGTGGGAGCCTTGTATGGAACAGCAGGGAGCTCGGGAGCATTGAGCACCCATCCTGGAGCACCGAGCACCCATCCTGGAGCACTGAGCACCCATCCTCGACCACGGAGCACCCATCCTGGAGCTGAGACCGGGCTCAGCCTGGGGAAGGGGAGAAGGAGGAGGAGGAGCAGGATAAGGGAGGAGAGGAGGCCAGAGACAGGTTCCAGCTCCAGCTCTGACTCTGGTTCCACTGAGCTGGAATCCCTGCGGCATTCCAGGTGTGAGGACACGGACACAGCCTGACCTGCTCCTGCTGCTCCCAAAGAGCCTGGAGCAGAGAGGAGAGGGATGACCCCTAAGGGGCCCTTCAGCATTCCCTATGCCAGCTGCATCCCAGGGGAAACTTCTCCCCCCTTTGCCCAGACAAAAGCGCTGCCGCTGTCTCCAGTCCAGGACCCCCTCGTGTTCCAGTTAAACCCAATTCATCCCCCCAGTTCCCAACTGGTTATCCAGAGGCACCGGTCACTGGGTGTGTTAAGCACATCAGGCAATGGGTGTTCGCTGTCCTGCTCCTGCAGGAAGGGGTATTTGGGTAACTATTGGGAATCAGCACCGGGAGCAGAACTGGGAGCACACAGGGGATATGGGAGCACAGAGGGGATATGGGAGCACACAGGGGATGTGGGAACACAGCAGCACGGGAGGATGCAGAGCGCACGGCTCGGCTCCAGCCCCTGTTCCAAGGTCCTTTTCCTCCCCCTGTCCCAAGCACAATGATGTTGCTGTGCTCTCTGTAACCAAATTCCAGACCCTGATATCACCATTCCTGCAACTCCCTTGTTCCCTGTGCCCGGAGAGGGAAGAGGAGCTCAGCCCCAGGCCCCATTCAAAGGATGGGACCTGCAGCCCCTGCATCCACAGCAGGGTCCACGCTGCTCCCACAAGTGGCTTTTCCTGTGGGATTAGGTACATTGGTGTATCCTGTATCCACAATAAACCCACACTGCCTCTGGGAACCCTAACTGGGAAAAGGAATGGTCCCGGAACACAGTTCCACAAAGGATGCTCAGCACTGGGTGAGCTATTGAGCAGTTCCTAAAGGACTAAATCCTGCCATGAGCTATTCCAGTGTGTGAGGTCCACCGATGGCACTGTGGGCACGAGGCCACATTCCCTGGGAATCAAATCAGACAGGGCTTGAGACAGCTGGGATGGGGATGGGGATGGGGATGGAGATGGGGATAGGGATGGGGATGGGGATAGGGATGGGGGTAGGGATGGGGATAGGGATGGGGGTAGGGATGGGGATGGGGATAGAGATGGGGATGGGGATGGGGATGAGAAGCAGATCCATACAGGAAACTCCACTGGTGCAAACATGTCTAAAGGGGACCACAGCCCCTCCATCCCTCCCAGCCCCGTCAGTCCAGGGTGAGCAATGTCCAGCGGCAATCCCAGTGCTGGGAATGTCTCTGCCTGTTTCCAGCATGGAAACCGGAGCTGGGTTCCCTGCTCTCTCCCTTCCTTCCATGTAAACTGTTGGTGTTTCCAGAGCTGAATCACTGGCACATCCCTGAGGAACGTGACTCACTGCTGTGCTACTGCCTGAGGCTTCAACCCACAACAGCACCAGGATTCCCACCGGAGCTCAATTCCTCCTCCTTGGAATGGGGCTGCAGGTGCTGCTGTGGATGCAGGGAATGGGAAGGGGCCAGGAGCACAGAGCAGCACCCAGGGCTCAGGGAGGCCTCCCCATGGTGACAAACGATGGTGGCAAACACTGGGATGCTGTGTCCTGGTTCAGCAGCTCCTGTGTGACCATGGGGAATCTGATCCAAGGGATGGGGTGGGAAGTGTAGAGCTGAGGCTTGATGGAGACTCTGCCATTCCAGTCGGGGGGAAGGATCCTCTCCATCCACTTCCCGAATCCCAAGAGGCACCTGATGGATGGTCCTTCAGGCCCTAAATCCCTGGATAAAGCCCCCAGCACAACCCTGGACTTGGAGTTCAGCTGGGAAGCACTGTTGGGGGGGGGGCTGGTCACTGCAGCAGGATGGGAAGGTCAGGGCTGTTATTCCAATGTTATTCCATAAACTGGCACGTCATCGCTATCACCATGGTGGAAAAGGGGAAACCGAGGCACAGGGCGATGGTGTGGGGCGACCCTTGGAGCTGGATCCTCCTCCCTCTCTTTCCACAGGGAATCCTCCCCTCCCTTTGGATTGTCCCATTGAGCACTTGGGACAAAACCCTCGCAGAGCCACCCGGGCGCGATTCCCACTGCCGGGAAGTGTGGTGGTGATCTGGGACATGAGCAGGGACACGGAGCAGGGACACAGAGCAAGGACACACATGGGACATGGATCAGGGCACCCATGGGACATGGAGCAGGGGCAAGGAGCAGGGACATGCATTGGGCACATGGTGCAGGGCACCCATGGGACACCCATGGATCACAGTGCAGGGCACCCATGGGCTCCCATGGATTACAGCGCAGGGCACCCATGGATCACCCAGGATCCTCCCCAGGACCCCCCCCCCCAGGCGCTCTCCGCGCTCCCCCCGTCCCCTTGCGCGCTCCCTGCGCACACAAAGGGGCGGCCGGGGCCGGGCTCGCTGCGCTTGGCCCCGCTCGGCGCAGCCCCTGCGCTACCCGCGGCCGCCTGTAGATGGCGCTCGGGAGCGGCGGCCGCGCAGAGCCAGCCCGGCGGAGCTGCGCGATGGTGGCGCTGGGGCTGCGGGGGGGGCGATGCTGGAGCTCCATGGCTGAGGACGTGAACGGGACCGGGGCCCCTCTGCGTGCACCGGGAGCGCTGCTGTGATCCCCGGCGGACACCGGGGCCGTGCCCTGAGCGCTGCCCTCATCCCCGCCCCGCTCCAGAGCCTCCAGCACCGAGGAATGATGAAGAAAACCAATCCTGCCAAAAGGGTGAGTCCATGGGGATGCACGGGGGGGAGTGTGTGTGTGTGTGTGTGTTTGTGGTTCCCTTTGCCTCCGCTCCCTTTGCACCCGCTCCCTTTGCCTTGCGACCCCCCCAAACCCCAACCCGATGGGAACAAACCCAAAGGCAGCCCCCGGCCGCCCGTCTCCAGGGCCTCTCCTTGCTCCTGGGTTCAACGGGAGATGCTGTTTGCTGCGCGGTGCGGAGCGGTTTTCCCTTCGGAGCACATCTCCGGGTGCCCGCAGACCTCAGCCCCCAGGCACAAGCCCCAGAGATCCCTCCTCCAGGATGGATCGTGCCTATAAAAGGCTCCAAGCTGCATTTTTCCCTGCAGTAACCCCCAAAGAGCCCGCTGGAATTCTCCTCCTCTTCCTCTTTCCACGGCCAAACGCACCGTGGATGAGCTGGATCCAACACAACGGCCTTATATAAGGCACCGGGCAAACCCTGCCTTGTCCTCCCCGTATCCCTGCTGTCGCTCCATGTCTGCGGCAGGAAAAGCCCCCGGCGAGAGGATGCAGCCGAGGCCCCGGCTCCCACTTTGGGTGCAGAGAAGGGGCCGGAGGGAGCCGAGGCCGAAGTTGGGCTCTGGGGGGGTGTCGGGTTGGGGGTCAGGGGCTGGAGGCAGGGATGTGACCGCTCTCCCCCCGTTCCCTCCCGTGTGTCTCCGTGGCAGGGGCAGCAGGATGGGACCCAGCCGCCTGCGCCGCCGGAGAAGGTCGGGTGGGTGCGGAAATACTGCGGGAAAGGCATCTTTCGGGAGCTGTGGAAGCCCCGGTACGCGGTGCTGAGGGGGGACCAGCTCCACATCTCGGACAAGGAGGTAGGCTCGGCCCCGTGCTTCCATCACCGGCCTTATGGGAAGCGGTCCCAGCGCCGGGCGGGATGCGGGAGGTGTCCGGGGGGGGCTCCCCGGCTTGCCCCATGGACACGTTCCCGCATGGAAGGATTCCCTTAGGAAGAGTTCAAGCCGCATCCTTCCTCCTTGGAAGCGGCAGCTCCCGTCTGTGCCTGTCCTCCGGCATTAAGTTCTCGGGCGCTGCTTTGCTCCATTAGGAAATAGCTGTCGTCTCCCGGCTGGAATAGAGCCGTTCAGGGGTCCCTTATCTTGTGTTTCCCCCTCGCCGAGGCCTCTCGGGGGACATTTAACGATGGATTCAACACCTTGTTGGGGAACATTCCCCCTCCTCCTCCCCCTCCGCGCCCCGGCCAGGATTGGGATTTAACGCGGTGTTCCCATTAGCCCTAATTGGATGTGAGTGTTGGGCTGAGCTGCCGGCTGGGATCCATCCGGCTGGCCCTGCCTTGAGGAATCCATCAGGAAGGAATCCCTCCGGCAGCAGCATTCCTCCCTCCCATCCATCTCCCTGTGGAACTCATCGCTAGCACCAGGAGGAGAGGCACAGGAGGCAGGACAGGGAAAAGGAGCAGGGGGGGTTCCTCCTGGAAGCAGGGGTGATTCCCGGTTTTCTGGATGCGCGGCTGGCGGCCCCAGTGTTACCGGTGTAGGATGTGGAGGGATAACCGGATCCAGAGCATGCTTTGATTTAGAGGCTGAGTGAATCCCAGGACATGGCAAAGAGCAGCTGGGTCAGGGGCTGGTAGGACACAGCCTAAAGCAGACTGAGAGCCCCTGTGCTCACCCGGGTGCTGGCATTCCAAAGCTCATTCCCGTTCCCCTCTTGCGTGCTCCAGAACTGGGGGTAGGGAACAAACGCTGTCTGCAGGCTGGGAATGCTCTTGGAGGCTGTGGAGGCTTCGAGGCAGAAACATGGGTTTGGAGCTGGTGCTGTTGGAGCCAGGAGCTGGAAAAGAAGCACCCATGAGCAAGTCCAGGTGTTGGGGTTGGAATGAGATGATCCAAAGGTCCTTCCCAACCCAAATCATTCCATGATGCTGTAATAAGGGACTGCCTGCTTGGAGCAGCCTGTGTGGAACTGCTGGGAAGGGACTGGGAATCAGCTGGAGCAGGTAATGGTGAAGTCAGTGCAGGCAGGGCAGATCTCAGCAGGATGCTTTAGGGATGCTTGAGGAAGGTGCAGCATCAGGATGGGGCTGGATGGTTCTGAATGGAGCTGAACTCCACCTCTGGGCTGGCAGGAGGTTGTGTGGGGAGGGCTCAGCCCCACACACAGGAACTCCTCAGGGTCCTGGTCCCCCAGCACCACTGGGCAGGGGCAGGATCCATGTGGGTGAGTGGAGTGAAGGCAGAACAAGGCACTGGGGCTGTCAGCACCGGAGGATCCTCCGGGACCCTCCATCTGCATCCCAGACAAAGCATCCCCCCAGCAGCCGCCCTTTGATGGGAAGTCCCAAGCTCCTTCCCACCTGCAGCCACCAGCTGGAACGGTGCCGGTTCCATTGGGATGTCCCAGCACTGCTGACTGGGCACTGATGGCTCCTGCTGGTACCCCGAGCGTTTGAACCCTGGGGAACCAACTGACAGCAAGAGCTTGGCTAAGGAGTGGGAAGGGCTCCCACAGGAACCAGCACCAGGGAAGATGCTCAGGCCTGGAAACCTGGAGAGGGGCTTGGGATGAGGGATGCAGGGATGGGACAACGGGAATGGCTTGAACCTGCCCGAGGGGAGACTGAGCTGAGCTCTGAGGCAGAAGCTGTTCCCTGTGAGGGTGCTGAGGCGCTGGCACAGGGTGCCCAGAGGAGCTGTGGCTGCCCCATCCCTGACAGTGCTCAAGGCCAGGTTGGAGCATCCTGCTCCTGCTGGTTACCAGCCCAAGCAAAGCATCCAGGGCAGAGAGGCCCAGACAAGCTGTGCTGGAGCACAGGGAAACCTCCTCAGGATCCTGTTGCATTCCCGGTCTCCTCCAGGCCTGGTCCCTCCCTCCCACAAGTTTCTGGTCATTGTTCCCTGGTTTCTCTTTGTTCCTGCTTTGCACTTGGGGACCTCAGGCACAGACACAGCCGGGTCCTCACTTCCCTTTAGGAAGCCCAGGGCTGGGCAGCAGCCGGATCAGCCCCGGGATGAGGAGGTGGGAAGGAGGAAACGCTCCCTGAAGCTTCTTCTTATTGGCTGCCAACAGCAGCGGCTCCATTGGCACGAGAGCACTGAAGAGCTCCCACTCCTCGTGTGTGCAGAGCTCTGCTGTGCTCTGTGCCTGGAGCCCACATCCATGGACCACGCGTGCATGGATGCGGTACTGAGGTGATGCTCTGGGTGCAGCCCCAGGCAGGGGATGCTGCAAGGGCTGGAGCAGCTTCCATAGGAGCCAGGCTGGGAGAGCTCCAGCAGCTCCAGTGCCTAAAGGGGCTGCAGGAAAGCTGGAGAGGGGCTTGGGACAAGGGATGCAGGGACAGGAAGTGATCCAGGACAGGGCTCTGTTCCTCAGTCACCAGCCTGAGCTCTGTGCTCTCCTTGGAGATGCGATGGGAAACACTGGGAAGCAGATGGGGAAGGGGCAGGAATCACAGGACCCTGAGTGTGATGCATCCCTGGGATGCTCTGGAGGTCACAGTGTGGCTCAGGGGGAAGCAGGAACCTGCAGACTCAGTAAAGGGGATGTGGGGACAGCATATGCAGCATGGTCCCCAGTGCGGAGGAAGTTTCACTTCCTCAGGCTCAGCACTTCCACCATAGCGAGAGCAGAAATTCCAGCAGAGCTTTGAAATCCCACTGGAATGAGGCAGGGATCCAGGTGTGTGTGTGCGGCACCGGCTCCGGAGGGGCAGGAAGCAGATGGGGATGGGGCAGAGCCCAGTTTAATGTCCTGGGATCACAGAGGGGTTTGGGATGGAGGAAACAGAGCCTGGAACCTGGCTCAGGTTTAGGTGATGGGGACACTTTGGGATCCTTCTCCGTGCCTCAGTTTCCCTTCCATCACCTGTGAGGGCCACTTCCATACTTGAACAGAAAGCGGCTCCTGGGCCTTCAGGAATAGCTGTGTGTGGTGGCTGCTTCCCAGTGCTTGGAGGCAGAGGGGGGGGATAGGAGGCATAAGGATGGAGCAGGACCTGCAGTGCTTGTGAGAGTCCAGCTGCTCCGTTTCCCTGAGCCTCAAAAGCTGGATACAGCATCTTTGTTTAAATCCTATTGGAAAACCCATGGGGAAGTCCCACAGTGGCCTCTGTGGCCCTGGGCTATCCGTCCCTACAGTGTCCCTGTCACACCATGGCTAACACGGAACATGTTTGGGAATGGGAACAGCCCCTCTGGAGGACAACCAAAAAGAGCTTCTGTGAGGGAAGGCCAAGCCCTTGAATCCTTCCATGAATCCAGGTCTGGGGGGGCCAAAGCACAGCCATGATGTGGGGAATTCTGCAGGGCAGGGATGTGCTGGACGTGCTTCACCCCCTGCATCAACTGTGGGCAGAGGCTCAGCCATGGCACCACATGGAACAGAGCAATGCTGAGCTCCAGAGGAGCTGCAGGCACTGGTGTGGATGCTCCTTTGGATCCAAGCCTCCTCCTCCTCCCAGCATCCCGGTACCCAGGGTCCTCTTCCTGCTGGGGGGAATCCTGTTCATTGTGAGGGTCCACAAGCATCAGTGCTGTGTTTGATGCCTCCTCCTTGTCCTGCTAACTTTGGGGGTGGGAAAGGCAGTGAAATCCCACAGGAACCTGCAGCAAAGCTGGGAGACTGGGATTTTCCAGAGCTGCCATGGTGCAAATCTCCTCTCCCAGTACCGGTGCCATTGCTGCCTCCGTGCTCTCAGCACCAGGTCTGGGTGCCCAGATAACACACGGGAGACACCAGCACCCATCCTGCACCCATTCCCTCTGCCTGCTGCAGGCTTCTCACGGTGCCTTTGCTGTTTTGCAGGTGAAGGACGAGAAGACCATGCAGGAAGTGTTTGACCTGAGCGATTATGAGAAGTGTGAAGAGCTCAGGAAGTCCAAAAGCAGAAGCAAGAAGAACCACAGCAAGTTCACCCTTGCCCACTGCAGGCAGCCTGGTAACACGGTGCGTGCTGCTCCCAGCCCCACAGGGATGCTCTCGGTGCAGGTTCCCTGCCCCATACCTGACCCACAGCACCAGGGTTTGTGCTGGGGCTCTGAGTGTTTGGCTCTGGAGCCCCTTCCCTGGGAGCATTCCAGCTTTGGGGAAGGAAAAGTGTTGGAACCTGTGCCAGGAGCAAGGGCAAAGCCATTTCCCTGCTGAAGCAGGCAGCTGTGGTTGAGCTGAGTGTGCTCCTCTGTTCTTCCATCGGGATGCTGATGGGCCTGGGCTTTGCTGCCCGGATTCAGCATGGGAATTGATCCCAGGAGTATGCTTTTCCCAGAGGAAAGCTCCGGGATGCTGCTAGCCCAGAACAGGGCTTCCCATGGGCTCAAGAGAGAGCCAGTGGAGCCACCCTTTACACTGCTCAAGCCCTAAGGATACGGCTCTGAGCAAGCTGCCCCTGCTCATGGAGGGCTTTAAGGCCCTTCCACCCTGTTCTGTCATTGTGGGGCTTTAACTCAGGTGCATCAGAGGATGGGAACCCATCCATGGGCTCCTGCAGCCGCCCCTGGCCAAGCCCATGGGAGCAGGAGATGCCCAGGGAAGCTGCTTCATCATCGGATGGGGCTGAAGCCCAGGCAAGGAGGAGCTGCAGCCATGGGGATGGGAATTGTGGTGCTGGGAGGAGCCCACATGCAGGGGTCAGTTCTGCTCTGCACTTCCCAGCTCCGTGCGGTTTTCCTGTGGGCAGGAACAGGGTGAGAGCATCCCTGCATCCTGAGCTCAGCTCCCTCTTCCGCAGGCCCCAAATCTGATCTTCCTGGCTGTGAGTCCCGAAGAGAAGGAATCCTGGATCAATGCTCTCAACTCTGCCATCACCCGGGCCAAAAACCGCATCCTGGATGAGGTGAGGGCTCCAGGAGCCGGGAATCCTCTCAGCTTTGGGCTGCTGGAGCAGCTCCTCCCCTCTCCAGCTCCCATTGGAATGGGGTGCAGAGGCATTGGGGTTTATGGTCTCCAACGCAGCACCTATGGGATGGGTTTGGGGAGAGCTGGATCCTCCGGGCACTGACTGCAGCTGCCCAGGCTCCTCCAGCCCCAATGAGATGCCTTCACTTTGGGATGCTGGGAATGTGCCTGGAATGGTTTCCCAGGGCTTTGGAGAGTCTTCTTCCTTCCCATCCTCTGCTCGTGTTTGCCAGGAAGCTTTAAGCAGTGGCACTGAATGAAGGAATCGAGGGAAAACCAACATATCCCACAGAGCACCCTCATGGTGCATCCCCCCTACCCAAGGCACAGGCTGCTGCCACCACTGGGGTGAGGAACAGGACCATGAGCATGCAGATCCTTCCCAAGGATCAAAGCAGGAATGCCAAATCCTGCTTCCTCATCCCTGTGTGGTGCATGCATTGCCACCAGGATGAGGCTCCAAAGGAAGGGATGAGCAGAGAGGCTCTGGGGGACAGCACCAGGAGGAACTGGGAGCACTTGGGGTTTGCCTCTGGTCTGTTTTGCTCCCTGCTTGAATGCTTCAGGAGATGTGATCCCATCAAAGCACAGCAGGGAGGCAGCAGGGGAACATTCCTGAGGCTCTTCTGAGCTTCCCACACCCCATTCCCTGCAAATATGGGCATCCTTGTGGACCAGTGAGGCCAGGGCCAGCAGTGGAGCAGTGTGGAGGATCCTGACCCAGAGGGATGTGGGAGCACACGGCCTGGTCATAGGGAAAGGGAATCCTGTGGGAATGAATGAAATAAGGAATGGGATTTGGCTCCACAAAACCCTTCATACTCTGAGAGGTGAACTCGAGGCCTGGCAGAGACCTCAGAGCAGCTCCAGTGCCTAAAGGGGCTATGGGAAGCTTGGAGAGGGGCTTTGGACACAGGGGTTGGAGGTGGATGGGCAGTGGAACACGATGGCAGGCACCAGGGGATGCTCCTGTCTTTGTCCCCCTCAGGTCACTGTGGAAGAGGACAGTTTCCTCGCCCACCCAACGAGGGACAGAGCGAAAATCCAGCATTCCCGACGCCCTCCGACCCGGGGACACCTCATGGCTGTGGTAGGTGCCCCAGATTCCATGGGTGGAATTCCCATTGCGGTTGTAGGGATGCTCAACAAGAGCTGGGGCTTGAGCTCTGTCCTGAGCCCAGTGCTGTCCTAAGGGTCCTCAGGTACCGTCCTCTGCTCCTGTGGACCATTGCACTGTGCAAAGCCTTCCGCACCACCGGCTCCTTTTCCTGATTCCCAATGAAATGCTCCTTCAGGCTCCCAATGGAGAGGAGCCATCCGGCTCAGGGATGGCTAGAGATGGCTTGTCCAAGGCCATTGAGCTGATCCCAGCCCAGCTAGATCCATGAACCAGCATATGTGGTGCTCTGTCATTCCCAGTGTATCCCAATCCCGCTTTGCATCCCGGCGCATCTTCTGTGTCAGAGACCCAACCCATGCGTATCCCTGCACCAACCCAGCTCTTCCTTGCTCCTCCAGGCATCTACCTCAACCTCCGATGGGATGCTGACCCTCGACCTGATCCAGGAGGAGGACGCCTCTCCCGAGGACCCCAGCTCCTGCGAAGGGAGCTTCCGTGTGGACCTGGACAAGTCCATGGCCCATCTCACTGCCGGCCGGCGCCGCTCCGGCTCCCAGGACACCGCGGCATGGGAGCAGGGCCGGACAGGGAGCCTGCCACGGAGGGATGGGAGCGCATGGAGCAGAGCGGGGCCGCGCGGTGATGCCATCGATAAGGGCACCGTGTACACCCCACAGGTCCCCAAGAAGCTGTCGCATTCCGAGAAGAACAAATGTGCCTCCATGGAAGAAATCCTGTCCCGGAGGGACTCTGCTTCCCAGCGGGCGCCGAGGAAGGGGCTGGAGGTTTCCTTTGGCTCCGCAGAGCCCGAGCAGTTGTCCCGGCTGCAGGAATTGGTTGCACTGAAACTGGAAAAAACTCAGGAACTGCTGACGGAGGTGAAGGGCTATGGGGAAGGCAAGAGGAAACCCAAGGATTCCGGCACCAGCACCACCACCTCCTCCTCCTCCTCATCCTCCTCCAAGTCGGACTCTGACCGGATCCTGCAGGAATCCGAGAGGTTGCTGGGGGAGGCTTCGTCCACGTGGAGCCAGGCCAAGAGGGTGCTGCAGGAGATCAGGGAGCTGAGGGACCTGTACAAAGAGCTGGAGCTGCAGCACTCGGACTCACGGGGCAGACAGAGCTCACAGTACAGGAAGAGCATGATGTGAAGGCAAGCGCCGGGGGGGGGGGGGGCAGGGGAGGCCATTTGGTCTTTTGGTTTTTTAATTATTATTATTAATTATTATTAATTATTATTATTGACAGTGTTCAAAGAGTGACGAGGTGCCTGTTCTGCCCCAAAACCCCCACTTCTCAAAGCTTGACCCCTCAGCATCCCCTGGTTGCATCCGCCCCGCGTTCCAATAAACTCACTGCCAGTTTCATACCTCCTCTCTCCAAGAGCACCCATTGCACTGCAAGCCCCCGGCTCCTGCCATGCCTGGAGCCTGGAAGCAAATCCCTAAGGAATGGCCCTGCATGCCTGGAGCACGGATGCTCTGGTGCTGGTTGAGCCCTGGCTTTGCTGCTCTGAGCCCTGAACATTGCAGCTCCTTGGCCTCATTCGCTCCCTGTGCTCCTGGAAGGAAGGGACAAAACCAAAGGTGCCCATCCCAGGAAACCCCCATCAGGCAGGAACTGTCTTGAAGATGCCTGGAAGCTCTGCCCTGGCACGGGTCCCTTCTGGAACCTCCTGGGCTTGGCAGCTCTTGTGCATCCAACCTGCGTTCAGCCCAAGCCTGGCTCTCCTTTGATGCTTCCCAGACCCCCTCGCAATGGGAGTTAGCAGCTCCATGTCTTCCTTCCCATGCAAACAGAGCATGAAAGCCTGGAATCTATGAGCTGGCCCATCCGGGTTCTTTGGGGGGGGGTCTTTTCTGGCTTTTCCATGTTCATTTCTTCTTTTGCCTTTGCTTTTGAGGGGAAACGGAAACATTTGGGTTGTGCACAGGAGCCCAGAGTATTCCAGTGGCTTGGGTTCTGTCCTCATGCATGCACAGGCTTGGTTTCTGCAACAGATAGTCCCTAAGAGCAGAATCAGGCCCAGGGAGGTGAAAGCTGAGCCCGTAAGAGAGCTCAGGTACCTCCTCTGATGATGCCAAGCACTTGGCTCAGTTTTCAGGCCTGGAAGCAGAAAGGCAAACAAAAGAGGAGGTGAAGCCTCTCCCAGTCTCAAATCCCAACCTTTGCTCCTTGTTTCCTAATGAACAGATCCCAGTCCCCTTCCCTGCACTGCAAACAACCCAGGACAACATTGACCCCCCTGGTCGCTGCTGGTGATGCTGTTCCTGGTTGACCTCCCTTGGGAAGAGCCTGGGCTGGGCTTCACCCCTCAGGCTCATGATGCTGGTGTGAAAGCATTGCTGAGGGGGTTCATTACTGCTCCATCTCCCACTTTCCTGTTGGGATCACTTCTGGAATCATTACTGGTGCTTCCTGAAGGTCTTACCCATCACTTGTCCCCCTGCTCTGAAGAGGCATCACCCTTGTCACAGTGCTGCGTGTTGCAGGTTGGACCTGGCCCTTATCCAGCAGTTTGCTTCCTTCCCGTTTGTTTTCCTTCCTTTTTCTAGCACTTGGAGGATCCTTTTGGATGCATCAGAGGAAAACCCTCAATCCTTAAAAGAGGGTAAAAAAGACCCTCTCTGATAGAGCCCTTCAGCTCTTTGATGGGGAGAGCAAGAGAAGCAGGCAGATGTTTTCCAGATGTGGCACATCAAGCCTGGAGGCCTGGAGAGCACTGGGCTGGGAGGGGTGTGGGCTGTGACTGCTCCATGGACTGGTGTCAGCAGGAAGCATGGAAATCGCCCTGCTCCTCATCCAAAATGACCTTAAGCCTGTCTTAAGTAACACGGTGATAACAATGGAACCATAGAACCATGCAATGGGTTGGGTTGAAGGCACCTCAGAGCTCATCCCGTTTCAACCCCATCAGGCAAGCACAAGAGGGGATTTAGGACTGGATACCGGACAAGATCCCAGATCTGATCCATCTCCCTCCCTTCTCCCCATTTCAGCTGGGTAGGATCTTGTGAGGATTTCCCATTTCCCAAATCGATCGGAAGCATTCCCTCTTGGAAAGCATCATCTGTGACAGAGCCCAGGGCAAAAGGATCATTTAGGAAGGAAAAACCAGGAGTTTTCAGAGTAGAAAACGTCTATTTTTCACTTGGGAATATTTTTGTATTCTATAAAATGTGGATTTTTCCTTAAAACTCTCCTGAGAAAACATTTCCTCTTCCCAACTTCCCCTTTCCAGAAGCCTGATGCTGGTTTTTCCCCACAGGCAATTTTTACACTGTTCTCATTCCATCCCAAATTCACCTGGAATGGTGGAATTCTTCCCGAGGCAGATGCCCGGATCCAGCTGGGTCTGAGGAGCAAACTGGGAACACTTCAGGAGCCCCAGGGATGCACCAGAGCCAGCCTAGAGGTTTCTGCACATGATGCGATGCTCACATCATTCCTACATTAGGAGCCTCTGACCTGAGATGCTGCACAGACGGAAAGGATGGGAACCTCTTCCCCCTTCTCCCACCTGGAATTCTGCCCTCTTTGGATTCTCTTTTATTTGCCATTTGGTGTAGCTTTCCCCTCTGTCAATCCCACGGTTGGGATTAGAGACAAAACCCAGCGACGAGCCAGAGTGGCATGTGGATACAAACATGCCAGTCACATCGTGCTGCTGCTTCTTCCCTCCTTGAGCATGGGAATGACGAGGAAGCGTGGCTGGGAATGCTGGAGGGGACCATTCCAGAGGGAGGGAGAGGTGGGTTGAGCCTGTTTCCTCCCACCCATTCCTTGACAGATCCCACTTAGAGACACTATTTAGCCATACAAGCAGGGGAGGAGACACTGAACTTCATTCCCACCCTTCTTTTCTCAACTGAGCCACATTGGAAAGGACTGAGTAGAAACTTTGCTCTTTTTTGCCTTTTTTCCCCCTAAAATCCCTACAAACTGCAATAATAAATGGATTCAGCCACACTTGCACTGATTCTCTGGAGTCTCTTAGTGGGGAGGGCAGCTGCATCCCAGTACGTTACTGCCCCAGGGAATGGGGAGGAACTGGTGGTGCTGGGAGCAGCTTGGGAATGGCTTTGTGGTTTCCCCGGAACACCCCCACATCATTGAAATCCTTGGAATCCTTTCCAAGGTTCCAAGGTGTCAAAGCCTCAAACACTCCTGGAAAAGTGGGATCCTTTTGAAAGGCATCTTCCAGTGGGAATTGCTCTCAGCACCAGGTTTTCAGGAAGCACTGAGAATGGAGAGCTGTCCCAATGCTGGGTCTCTCCACACCAGGATGAAGGGCAGAGGCCACTTGGAAGCTGAGAGCTTTTGGCATTTGCTTTCCTATCTCCTTGGTGCTTAAACCTTTCCCTCCCATCCTCTTCCCCCCTGCTTCACATGCCTGGGATGCTTCCCAGCCCAGCGAGGGCAAATGTGCCGGGGGAACAAGCAGCTCCAGGTCATTTGTATGGAAGCATCTCCAGAATTCAAAGAGCAGGAGCCCTTTGTGCTCCATGCACTGTGCAGGGAAGCTCCAAGCCTGTTTTCCATGGCACTGCAGCACCCATGGTTGGGATCATGGAAGAGGAGAAGAGAAGGCTCCTTAAGGGGAGAGCTCCAGTGCCTAAAGGGGCTGCAGGAAACCTGGAGAGGGGCTTTGGATAAGGGATGGAGGGATGGGACAACGGGAATGGTTTGAACCTGCCCGAGGGGAGAAGGAGATGAGCTGTTCCCTGGCCACGAATGAATCAGGAATGGGTTCTGGATGAAGGGAACAGTTTGTATCTGAGCTGCAAGAACCTGCAGTGAACAGAAGGCCCTGGGAAGGAGCCAGCAGTGATTCCTGTCCACAGGCAGAGCATCACGGCACAGCTCGAGCTTCTTCCAGCTCTTTGAATGTGCTGTTTCCGTGCTCCAGGTCAGATTTACAACCACGATACAAGTCCTTGGTGCTCCATGGATCAGTTCCTTTGTGACCTGTATTCCAGGTTCTCTTTTCCTCTTCTGAAAACAGGGGATTGGGAGGGGAGAGGGGGAATGGAATGGGTTGTTCCTTTGGGAAAAACTATCTGCACTGATTGTCCTGTAAGTGAAACATTCCCTATGGACAGACCTTGGGCCACACTCTGCTTTGATTGATTTTAAGGCTGTGATGAAAAGAACTTCCTAAATTGAAGGAAAATGATGAAAACCCAACAAAACAAGAAGTTTTCCTTCCTGGCTGCTGCATAACTGGAACTGATTGATGTTCCCAGGCCTTCTCCCTGCCGATGAACTGGATTGCTCCACAAACTCTTTTGCCATGGAAGGGCTCTGCTCCCCATCCATGAGATGAACCCAGGCTGGGCAGCAGTAACTCAGAACCCAACACCAGCCCCCTTTGTGAAGCCATAGGAACCACAAAGGCTGAAGAGCTTTCACGAGTCAATGGGGAGTTCTTTGTGCCTGCTGAAGTCTCCAGCTTTTGGGAATCTGCCGATGGGCAAGGAATGCTGCTGAGAGTTGAGTCTTGCCAATGGGAAGCAGAGTGCTTCCATCCTGGAGCCCTGGAATCCTGTTCCAAGTCTTGGGAGAAAGAGGAAATCTAGATCTTGGTTTGGGCTGCATTCAGCAGAATAAAGCTCAGCAGGAGCAGAGCCACTTCCCTAAAAAAGAAGGAAAAAGGGAAACCCCCTGTCTAATCCTATGGCAGATGCACACGTGGGCAGTGATCAGGAGTACATGAGTGAGTGCTTGTGCTTGTGCATCTTTAGGAAGGAGCCGTGGTTTGTGCTGTGCTGGATGGATGGATGGATGGGTGATGGATGGGTTGATGGATGCATGGATGGACGGATGGAGGGATGAATGGATGCATGGATGCATAGATGGAGGGATGGATGGATGGGTGGGTGGATGGGTGGGTTGGGTGGTTTGGTGGATGAATGGATGGGTGGATGGATGGATGGATGGATGGATGGATGGATGGATGAATGGATGGGTGGATGGATGGATGGAGGGACAGATGGATGGATGGATGGATGGGTTGGTGGGTGGATGGATGGATGGATGGATTGATGGACGGACAGAAGGATGGATGGATGGGTGGATGGATGGGTGGATGGACGGATGGATGGATGAGTGGGTGGATGGATGGAGGGACAGATGGATGTGTGGAGGGACAGATGGATGGGTGGAGGGACAGATGTATGGATGGGTGGATGGGTGGGTGTATGGACGGATGGATGGATCGATGGGTGGATGATGGATGGGTGGATGATGGATGGGAGGATGGATGGAGGGACAGATGGATGGGTGGGTGGGTGGTGGCACACATAGAGCCAAGCAGGATCCCACCACAGCAGCTTCTCTGTGAGCCCTGCTGGGGCCTCAGCTGGGACAAGGGCTGGTTCAGCGCTTCCCTGTGGGACATTAACTTGTTGTTGTCTGCTCCTGATGAGCTGCCAACAGCTCCTCAGCACCTTGTGACTCTGGCACCTAATTCCTGGGCCTGAACTCCGCCAAGTTCAACTCTATAGTGAAAACCTGCCTTTTCCTGCATCCTTGCGAGCAGGGTGAAAGCCTCCTCTATTGACACTCCTGGACCGTTACTAGGATGTCTTTCCTCTCAGTACTATTTGCAATGCACCTGATTTTACCCTTAGACCTGACAGACAGGAATTTCTGTCTTCAGGTACCTTTCCCCCTCCTGTATTTCATGGAATTACATCACATTAAGTGCTCTCAGCCCCTCCAGCTCCTTGTTTCTATCTGCTACACATCGCTTTTAGGCTCTAATTGCCGTCTCTGCGCTGAGCCTGTGCCAGATGGACTCTCTTGAAGGAGGAATTATGGCTCTTTGGCAACTTCCTGCAGGCTTTTTAGACTCATCCCTGTTCATTTGTGTCTTCCCCTGGGGAATCTTTCCCTGGGGGGTCGCATTCCCAGTTTTCCTCCTCTCTGGGCAATCAGTGCTGCAGCAACGCATCCCATGGTGCTGTTACCCCTGTCTCCTGAACTGAACTCTTCTAATGTCACCTTTGGGTGCCAAAGCTCAGGAAGTCCTTGTCCTCTCCATGCTTTGGTGGAAGCTGAAGGTGTCTGCATCCATCCTGGCCTTTGGATCTGATGTCTTGGTTGCTTGGTCTCCATCCAGATCATGCGGCACAGACTCCTGCGCTTCCCCCCTTTTCCCTTGTGCAGTTCCCTGCTCTTCCTTTGCTCCCTGGAGGAGATCCGGGAGAATCCTGGGTTTCTGCACCTCTTTTCCAGCTCTGCTCTGGAGCACAAGCCGAAGCTGCCAGGGAATGGCAGCTGGGATCAAAAAGTGAGAGGAATTCCAGCAAAGCGATGGGAAAGCAGATGCACACACATTGATGTGTGTGTTGTAAGCATGCTTTTACCATCGGATCCTGGAATGGTTTGGGGTGGAAGGGACCTTAAAGCTCATCTAAAGCCATGGCAGGGACCCCTTCCACTGGAGCAGGATGCTCCAAGCCCCATTGAGCACTGCCAGGGATGGGACACCCTCTGTCCCCATCGGGAGCAGATGCTACCAGGAGCAGTTGAAGCTGCACCAAGAGGTGCATTGAGAGCATTGCTGCTGTCAGGAACCTGAGCACAGGGCGTGAATTGTGCAGCACGGAGCAGTCGGCATCCCAAAAATGCTTCCGGTGCCCTGGGATGAATCCAAGTTCCAGGAACGCCGGCAGCTCCCTCTTGGTAATTCCTTGGCAACTGTGCCCAAGAAACTCAATCTCTGTGCCCCAACTTCCCCTTATCTGCATGAAGTAATGAGCCCTCATCCACCTGTACGAGGCTGCACCAGGCTTTGGTTGGTTAAACCAAGCCTTCTGCTCTGCTTTGCTGCTGCTCTTCCTGCCCGGGGGATAACGGGGCTTTGAGGCCACCCTTCCCACTCCTGTCTGGGATAGGGCAGGGAAGGCAGAGGTCAAAGTGCTGGAGCCCAGACCCTCCTGACATCAGTGCAGATGAATGGGTCGTGCTCCTTCCAATGCTTCCCTTGACAGAGAGGAGCCCTTCCATAGCCCTGGGCTGAGAAGAAAGGGTCCACACAGGCCTGGCAGCAGACAGAGGGTGTCATTGAGAGCTGGGAGAGTCAGAGCCTCACAGTCCGACACTGAACACTATGCAAAGGGCTGGCATTAACTGCGAGGCCCCAGCAGTGCTGTGGACATCATTATTGAAAGGACTAACTCGCACCAGATGGACTTAGTCATGGCAAGTGCATAGAGAAGCTGTGTGGAGAGGGACAGATTCCCTACAAGGCAATGATTATCCTGAAGGATGCAGCCAGCCTGGTAGGTGGCAGAACGGTTCTTTCCTTCCATGGAGAGCCTGCAGCCCTCAGCCTCATCCATCACACTTGTGCTCCAGGCCCTGCACCAGCTCCATTGCCCTTCTCTGGACCAGCTCCAGCACCTCAAGGTCTCTCTTGTAGAGAGAACTGAATGCAGGGTTTGAGGGACACAGTCGCAGCCCTGGTCCTGCTGCCACACTGGTGCTGGTCCAGGCCAGGATGCTGGTGGCTTAGCAGGCTGCTGAGTTAGCTTGATCCTCAGGGAGAGAGACAGAGCAGAGAGCAAGGAATCAAAAGGGGTACCCCAGCTCTGACCCTCACCAGCTCTCACCATCACTTGTCTGGTGCCTGTTGCTGCAGTGCCCACACAGGGCTCTGCAGGGAGGAAACACCAAGCAATGCTGACTGTTGTGTGTGGTGGAGGAGCAGCAACTGGGAGGCGAGCCTGGCTCCATCCCTGTTGATGCTCTACCATAAGCAAGTCACTTGATTCCTTCAGAGCAGCCTCCCCCTTCCTATGAGCCAGGCGCTCTTCCCTGCAGCCCACTTGCTGCTATATATAACCACCGCACTGTCTACCTTGTAGTGCAGTCCAATCTGGGAGTCCTGCTTCCCAGAAACCCAGGGATGGCATTCCAAATCCCCCAGCTTCTTGGAAGAGCAGGGCTCGGGTGCCGGCTACCGGGTACCACTTGGCACAGGGGCACTTTGGGTTTGCCTGTTGACAGGGAAGGAAAAGGGTAAAGTTCAATGGAAAAGCGTGGCTCATCCCAACAACATCTGAGCTCTGCATGGCAAGGAGAGCATTGGGAGAATCAGTTTCCCTCTCCTTGCTTAAGGGAAGCAGATTTGCCTTTGCCATCTGCTCTCTCCATCAGTGAAGAGCTCACCAACCAGGCAGCCGACAAGAGGCACAACACAGGAACCTGCCTGTTGTGCTCCTGGGCTGGGGCATCTTCCTCATGTCCTGTACCACAGGAGCTCAAACAGAGCCCTACCACTGGGAGAATGGGTGCCTATGGATCCCTGTGGGATGGGGAGATGCTGGAGAGAGGCCAGAGGAGGCCATGGAGCTGCTGCGAGGGCTGGAGCAGATCCCATAGGAGCCAGGCTGAGAGAGCTGGGCTGGGGCAGCCTGGACAAGAGAAGGCTCCTGAAGGGGAGACCTGAGAGCAGCTCCAGTGCCTAAAGGGGCTGCAGGAAACCTGGAGAGGGGCTTGGGACAAGGGATGCAGGGATGGGACAAGGGGAATGGCTTGAACCTGCCCGAGGGGAGACTGAGCTGAGCTCTGAGGCAGAAGCTGTTCCCTGTGAGGGTGCTGAGGCGCTGGCACAGGGTGCCCAGAGAAGCTGTGGCTGCCCCATCCCTGGCAGTGCTCAAGGCCAGGTTGGACACAGGGGCTTGGAGCAGCTGCTCCAGTGGAAGGGGTCCCTGCCCAGGGCTTTAGATGAGCTTTAAGCTCCCTCCATCCCAGCCCATGCTGTGGGTCTATGAGTGGCCCAGTGAAGGCTGTTGGGCAGTGCTGGCTGTGCCAGCTCCTCAGAGCATGCCGGGATGAATCACTGCTCCTGGCTGCTGTTTACCCCGATGCAAAGGGCAAGTGTGAGCTCTCTGTTCTCAGAATAGGATGAAGCTGCTTCACCCTGCACATCCCTGCAGGTGATTTGTGCCTTCAGCTGCTCCAGGCAGTGATTCCTGCAGGAGGGAAGTTGATGCTCGCCCATAGGAATGGCCACAGGACAGGAGGGGACACGCTATTCATTAACGGATGGATGGGATGTTTGGAAGCATTGCCTGGCACAAAACACTCCCGGGTTTGGTGTAAGGGCAAAGTAAAGGCGGAGGTGCCAAGTCAGCTCCAGAGAGGAGAAGGGAGATTCCTGAGCATGGAACAGAGCAGGTGCCTGCTCCGGGTGGAGCAGGGAGGGTGCCAGAGGGATGGGGAGTGGGGAAGGAGGATTGCGAACATATTTCCAGCCATCTGGCACCCTGTGATTATCCAAGGAGGAGGAGAGGGAGGGAAGGAAGGAGTTTGTTTGGGGAGAGGATCCCGAGCGCTTTGTGCTTCCAGCGTATGGGTTTGGGGAATGTTTTCTATCACTTACAAGAGTATTTATATGCTTGGAGGGAAAGGAGAGCAGAAGGAAGGGGAAGGGACATTCCTTCTGGAGTCCCAGGGTTCTAACAATCAATAGGAAAGATGCAGCATCAGGAAAGCTGGATTCCTCCTCATCCCTTGATGCCAAGATGCTGGCAGCACCCGCTGGAGTTTGCAGTCTTCAATAGGAAACCCACCAGAAGCCCTCACTAAATAAATACCTTTAAGCACCAGTGCGATGCTTTGCTTTGCCTTCTCGATCACATCCCTCACGTGCCAGGGCTGATGTGACAGCCTGGGTATGCTGGGCTCGTCCATGTGGGAGGCAGCACGGAGACAAACCCTGCACGGGGCTATATTTAAAGGTGGATAATTTTATCCCCTTCCCGACATCTGCTGCGTGGCCCTTTAAGAGAAGGGTGACCCAATGGCATGTGCAGGCAGTAACTGATCACAGCAAGTGGTTCCCTGCTTTGTCCTACAGGGCTGAGGGTCTCAGATCCCACCCGAGTGGGAACAAGGCTCTGGGACACAGGGTTTGTGCTCCAAGGCAAAGCACTGGAGCACGCTTTGCCATCACTCACATTGGGTACCCAAGGAGAAGCTGTGCCCCCCAAACCCAGTCACAGGGGGTTCAAATCCACCCCAGTGTTGGCAGCATGGAACCGGGGCAGTGCTTTCTCTGTCAGCAGCATTAGATCCCATGGATCTCATCACAAACGGCTGCAGCTTCTGCTCCCTGAAAGGGGACTTGGCTGAAGTGAAGAGCCCCAGTTCAGCACTATAGAAACAAGGCTTGAACCAGGATTCAGCATCCAGCATGGAAATAAGAGGATCAGGAGCAGAACAGTGCTCAGCAGCTGCCCTGAGAATAACAGGTCTGTGGGGGGATGCTGCAGCCAGGGAGGAACCCATCGACCTGAGCAGGAAACCAAGGGGTCCTCGTGCTTTGCATGTGGCACCCGAGCAAGGCTGGAGCTGCACCTTCCTCTGGTGCTGGGGGATGAGCAGACACAGCCCCGGTGCTGATTCACCCCTTGCAGTTTGTGTCTCTGAGCCCTTCCTGTCCTTAACAGAACTGGTCCCCACTTCCCTGCCCGTGTGCTCTCAGCATCCCCAGTGAGCCACAGCATCCGCAGAGCGCACTGCATCCCTCGCTGTGCTCCCCATACCCCCTCGTGTGCTGGAGCCCTCTGACTGTGACCACAGCCTGCTCATGGGTGTTGCAAGGGAGGTTTCTGGGGGTTGTTTCCTCCCCTTCCCCTCACAGTTCCTCTCTTGTCTGCTCTGTTTCCCTTCCCTGCTTGTGGTCACTTCAGGGATGCTGCCAGAAACGCTGAGCCAAAACGGTTCCATTTCCTCATCTTTGACTTGTTCCTTTTGAGTTCTTTTTGTTTCAGTCATAATAAAACCCCTTTTATTTTGTCATTCATTTAATCCTTCACTCGTTCAATCTTTGTGTCCCAGCAGCAGGCTCGCAACCAAAACTGAAATCAGCTCTATCTGGATTGTGTCACAGTAATATCACCCTCCGGAGAAAGTGGATAAGGTGATAATCAGATCCATAGAATTCTGGAATGGTTTGGGTTGGAAGGGAGCTAAATCCACTGGCAGGGACCCCTTGACTGGAGCAGGATGCTCCAATCCCTGTGTCCAACCTGGCCTTGAGCAGTGCCAGGGATGGGGCAGCCACAGCTTCTCCATTCAACCCATCCCAGTGTCCCAGCACCCTCCCAGGGAAGAACTTCCTTACAAACCAGACGCCTCGTGCGTGTTTGAAGAGAGGATGTAGACGAGAAGGAAAACTTCCTTCTCCTTTTGGGGCTGCGATTTGGAGCACTCATTCCCAAAGCCAGCACATACCAGGCCCTGCAGGGCAAGCTCCTCCAGGCTGGGAGCTGAATGGAGCCTTTCAGGCCCTGCACACTGCTCTGCTTGTTCGCTAAGGCAGCGCTTGCTGGTGGCTCACCCCTCAGCTGGCAGCAGCAGGGGACACCCCAGCAAGGGCCATTTGTCTGCCAGGTCACAAAGTGGGACCCCCCTTCCAGCTGCTCCGCCTGGAACACGCTCCATGTGTCCCACACGATGGGGTTTGAGATGGATCCCCCTGGGTTGGGAGCTCAGCTGTCAGGGTCCTGCTGAAGGCAGCTCCAAGCAGGGCTCTGAGCAGCTCCTGGAATCCTGGCGTGCTCCAGAGTCCCTCATCCCAAATGCTCCTAAAGTCGATGAAGGAGCAGGAAGGAGAAGACAAACTGTGCCATAGTGACCAAGGGAAGGGGAAGGGAATCCCCTGTCATTTCTAACTGCCGTTGTTGTAAAGGCAGGGTTATAGATGAAGCAGAATGGAGACTATTTTCCTGTGTGGAGCCAAGGGATGCTCTCGATCACCCACAGCATCACTCCCACAGAAGCACGGGCTGCTTAATTCCACCGCATTTTCACCCTTACGAGACAGAGTTGAATGGAATAAACGCAGCAAATTTGTCCGGATCCTTCCCAAATTTCCCATTTAAAGTTGCTTTACAGCTCCAAGAGAGGGCTCCGACGGAGCGAGCGTGCGGCTGGAACAGCGCCGGGCGCCGGTGGGACTCCCGTGTGGATGGTGCCCTCTAGTGCTCCTCATCCCAAGTCAGGGGCCGCATCCTGCCCGGTTCACAGGCACAGGGGGTAAAAAACCGGCTCTGGGGAAGCAGCACCAGAGGGACACGGAGCTGTTGGAGGCCATGGAGCTGCTGCGAGGGCTGGAGCAGATCCCATAGGAGCCAGGCTGAGAGAGCTGGGCTGGGGCAGCCGGGACAAGAGAAGGCTCCTGAAGGGGAGACCTGAGAGCAGCTCCAGTGCCTAAAGGGGCTGCAGGAACCTGGAGAGGGGCTTGGGACAAGGGATGCAGGGATGGGACAATGGGAATGGCTTGAACCTGCCCGAGGGGAGGCTGAGCTGAGCTCTGAGGCAGAAGCTGTTCCCTGTGAGGGTGCTGAGGCGCTGGCACAGGGTGCCCAGAGAAGCTGTGGCTGCCCCATCCCTGGCAGTGCTCAAGGCCAGGTTGGACACAGGGGCTTGGAGCAGCTGCTCCATTGGAAGGGGTCCCTGCCCAGGGCTTTAGATGACCTTTAAGCTCCCTCCATCCGAAACCATTCTGTGATCCTGTGATGATTTTACTCCTATGTGATACCGACTGCTGAGCCATCAGGTACAACTGCTCCTGATCTGGGGATTCCCAATGTACAACCCCAGCGTTGTTTTTAGTCGTTCTAAGTGTTGGTTTTACTGCTCCTTTCTGTCACTGGAACCATGTAGGACAAGTGGGGATGCTCCTTAGCTTTGCACATCCATGTCCTTACTCCATCCATTTACTTACTACAGGCAGAAGTGGCTGGTTCCAGGCCCTGCTGCTCTCACACTGCCCCATGTGCCATGGGTGTCTGTGGAGCATCATGGAAAGCTGAGGAAATGAAGGGAAAAACCTGTTGCTTGTATCTTGTGTGTTCTTTTAAGTTCCTTCTTCATGGCTTACACCATGTTGGAAACATGTGAGGGACACCAGGCTTTGCAGACATCCTAAACCATCTTCTGGGTACTACATCCAGAGCAGTATCATTGCTGGTAAGAACCAAGGGAATGATTCCATTGACTCAACTTTAAGTGTGTGGCCAATGCTTAAAGAGAAGTAACTATAAGTACATGGCAGGGGGTTGGAACTTGGTGATCTTAAGGCTCTTTCCAACCCTAACTATTCTATGATTTTGCTATTGGTCTAACTATGAATACTATTGGTCTAACTATGAGTACCATTGGTCTAACTACAAGTACTATTGATCTAACTACAAGTACTATTGGTCTAACTATGAGTACTATTGGTTTAACTATGAGTACTATTAGTTTAACTATGAGTACTGTTGATCTAACTATGAGTACCATTGGTCTAACTATGAGTACTATTGGTCTAACTACAAGTGCTATTGATCTAACTGTGAGTACTATTGGTCTAACTATGAGTACTATTGGTTTAACTACTATCAACCACTGAGTAATTCCTACCACATAGGGACAGATTTGCAGATTCTGGTACTTCAGACCAACCAGACAAGTATTAACTACACATTTAAGCACACTCTGGTGTTCCAGGGACATGTCCAGGGATACCAGGGAAGGAAAAAGAGACTTACTTTTGAGAACTGGTAAAAGCTGCAACTAAAGCACTTCAACAGACTCACAGGACAAGCCACACGGAAGGAATTCCACATGGAAACTGTCATCCCAGTGGGTGTTGCATCTTCTTCAGGATTCCTCGCTCTGTTCTAGGAAACACATTTTGCTTTCCAATGGTTTGATGTTCCTGGAATCTTCTTGGTAGTGAAAATGCTTCAGCTCAGTGTAGGAATTAGGCACGAAGTGAAGCCTCCAGCTATTCCGGAATTGCGAGCAGAAAGAGATTCAGTTCTTCCTCCTTCACCCCTCCTCATTGGTACAAAGGTACAAGCAGCCTGCTCAGAGCTGTGATTTGAATGAGGAGGAACTCGATGTGTAAACCAGAATGTTAATGCCAGACATTTCACTACCAACAACCCTACTACCCCTGGCGACAGACACCGCTTGAAATGGAAATCCCCCTCCTTACATCACAAGATGAAACATTTCAGGCTCCAGAAGCCTGTGCTGCAAAGCGAGGGAGCCCCAGACACACACATTCAGCACCAAAAGCTTTGGGCATGTCGAGAGCTTTCAGAGCAGGAGTTCCGGATGGATGCACACAGGAGGTGTGATTGCACCTAGTAGTGACCATTGAGAAGTCATGGCTCGGTTACCTACAGAGAAGAAGCAAAGGGGGGGCCAGGACACACCAGAACCCCCTTTCTTACAGTGGGGAGCCCCTGCTCCAGCCTTCCACAGCAGGGAACAGCCCTTCAGCTTCCCAGGTTTCCCATCAAAACTGCCACTGGATTGGGCTTCTCCTCCTTCTTGGTGTCAACCTATCAACCATCACCTCCTGCAGTCTGATCCAGTGGGATTATTCTCTCTAAATCAGCTTTCCTATAGAAGGCAATGCACATTAAACCCAGCATTAATATGGGAAAACGACTTCTTTTCCCCAACGCAACCCCAAACATGAAGTCTGTGCTCATCTTTGTTCTTAGAATCCTTTGCCTCCGTGCCAGGAGTTCCCAGCTTCCATGGAGCCTGTGGTTTGCTTTGGTTTCTTGCTGGGGCCATGCGTTTATTTTCGGCTTCTCCCTCGGGTTTGGCAGCCAAACCTGAAGCACGAGGCAAGGTTTTCCTTGAGCATTCCCAGTCCTTTCCCAGTCCATTCCCAGTCCATTCCCAGTCCATTCCCTCCTAAGTTTCAAAGTCTTACTTTGAAATGGGCACACTGTAGCTTAGCACAAACTCCCATTCTAAAGCTGAAACCCCACACGATGAAGCTGTGACTCAAGTGAGAAGCCTCCCAAGAGCTCCCAAGGGGTGAGGATGCACTCTTGGTCTGAGATAGCCTTCAAGCAACCCCAAGAGCCCCCAAAACCTGAAATAAGGCTCATTGAAGAGTTCTTTTATACCTGCTCTCGTGGTTTTACATCCTCAACAGTGGGGTTTTAACAACTGACTTCGTTTTGGGGGGGAGGAAAGAGGTGAACTCAGCACCTGGGAATGCACGGGAATGGCAAGGGAAGGTTCTGTCAGATACAGACCAAAGGAACCCTTGGAGTGAAGTCTCACAGGCACTAGGACACGTTTAGGGCCCTGTCCCCATCACTCCCCTTCACCCTGGTACATCCCAGGGCCGCATCACATTAACCTGATGTGGGGCAATAGAGATGAAGGTGAGAAAAGGGGACGCTTGCCTGGTTTCCCTTTGGGAATAAGAAGGGGTTTCCCTCGGGAAAGGTCACATTTCCTGAGCACACACCAGAGATCTGCTGCCTAAAAACATGTGTTTTAAGCAGGGGAAGAATTCCTTCATGTTTCCACACTAACTGCACCAAAGTGCAGCTAAACTCACCCTTTCCAATGGGTGACGTTGGGAAAACACCCAAACCCCAACCTTTGGGATGAGGGTTTGCACTTCTCCTTTCCTTGTCCGCTCAGTTTGGACTCGGAGCCTGTTTTCATCAGTACAAACTCACACGGACCCATAGGAACCCCCCTGCGGAGGGGCAGAACGGGGGCAGGGGCTGGGGCTGGGAGTGGGAATGGGAATGGGAACGGGAATGGGAACGGGAACGGGAATGGGAATGGGAACGGGAACGGGAATGGGAACGGGAACGGGAACGGGGCACCAGCGGGAGCACCGCTCCTCCCCACCGCGCCCGGAGGGGGCGCTGCAGAGCAAGAGGGCAGAGGGGCGGGGCTTCGGCCAGAGGGGCGGGGCTTCGGCCAGAGGGGCGGGGACTGCGGCAAATCTCAGCCAATCAGCGCCGCGGCCCCTGCTGGCCGGGCCCGGTAGCCCCCGTGGCTGGCGGCTCCCCCGCCCCCCCCCCCATCCCCGGTTACCTGAGGGAGGAGGGGGCGGGCGGGGCCGCGGCCGGAGCGGGTCGGGAAGGGGGGAAAGGGGCGGAAGGAGAAAGGGTCCGGATGGAGGAGGAGGAGGAAGAAGAGAAGGAGGAGGAGGAGGAGAGAGAGGAGGAGGAAGAGGAGGGGCCGCATGGCCGCCCCACAGCGCGGCTTCCCCTCCTTGCGACAAAATGGAGGCTGGCAGGGCCTCAGCAGCCGAGCGCTGCCAGGCCCCGTCCTCGGCTCCGGGTGACCGGGTTGAGAGCAGGGGAGGGCGGCTGGGGACGGGTCAGGAGGCTCCGTCCCGCTGAGGCCCTGCGGGGCCCGGGGTGCCTGCGTTTAACACAACTCCTCCCCCCAAAACCGGGCCTCAAAGGTCCCGTTCCCCTTGGGTCTCCATTGAGCAAACAGGGATTGAGCAGAGCGTAGAGGGAAAGGGGATTTCTCCCAGAGAATCCCAGGAAAGCAGCCCCGAATCCCGAGCTCAGCACCCAGCTGTTTTGTCGCCAGCTTCCTCAAGTGCTTCCAAGAGGAATTTCGCCAGGAATGCTGGAACAATCCCAAACTGAAACCAGTTTGTGAGCAGCACAACCAGCACCGCGATGCCATCGGTTCCCCATTAAAGCAAAGGTAACGGGAAAGAAGGAAGCTCTCTTCCCTCCTTCCAAGCGCCACATTCTCCAAAGAAGGAATCCAATACAAGAGCCGGGATTTATTTGAAATAATTCGGTTTGAAAACGCTTTAATTTAAAATTTACAGCACACAGGGGACGGGGGGAGGAAACGTGGGTTTGTTACAACTAAAAAGTCTCAGAAGAGTGCTGCAGGGTTGGATTTTCGCTTTAATTTAACACTGGCATGGCTTTATTCAAAACACAGTTGCACAAAATCAGTTACTCCAAAGGTTGTCAGGAAAGAAGTGGGGTCAGGAACCGAACCACACTATATACATACTGCCATACAAAGAGCATTAAAATAGGACAAAAACCTCTACAAAATATAAAACCCACCCTTACGTATTTGCATGAAAAGACCACCCACCAAGCAAAAAAGTTTCCAAAGTTAAATCTGGAGGCTCTGCATTGCTTCAAGTTCTAGAAAACGCTGCTTCCGCTGCATGCCAAGCTGAGGAGCAGGAAAGGCTCCGATGGGAACGCCGAGGGAAAGAGAGTCCTGTGTGAGGAGAGGCTCTTCGGACCTGGTGGCTGATGCGCGCTGGGCTTAGGAAGGGGGGAGTCTGCTTTAGCTCAGGGAAGGGCTGAGTTTAGCTGCTCTATGAGCTCCTCCAACCTCAGGACTGGACACACAGACCAGTGGTCAAATACTGTTCAAGCCATCAAAACAGACTTCTCTCCCCCCCATTTAAAATGAATTTGCTATGCATCAGTAAGACAGTTAAGGAGAACCCTGACAACGAGGTACTCTGAAGTACACCCTTATAAATAACAGATTTCAATCATTCGCTGAGACTTCAAAAAGAAAGTAAAAACCATAAGCAAAAAAAGATGGGAAAACGCAGGTTTCTATCCCAAAGCTGAGCACGAAGCAACTGCCTTGAACACAGAGCCTCCACGAGAAGATAGGATGTGCACTTACCTACGGGTTCTACTCGTTCAGGATTCACAGACAGACACGGGAACTGCAGGTTGTGGTTGCAAACGTTGTTTTAGCACTAGTGCCTTTACCAGAACTGCAAACCCTGGTGAGTTCACTTCACTTCCACCCAACTCGCTCCGCTCAGATGCTGCCCTCAACAGCTACACAAGGAACTAGGACTTAAGGCTCTATTTGGGGAGGGGGGGAAACCACGCACACAAGAAATGGGGCTTTGCAGAACTTCAACCCTGCAGGATCTAGACTTGATTGGCGAGTTGGAAGTGTGTAAAATACCTCTTAAATACTCACAGGTAACCTATGGGTGAGGGACTGAATTAGCTCCAGGGAATCTCCCTCTTCCCCACCCTTGTGTCTCCCCCAGGTTAACGGCAGCTGCTGTCGGCCACGACAGATACAAAAATAAGTCTCTTGAATAAAGCTGTGTGTGATATTTGGTTCAGTACCTACATGGAACAATGGGAATTAGTTTCATCTCAAGCCCACTGCTTTCAATCCAAATCCCAACTGCAAGAGGAACGCGGTCACAGCTGAACTTGGGTGGTGGCTTGAATAGAAAACATCAATCTCGGGCTTGTCACAGAGTGAGGACAGAATTAGTCAGACCTGGTGGTTGCAATCAGGCTGCTAGAGAAGAAACACCCCTTGTCTGCATGTCTCCTGTATTCACCACCGACTGCGTGCAACCAACCAGCTTTCTGCAGCCCTTCAAGGTAAAAAACCCTAACCTATGAACTAGTATTATACATGGACTCAAATGGTTTACCTACAACCAGATGTAAAAGGTTTCAAAGGTGACCTGGGAAGAAAAACTATCTTATGCTCATCTTTCCCCCTTTCAATATTCTATAAAAGGGGGGGGGGTGCTTGAAGAAAATGCGCTCCAAGGAGTTACCCGTTAATACCTGCATGAGAAATGCATCTATTTGATAGCCAAATACTGTTGCAGAATTCCCAACATGACAATGCAAGAGCGAAGTGAGTGAAAGTTTAACACAGGCTTCTAGTGAAATGGTTCCACACTCCAGGTTGTTAATACCTGCAATGGCTCTTCTGGAGCAAATGGATGGATTACAACCCTTTGTTTGCTCTTGAAGGTTGGATACTCCAGCAAACGCTGACCCTCTGAACAAGAAGGGAAACATGGATCTTCTGAAACCCACTTAGGCTTTAGAATACACAAAATGGACAGAAGCCTTCAAAGCCTATTCCAAGAGTCCCCTTTTAAAAAGCTGAACTAAAGGTGTAATCCAGTTGTCTGCTTCCAACAGAATCCCTGGGAAACTGAGGCTGCACTCATTTAAAAGAGGTTGCAGTAAGTGGGGTTGAGTTTTAGCTTTTTCAGTATAAAAACTCTGAAGGAGGAAAACCACACTAGGTTAAACCCATGTGAAATGGGTGTTTTTGTCTGGGCTAATGATGACCAACACAGCAAGCTTGTAGAAACCAAAGAGCTCCAAAGAAAAGTTTTGGGAGAGGGGGGGGGAAAAAACTTGACAATGGCTTCAGTGATTATAGGGCTGAAAATTGTTTTCTACGTACAGGTTCACTACCAGGCTATTATATCTTATTTGGAATGATAAAAAGGGCAAGAATAGTAAAACCACACTTCTCCTATAAAAAGTTAACGTATTATCTTCTGGAGGGACATCTATGGTACATGGAGACATACAGATCTGCATAATCACTATTGCGTGTTCTGGAACCGAAGAGGCTGGTCCTACTGGTGTCTAGAACAAGTTAATCCTCCTCTTCCTCGCCTTCATCTTCAGGGTCTCGTTTCCTCTTCTCCCCTCGCACACCCTCTGCTAAGGAAAGAGGGATGCACACATCTTATTATGCTCCAAAAGGGAACTCTGCCCTTTTTAAAGAGGGAATTGAAACCCATCCCTCTTTGTTGGAAGTTAATGCACTCATCCCTGCAACAGCACCCCAGCAAAGAGCAGTTTCAACAACTTCCTTCATATAGTCTGAGTTAAACTAAGTTCAAGCTAAGCCTGGGCTGTTCCATACAGGAATTATTGATATGAAGTCATTATATATATAAAGAATGGTTCTGTTAATATATATTAGAGCCCTAAAATGATGTTTTCCTACCTCCCTGCCACCAGTTGGCAGCAGTTGCCTACCCCCTGCCCAAGCCCCAGCAGTTCCTGCTGATCCCAAGTGATCCCTGCTCCAGCCTCTCTCCAACACAAACCAATACCAGCATCTCCCAGAAACATCTACTGAGCTTCTTTCTTAGGATCAGCCTTAAACTGCTCAGTGGACTGTGCGCTCTTGTGGTGAAAGCATGAAATGCAGTGCTGTCACATCTAGAGCAGTCATTTCCTGGCTCAGCAGCCATCCTGCCCTCCTGCTTCATGCTCTTAAAGAGAAGGAAAGGCTGCATTTGGAAAAAGGAAAAGCATTATTTCCAAATGTCAGCTTTTTTCATCCCCGAAAGTGGTTCTGCTGAACCAAGTGCACAGACGAGATGGGGACTGAGCTGGGGAGCACCAGAAGTCACCTACAGTTTGCACTGAGATGGGAGCAGGCTTCAGGATTAACACAGAACTCTCTTAGAGATCAGGGCAGAATTCCTAACCATTAGGAAAGGGAAGTTCTGGGAGAGCCTTTTAGTACAAGAGAAAGCTGGTTTAAGATTAAACTTCCTTAAAGGTTTTACCCCCTGGTAACAGCAGGGGACTCTCACCTGGTGTCTTAATCTTACCAGAGCAGAGAGATGGGTACCACTAATGTGCCCCCCACAATTCAGGGTACTGCCTGCACAGGAATGAGCCTCTGCCTCTGGAGCAACCTCTGCTCCAGCAGTGCAGAGCAGCACCCATGAGGCTGGGAATCCTCAAACAGAGGACGGGTGAGCTCTTCCTTAAACCAGACCTAAAATACTCCCCACACCTCCAGAACCAGCAAACAGGGACTGATGCCATTGAAGCACACATCCCAACCTTGCAAAGCTCCAGGACTATAAAGAATTGATGTAGTCACAAGTTGAGCACTTACCTTCCTCCTCCTCATCGCCTCCTTCTTCAACGTAATCGTCATCATCATCTTCATCCTTCACAACAATTGGGAAACACTGTTAGGATTTTTGTTTCAAGTTGGGCTTCTGCACTAATCATGGAATCCTGGAATGGTTTGGCTTGGAAAAGGCCTTAAAACCCTTCCAATTGCAGCCACCTTCCACCAGACCATGCTGCTCCAAGCCCCATCTCCCTGATCCAGAGCAGAAATCCAGGAAATCCCACTGTGCCCAGAGGCCACATTCCACCTTTACTGTTTTGGTGCTGGCCATCTGCACAAGGACAGGAACCAAACTGACTCCAGTGCTTCTCATCACCCCGTATTCCTTTGTTTTTCCCCCTTATCAGGAAGCTCAGGAGCAAGCCCTTGCAAACAGCCAATACAAACTCACTGTCAGTAAAGGAAGAGGAAGAGGAGGCAGAACAGTTCCTATCTCCACTGAATTACTGGGAATCAGGTTGTTGGGGTTTGGCCTTTTTCCTCTCCAAAGCTGATAGCTGAGAAATGCAAACAGCATCCCCAGAATGTCAAACAACAGCACAGGATCCCTGCCCTGCTGCCCAGCCAGGCCTGGGAGCCACTGTATTGGAGGCACTGGGTAATGCAAGGAGTAAAAACGTGGAGGCATCAGAGAGCCCATCCAATGTCTGCCCTTAGACTATGGGAATTAAACCCCCTCTGGATTCATTCAGTCCCTTTTCATTCATTCACTGCCTCATTTCTGAAAGGACAGGGAAAACCTTCCAGGACAGAGCTCTCCATATTTCACATAAGGTATTCCTGTACCAGTGCCCAGGAACAACCCATTCCTGAGCTTCCTCCTGGTCACACACTGCTCATTTTCCTAAACCCACCTCTCTGCTTCTGCCTTTGAAGCAGGTTTTAGTTTTAGCTTCCTGACTTGTGCCATGGCTGTTACCTCCTCAGAGCAAGGCAGAACTGAAGCTCCAGCCATAAGCCAATGCCACCAGTGCTGGTTACAAGGCAGAGTTTTAAGCCAAAAGAGTTTAAGCACCAGATTTCCAGTGCATCCCTGTGAAATGCAGCTGATAAAGAGTAAACTCCTATCAAAAGGAACTGCAATGAAGTCACAGCCACCACCAGGATCATTTCCATGTGAGTGCAAGGTAAAAACCCCATTTATTGCAGCAAAACCCACACAGACTTTTCCTTCATTTCATTTTACTTGAAGTACTGCTAAGTTATTGCTACTACCTCGTCTTCCTCTGCTCTGTGTCTACACCTCTAAGTAACCTCAGAAGCCTGCAGCAGCTTCTCTTTGTTGCTTGGAGCTGGCAGAATTTACAGCCCTTACCTGAATCTCTTCTTTCATCAGGTAGGAAAGACCAACTTCCTCCTCCTCTTCACCCTCCCCCAGATCGGAGCCTCCATCATCTTCATCATCCTCCTCTTCATATTCTCCTGGAGGACCAGCTTCATCCTCACCTTCGTCATCATCATCCTCATCTCCATCTGAAATGAAGTACACGCATATGCTGCAGGTGAAGGTTCATTAACGCCACGTTACACTGGGTTGTGTACACCAGCTCCAACCAGTTGAACCCTTTTCCTCCCAGGATTTGGGTTTCATTGTGGGAAACAAGCTTCATTTTCATCAAGTTAATCTTTATCAGTCTTTTCCCTCAAGAAAGGCTTCCAATGGTTTTACATCAGGAGCTGCAGGCAAAATTCCTCATGCCTGAAGCAGCTCCATATGCAAACTCCTGCAAGAGACCTGGAAATGTGGTCAGTGGAGGGGAGGCTTCTGACAGCATCAAACCCCAAAATATTTAAAGGCAAAACCAGCTGAACACATTCCGTGTGTTTTATGTAATCCCTTACTCAGAACACTGAAACACCTCCGGGGCCCAAGAGCTGCTCTCTCAGCTCAGCTCAGCTCATCTCATTCCTCTGTCTGGAGCACAGAATCACTTTCAGTGTTTCAGTTAAGCAAATGCCAAGATGATTTAACACTTCAAGTTAATAACCTATTCCTCTATTTTCACACACCACATGGCTTTCACATTCCAGCTACCAACCCTTTGGCTTTCCTGGAGCTCTTGTTAACACAGGCTCCCAAATGTGGAGGTGGCCGAGCGCTCACAGAGGGCCAGGACCCAGCAGTGGCAGGTCCCAGGTCACCAGTTAAGGTGCAGACACTGAAAAGGTTTGGTCAGAGGCTGCTATGACACACTTAAAGTCTGCAGCCACACATTGACAGACCTGTACCTACAGGTTTCATTTGCAGTTGGGTAACAACAGGAAAAAAAGGAGGAACAGCCTCAGTCAGGACTCCAGGGATCAGATCAAAAGCACTATGTACATGTTTGAACAGAAAAGTGGAGTAACACTTGAGCATAGCACTGAAGCTGTTACAAAAGCCAGTAAAATGAGCACTTTTCATACAGAAGACAGGCTGAGAGAGCTGGGCTGGGGCAGCCGGGACAAGAGAAGGCTCCTGAAGGGGAGACCTGAGAGCAGCTCCAGGGCCTAAAGGGGCTGCAGGGAACCTGGAGAGGGGCTTGGGACAAGGGATGCAGGGACAGGACAAGGGGAATGGCTTAAACCTGCCCAAAGGGAGGCTGAGCTGAGCTCTTAGGCAGAAGCTGTTCCCTGTGAGGGTGCTGAGGCGCTGGCACACGGTGCCCAGAGCAGCTGTGGCTGCCCCATCCCTGACAGTGCTCAAGGCCAGGTTGGACACAGGGGCTTGGAGCATCCGCTCCAGCGGAAGGAGTCCCTGCCCATGGCAGGGGTTGGAGCTAGATGAGCTTTAAAGTCCCTTCCAACCCAACCGACTCTGGGATTCTGTGGTTTTGAGGCTATTTTATCTAACAGGATCTTTACTCCAATTTCTTTAACCTCAGAAGGCTCCTACAGGAGCACTCAAACCCTCTGGCAGGAGCTCTCCTGCATCCATGCGTTAGCACCACCTAAGGTCTAGAAGCCTGCGCTTAAAGATAAGAGTGCAGCATTGTGCTAGTGCCTGCAAGAAGCTGCTCCACCCCAGGCTGCACTGACACTGACACCCCGAGCACAGCACACTGCTTCTGGCCACGCTGGATTTCAGGAAGTTACCCTCATCATCATCATCTTCCGAGTCTGGGGCCTCGTTGTCTTCCTGATCAAACCCATCCAGGTACGTGATCTGCTGAAGCAGCTCGAAGATGCTGTCTCTGTAGTCCTCGAGGTTTGTGATCTCACAGTTGAACAGGTCAAGGCTCTTCAAGTTCTTCAGGTTTTGCTGAAAACAAACAAAAAGGGTTGCTTTTTCCCCCTTTCTTCTTGGGGCAACCACACGGTGCTGCAAGTGACAGCATAGCCACAGCCCAACTGGAGTTCACTCTCCCCAGCCCTTCTCTCTCCACTGTTTTGCTGCCCATTAAATAGGACTTCAGTCCAAAGGGCTCTGTCTGCAGGGGAAGTGCTTCTGGAGGTGGCCTCCAGGACCTGCCTGTAGCACCCCCAGCACATCCCTCCAGCACCACACCTCAGAACACATCTTTAGGGCCGGTTTGGGTTCATGCAGCTTGGTTTGGTTCAGGCAATCAAGGGCCAAACTGCACTCTCTTGGAAACCCCATGGCTGAGTCACACTCTAAGGAGTGAGAGGGACTTGGCACGATTTGGAACTGTGCTTTCTGACCAGTCTGATGGGGATTCATGTCACCTCCCAGACCTTATGCACCAGGTAGCTGCTTATGAGCAACCCTAGACCTTACGGAGTACAGGAGGATCAGCAAGACATAACTTGGGTGCTTTCCTTCCCCAAAAAAAACCCAGTAGCTCAAAAACCTCCAGTTTGGGACATCCCATTGTTAATGCAGGAGGAATTGTATGGCTACTGTCTCCAACAACCATGGCAGGGAGTTAACTGAGTCAGGACCAACCAGAACACCAAACCCAGCGCACCCCAACGCCTCTTCCACCTGAGCTGGCAAGAACTAAAACGGGACTTATTCCTGGAAACACCTCAGATTTATCGGGTTTTTCTCTCACTTCATACTTACAAGAGCTTCCACAGTGCCAAGATCTTTGATTTTGTTGCCACTTAGGTTTAGATATGTGAGATTCGGACACCGTTCTGCAAGGACCTCCAGGCCTCCTGAAATGACGTTGTCGCTCAACTCCAGCTGTTACACAGGACAAATGGAGTCATTAAATGGTCAGGTTCTTACTCTTAGGTTCAGACCATGTCATTTTTCATCGTTCTCCCTTTAACTGAGCAGTTTCATCACCACACTGATGGCTTCTGAAGAGTCCCACACACGTTCACAAGCTCTCTCTGGCTGCCAAAAGGCATCCTTGAAGCCTACTTTGAGAATGAGAAACCCCCTGGGTTTGGAAACCTCAATTTTAGGTTAGTAGAACATGGAATTAATTCCCTGTGAGCCTTTGTTCTGCCACCAGCCAGGCAATCCAAGTGCCTCAACCAACCCACGGAGCTCAGCAGCCTGTGGCCAGCCAACAAGATGAGCACCAAGAGTCCTTGACCAACCCCAACTTAGCCATAACCAACTGGAGATACCCAAAACCACTCGAGATCTCCACGGCCTCACCTCACAAGGCTGTTGCCATCACCTCCACCAGGTACGTACCTTCCGGAGCTTACTCAATGTGGGCAGCTTGGCCAGCGACGTCAGCTCCACGTTGGCCATGCTCAGGAACTCCAGCTCTTTGAAGGAATCATTGAGGCCTTCGATTTCCCCGTTGCTGGATCTGCAGTTATCGAGCACCAACTCCGTCACCTTCCAACAGGACAGCAACACGCATCAGCTCAATGAGCAGCAAAAACCCCACGTGCTTCATCTAAACCATGACTTGGGACTGCTGGAGATCAATCGGTTTGATGCTGGGTTTAAATTTAGACCCGACTCATGCTCCAGAATCACCAAAACCCACTTAGGTACAAAATGCAAGTCCCCCTTCCTCGGGGGATGCTGGCAAATGCTCCAAACCGCACCATCTAACCCCAAAACACATGGAGAAAGACATTAGTTTAGCTTCTGATAACACAGCCATGGCCTGGGGGGTGCAAATGCTCCAAACCCCACCATCTAACCTCAAAACTCAATGGAGAAAATCACTTTTATAGCTCCTGATAGTGCCTGGGGGGGTGTTCTGCACGCAATGGAACTGCTTCTAAACTCTTATTTAACTACGCACATTAAACCCACAACCCCATTCCATTCCTCTCCGAACCCTACACCTGGCTCCACATCCTGGAGTCCCGGGGTTAGTTAAACCCAGCTCAGCCACCCCCTGGTGCCAAAGCCCCTCCACGCGGGTCACCCACGAGGATTCCGTTCAAACCCCATCCCGTCCAGGGCACGCTCCACTCCTCAGGAAGGACAGGAACAAGGTGACTCTTCCCTTCCCCTCCAACACCAGCATCCCAAGGCTGCGGCAGCGCAGCTCTAGCTCCCGGTCCATCGCCTCCCCTATCAGCGTTACTCCAGACACACACAAAGTTGCAGGCAGGGAGGGGAGAGGGCTCCACACGCCCGCACACCACATGGCAGCCTCCGCACGGCCCCTTCGCCCATAAACCTGCCTGGAATCCGGACTTTCGGACACTTTCCCCTACCCCAAACCCCACGCGGTGACTGCGACGTATCCGGACTTCCCTGCTGGGCCCAACCGGGCGCTGCTTTCTCCTCCCGACCACGCTGCAACCCCCATGGTTGCGCCCGCATTCCCACAGCGAATTCCCGCAGGAAACGGGAAGTTGGCGGCGAGGGAAGGACGGGGATGGATGGTGGTGGGGGGGGATAAGGGGGGACCCCCGGTTGGACCCCTCGGGGCGGCGGCGGAGAGGAGCGGGGCGGAACAGTGGGGATGCGGCTTTGGGGGAAGGAAGCGGCATAAACTGCACCGAGTGCCGAGGGAAGGGCCGTGACCTGTTTACGGCGGCCGCGCTCCCAACTTGGAGCGGGCAGGGGACCACGGGCGGGCGGAACCCGGAGGGTCCCCGTCCCCATCCCTCGGTACCCCCGCTCCGGGGCCCAGCTCGGGCCGAGGCTGCCGGGTCCCCGCTGCCCGGAAGCGCCGCCCGCGCCCCGCGGGGCTCCTGCGCCACGGCTGACCCAGATTCGGGCCGGGCCCGCAGCGCCGGAGGCGGAGGCCGGGCCGGGAGCGCACCCGCGGCCGCCGCTCACCTTCTCCGGGGCCCGGTTCCGCAGCTCCAGGTTGATCCGCTTCTTCATCTCCATGGCCCCCCCCATCCCGCGGCGCTGCGGTAGCGAGGGAAGGGCGGCGGCGGTGGGGGGGGGCTCCGGCCGCGGGGTCACAGCCGCCGCCGGGGGGGGAGCACCGGGAGCCGGGACGGGAGCACCGGGGCCGGGCGGGGGGAAGCCGGAGAACGCCGCTCTGCGGCCGCAGCTCCGAGCGCCTCAATGGCCGCCGGCGCACTGAGCCTCCATGACATGGCGCATGGCGCCCCCTGCCGCCGGCAAGGCTCCGCCCCTGGGGCGGGGCTTCCTCCGCCGTTCGCCGCTCTCATTGGCTGCGCCTGGGAGAGGGGCGCGGCGCGCGATTGGCCGGCGGCGCTGCCCGTCCGGCGCGCGGAAGGAGATGGGGGGCGGGGCTTCGGCTCCGTCGGCAGCGCGCGCGCGGGAGAGAGGGGCGCGCCGGGAAGCGCGCGCGTTTCGCACGTGGTGGCGGCGGCGGCGGTGACGTCAGGCGCGGGGCGGGGGGAAGTGGCGGGAGCGGTTACACGTGGGCGGGGGGGAGGAGACCTCAGAGCAGATCCTAAGGGGGCTACGGGAAACCTGGAGAGGGGCTTGGGATGAGGGATGCAGGGATGGGACAATGGGAATGGCTTGAACCTGCCCGAGGGGAGGCTGAGCTGAGCTCTTAGGCACAAGCTCTGCCCTGGGAGGGTGCTGAGGCGCTGGCACAGGGTGCCCAGAGGAGCTGTGGCTGCCCCATCCCTGGCAGTGCTCAAGTGGCATCGATTTTACATTCGAGACCCCCTAAAAATAAAACAACTTCAGCACCAAATATGGCACCGAATTGGCAAGGTTCCGACTTTCTGAGCCCATTTTTAACCTCTTCTCGAGTAACCAGGGAAAGGGAATGGCTGAACTCTCACTATTTGCTCCTGAAACAGGAAATATCTTCTCCGTTGAGTTTACACAAAGGGAAAAGGCAGCAGAGATTCCCATGTGGGTTGTTTTCCTTGCTGCCGAACAGCTCCAGCTCTTTGTGTCTGAAAGCTTAAAGGATCAACATAGAAACATTTGGAATTGCCTGTCCAAGAGGGACCAATGCTTCCAGCCTGGCAAAGTGCTCCTGGAATGTTGGTGGATAATGGGCACAGTCCTGCTGGAGATCAGCATCTTCCAGCACTGGGGAAAGAGTATCACAGGGGAGAGCTTCTGCCTAAGAGCTCAGCTCAGTCTCCCCTCAGGCAGGTTAAAGCCATTCCCCTTGGCCTGTCCCTCCATCCCCTCCATCTCTCTCAGCCTGGCCCCAGAGCTGAGTCCTTCTCAGGGATGCTCCATCCCATCTCCCCACTGCCCAACCCAGTGGCAGCCCTTGGCCTCATTGAACACCATGGGGTTCTCATGGTCCCACCTCTCCAGGTCCCTCTGGGTCCCATTCAGTGTGTGGCATGATGGACCCGATCCCAGTATCCATGTCACTGACGGAGCTCTTGAACAGGATCGGTCCCAACCCTGACCCTGAAGGACACCGCTCCTCACTGGGCTCCACTTTGCCATGAAGCCATTGACCACAACTGTGGGTGCAACGCAGGCAATCCCCTATCCACCGAGTGCTCCATAGGTCAGATCCATGCCTCTCCAGCCTAGAGATGAGGATGCGGCGCGGGCCAGTGCCAGATGCCTTGCAGGCCAGGTAGGTAACACCGAGCTTGGTAAGGTGCTGCTAGAAACCACCCTGGGAGAGCTTCTGCTTGCTTCGTGCCTGGCGATGAACAGGAGAGGGCTTGGATCGCAGGGGAAAATCCTCTTTGTGTTAAAGGAGCTTATCCTGCAGAGCCCGGGGTTGGGCATTGCACGGAGGCAAGGAAAGGGGAGAGCAGGGAAAGGAGGATGGTTGGGAAGAGCTCCCGGCTCTAGGGCTGGAAAGGGTGTGAAGCTCAGAGCTGCCTTTCCAAAGGGAAAGCAGTGAAAGAACGGCTTCACTCTCAGTACCGTCACTCGCACGGGTGCCTTTGCTGTGCAGGACTCCAATCCCTGCCATGGGTCCCATCACCCTCACAGGGAAGAGCTTGTGCCTAAGAGCTCAGCTCAGTCTCCCCTTGGGCAGGTTCAAGCCATTCCCATTGTCCTGTCCCTGCATCCCTTGTCCCAAGCCCCTCTCCAGGTTTCCTGCAGCCCCTTTAGGCACTGGAGCTGCTCTCAGGTCTCCCCTTCAGGAGCCTTCTCTTGTCCAGGCTGCCCCAGCCCAGCTCTCTCAGCCTGGCTCCTATGGGATCTGCTCCAGGGGCTGGAATCGGATGAGCTTTAAGATCCCTTCAAGCCAATTCCCTTTGGGATTCGTCCTCGCCTCCCATAGCAGCGCGGGGCCGGGAGGTGGCACCGGCTGCAGCTCCGGGCGCTGTTCCCGAGCCTCTCAGCTTCCCGGGAAACGCGAATCCTTCAGTTTGGATGGGATCATCCCAGAGGCAAGCAGAGGGACCGGCTGGTGCCGCTGCCCCTGTGGTGGGGATGGGAGGGTTTGGGATGCTCCTGCCCCATCAGACCACGGCTTTCCCACCTTGGGATGCGACCTCCATGGTCAGGTTTGCTGCCCCTCCTTCCCTAGAGCGCTTCCCAAGCAAAGCAGCAGGGACATGGATCACATCCCCCCAGAGCTGAGCCAAGAGGAGGAGCTTTCCAAACCCCATTCCTGGCGCAGTTTGTTCCCCATAGTGAGCTGGAGGGGTCGGAGGAGCTTGTCCAGCTCCTTGCACCATGGACATTGCTTGGCCTCCTGTGTAAAGAGCAAGTGTGGAGACCATGATCCTGGTGATGCCACCACTGTGATGGGTGGTTGCCAGCGAGGAGGGCTTGTCCCAAACCAGCCCCATGTAATGCAGTGGCCTGGGAGGATGGGATGTCCCTGAGGTGCTGAAGTTTCCCAGGATAACTGGGGTAGGGATTGGAGCAGGGGAGCCCAGCCCGGGGCTGGTTTCCTCCTGCTTTCCTGGAACATGGTGGTGGGGAGCCCAGGCACCAGTTTCCTTGTCAGGGATTCACATTCCCAATGGAATGAGAGGGAAGAGGAAAGAACCCGCTCGGTACAAAGCTGCTCAGTGTTTGCACAACGTTTATGGCTCGGGACAGCATCATCCATCTGCTGCAAGCTTTGTACATGGAGTCATTGCAAAGGGAGGTGCCGGCTCCGCTTGGAGGATGTGGTGTCATTCCCAACGCCGTGCCCGTGTCCTGGTCTCCATCCAAGCTGTTGTGCCTGAAACGGGGGGAAAAGGTGAGGAAGTGCCACGTCCTCCCATTGTGTTCCAATGCGGGATTGTGGTGGGGATGGGGGGTCTGAGTGCACCTGGATGGTGGCGAGCTGGGACGCCGTTAAGGGTTCACCCCATTCACATACTGAAGGCTCAATGCAAAGAGGTATTTGGGTGGAAAATGCCCTAAAATGCCTCTAAGCAGCACTCGGGGCTGCTCTGGTTGTCCCTGGCATTGCAGGGGGCAGCTGGAAAGGGTTCATTTTATCCGTTTGCTTTGGGAAGAAGGGAATTTTGCTGCCTCAGAAACACAGGATCCTGGAGCTGTTTGGGTTGGGAGGGACCTGAAAGCTCCTCCAGTTCCAACCAGGGACACCTTCCTTGGAGCAGGATGCTCCAACCTGGCCTTCAAGGGAGTGCTTAAGCCCTACAAGGCTCTAGTACCTTCTGAGCACGCTGGAGAGGTCATAGCAGCAAGCCCAGGAGGCTGAGGATGAGGATGGGGATGTGGCACCGCAGGGCTGATCCCACCGACTCCTGGGACTCGTCCTGGGCCTCCTCCTGGGACTCCTCATGGTACTCCGGGTACTCCGGGTACCCCTGGTATTCCTGGCAAGCCAAGGCAAACAGGTCAAACATCACTTGGATTCATGTGCTGACAGCCGGAGGCAGTTTGCATCCCAGTGGGCACCTCTGCCTTCCCAACTATCCCATCTGTGCCCTGGAGCATCATTCTGTGTCCCAAAGGTATCCCTGCACTCTGAGGGGTGGCATCCCCTCCCCAAAGCCCTGATGGTGCTTGGTTGGATGTAGAGGATAAGGAATAACCTCTAATGTCGCAATGCAGGATTAACCTGTATCCCAAAGGATGCATCCATTAGGATGGGGTTGATCTTAATCAGGAAAACTCCTGTGCCAGATGGCAAAATAAGCCTATGGCAAATGGATCCCGGCTCTGGCACGGACACCCTCTGCCCAAACTCATCTGAGGTGTGCAGAGATTTCACATCCATGGGGTTCATCCATGTCTTTCTCCTTGTGACAGTGCTTCCAGCAAGGAAGGGAGATGGGAGAGTCCAACTCACCCCATAGGAATACGTGGTGGGCAATATCGTGCTGTTCTCAGAATAGTACTCGACGGTCGCATACAAGTAATCACCTGGAATGACAGGAATGTCCTGCTGAGCCTGTGCCAGCATTCCATAGAGCCAGGCAGGGGTCCTGCCCACCCAAGCCATAACCTAACCATGCAATCCCAGCCTGGTTTGGGTTCCCCTTGGCCTGTCCCTGCATCCCTTGTCCCAAGCCCCTCTCCAGGTTTCCTGCAGCCCCTTTAGGCACTGGAGCTGCTCTCAGGTCTCCCCTTCAGGAGCCTTCTCTTGTCCAGGCTGCCCCAGCCCAGCTCCCGTCTCAAACACATCAATGTCCTCAGCAGATGCTGCTTTGAAAGGCAGAGATGTTGGGTACCATTTGCTCTCCATTGCTGCTCCAGGGGCTCTGCTCACATCATCCAGCCTCAGGTGAGCTGGGTCCCACAGCATCTCCCCAACCTCAGACCTGTTCCCATGGCTGCAGTGGCACCAGGCAGCTCCTCAGCTCCCCTCAGCATTGAGCTTTGGGCTTGAAGTCCAGCCTGAGGATGCTGGAGGCAGCATAGGGGGGCTGGGATAACCTCAGTGCCTATTTGGAATGGCAGAGGGTTTGATTCAGGGCCTTTTCCCTGCCTTTGCATAGGTTTTGATGGGTAAAGCCTGGGGGAGGCTGGATGGAGACTTCCCAGCATCATTCCTATTGTTGTTACCCCAGTTTGCTCATGCAGCTTGTATAAAATGACCCAAACCCACCCAAACCCACCCCAAAGTCAAGGGTTTCTCACTGAATCGAGATGCGTAGTCATATAAGAACTCTGAGATATCCTCTTCTCCTTCCAGCTCAGCATTCCCTAAAACCAAGCAGAGAACGAAGGGTTCATCATCCACAATGTGAGTAGAGCAGCTTCACATGGATAAGGGATTCCCAATGGACCATCGTTCCATCAGAGCCTTCACACCTACAGCATGATGCAGGGAATCCTAATGGAGCTCCAAAGCCAAAGGGAGCCCAGAGGTTGCTTTGTGCATCCCACATGGAGTTTGTGGGTCTGTCCATGAGGAATAACACGGCACAAAGAGGGCACTTGGCCAGCAGAGGAGCAGCGAGGCTGCCATTCCCAAGAAGGGATGCTTGGATTGCAGGCTCTGGGGATGTTAAAGTTGGATCATGATAAGGATGCAGAGCTCCCTGCGGAGCACAGACCCATCCTGAACCTGCTGATGTGGAGCTGAGCACAGCCGTGCCTTGAGAGCACCAATGGGATGGGGAGAAGGGGGCAATGGCCAGGCTGGACCAGCCCAGCTCTCCCAGCCTGGCTCCATAGGGCAGCTCCAGCCCCTGTAGCATCTCCATGGCCTCCTCTGGCCTCACTCCAGCAGCTCCAGGTTCCTCTTGCACTGGGGCTCCTGTCACACACAGCCACAATTCCCAAGCTTTCAGGGAATCTCAGAGCGGAGCTGCCCATCCACCCCCTGTGCCTTCCCACGCTCATCCATCCCAATTCCTCCATCCCTCTTGGCTCCAGCACCGGCAGCTCCAGCCCTTGGGGCACATTATCCCATGCCCAAAGCTCTCTGAGAACGTTATTCCAAGCTGGCTCTTGTATTTACACTGGAGCCACGCTAGGAATAACAGAGGAGGTGGATGGGGAGGCAAAGAGCTTCCATCTGGAATTCCCCCTCCCCGGCCGCTTTTAACCCTCGGATGTTTCACATTTGTCTCAGTTCCTCATAGTGGAGGAGGAGGAGAAGGAGGAAGAAGGCTCTTGGCAGGCTCCAGTTCAGCTCCCCTCAGCCGGTACTTCCCAGTGCCTCCCATTCCCAGCAGCTGGACTTCACTGCACGTGTGTCCATCCCTCATTCACTTCAGGTTCCTGCCTCATCCCTCCCAGTTCTGTGCTTTTCCTCCCAGGTGCCCACCTAGTACTTCAGGAAATCCTCTTGGATTTGGTTTTCCCACCCCCCCTCCCTTGCCTGTATCTGTCCCTTTTCATAGCTTCCAGCTGTATATTGAATTATTAGGGATGCAGTGTGGAAAACATTAATGATCAGACTCATTCTGCAAGCACAAACCATGTCCTCCCAAGCACATCCTTTACATAACTTCCAGTCATTCCAGTTTGCTTCTCCATGGGTTTTCCTATTGCTCCTGACAACCCCTAGAATCCTGGAATCATGGAAGGGATTGGCTTGGAAAGGACCTTAAGGGCTCCTCCAGTTCCAACACCTTCCACTAGAGCAGCACCCAAGCAAACACCTTTCCTCCTGCAGGACCGCACCCCGAATCCCACACAGCATCCCAGGAATACCTCGATCCCAGCACTTTGCAGTGGGAAAGCATCAACTCGTGAGCCCGGAAAGCAGAGAAAGGCATTTACCCAGGGAGAAGTGAAGAACCAGGAGCGCGGCCATGAAGAACTTCGTCATCCTACGTTCCCCTGTCGCCTGCCGGTGCCGCGGCTCAGGAATGTCTCCAGGCGTCCCAACGGAGGCAGGAAATGACTCTTCCGAGGGCTGGACCGAGCAGCTCCACGCTCGGATCCAAGGCTTTGCTGCAGTTTGGCAAGGGGAGCGATGCCCGGCTGGGCTGCGGTGGTCCCGTATGCACCGGGAAGCACACGATGCTCTGGTTTTCCCTTCGCAAAGAGCTTTCCAATGGCTGAGTTGGAAATGTTGGGAAGTTTATCCCCCGGGGAGGGTCAGAGCCGCTGGACGAGCTCGCACATGGAGGGAGGATGGTTTTGATTATGTTACAACAGAGGGGATGTTATTAATAGCAACTCCTCCGTGCAGAGAGAGGCGAAGGCAGAAATGACGCCTGGGAGCCAGATTCGGATCCTGACTTCCCTTTAAACCTTGGGGGACTTCTTGTGCGTGGCTTCATTTCGCCTTCCCAAGCCTCAGTTTCCCCTTGAAGCAGCAGCATGAAGAGGTCATGGATGAAAACAGCCCAGGTTGGGATGGTTTAGGAGCCATGGTCAGCTCAAGCTCCTGGTGCTGTGATCCGGGTTGGTACCAGCTGCTTGTTTCCCTCCTCCTCTCCACTTTTCCTGGGAAAGGAATGGGGAGGAAAATGGGATCCAGCTCTGCTGCTCGGAGGGGAAAAGCTGATTCCAGTGCAGGAAGTCCCCAGGGAGTTGGTGTGATGCTGGTGGGAACTGGTGTTAACTGGTGTGGAGGAAAAGGGGAATCGAAGGAGCGGGAGGTGGGACTTTATTGCTGATGCTCCTGCAGCCACATCCCAGCATCCCGACAACCAAGGATTCCTATTGATTCAAGCCAAAGACTCCTATGGATTTTAAGGCAAGGATGCCTGTTGATCTAAGGCAGATTCCCATGGGTTTTAAGGCAGGGATTCCTATTGATTTAAGCCAAGGATTCCTATGGATTTTAAGCCAAGGACTCCTATGGATTTTAAGGCAAGAATTCCTATTGATTTAAGCCAAGGATTCCTATGGATTTTAAGCCAAGGATTCCTACAGATTTTAAGTCAAGCGTTCCTATGGATTTTAAGCCAAGGATTCCTATGGATTTTAAGCCAAGGATTCCAACAGTGGAATGCCTCTGAGCAAGCCGGAAGGGAACCCTCCCCTCAAACTCTCCATCCAAGCAGAAATCTGACCTCCGTGGGATGAATCCCACTGGGATCAGAGCTGCCGGCTCAGTTGGGAAGTGCTTGGGGGGATGCAGAGCCATTAAAGAGTTAGGAGATTGTGGTTCAAAGTGATGGGGAGGGACAAGGAAGGAGGATGAGGATGCTGGTGGCTCTTATTGGATGGGCTTGGAGTCTTGGATTGGCCACCTGGGGACTGAGAGCAGCTCCGTGTTGGGTGGGATGATGGAAAGCTTGGAAAAACATGGAATAACCAGGAAACACAGATCCTGCAGTGTGGAGATGGTGCTACAGGAGTGGGTTAAATGCACTGGAAGGGCTCAAACAAACCTTCCTCCCCAGCTCTGTGAGCACATCCGTGTCCAGCTTGAGCATCCCCAGCAGCATCCTGGTGTGAGGGATGCTCCTTGCATCCCATTGGGAAGCGCAGGGCTGGATTTGCAGTTCTGTTTCTGGCTGGAGAAGGAAACCCCCCTGGTTTTGTTCATTTGGTTTCTCTTTCAGGTTTGTTCTTACTTGCTTTGCACATCCCTCACCACAGAGCAGAAACACTGCCCAAGGAGCAGCCAAACCGGCTCCTTCCCATCTCGGATCCCTTTCCCACCCCCTCCAATTCCCACTTTGCTCAATCTCTGGCCTTTTGTGGCTTTTTCCCGTTCAAAAATCCATGCTGAAATCCAACCTGGAAAGGTCCCGCAGTGAAGGAGCAGCATGGGAACGCTGCCTTTCCCATGGGAAAACCCAACGTGGGAGCCACAACCCACAAAGGCTTTTCCAGAAAGGGATCCAAAGCTGGATCTTGCTTCTCATGAGGAACATGCTCCAGTGTAAGGTGCCCCTGAAAGGCTGGAACTGGAGGAGCTTTAACCCATTCCATGGTTCTATGCTTGGAGCATCCCAATGCGATGAAGCCTGATGGGAATTGCACCATGACCATGCTGAGGCTGAAGGTGTGAGTGAGCAGAGCCCCGTGCTCGGCTCTTGGATGCATCACGTCATTTCCCAGCTTTCATAGACGGAAGTAAAACTTGGACATGAAGGAATTCCAGCTGGGAAATAAGGCTCTTCCCTTAACAATGCCCTGTGCCTGCGCAGATGACAGCAGCATTCCTGCGGAAGTCTCCGGAGCAGACATTGTTCCCTGTTTCCAGTGCAGGAGATGAGAAGATGGATGAAGGAAACCTAAACCCCTCCATTCCCCCATGGCACCAGCTGCCGTGGGCTTCCCAGTGCTCCCGAGAGGTAGGTGGGATGAGCTGCGCTTCCCATGGGAGCGCCTTCAGGAATAGGGGGGTGTCAATGGTTCCAATGGACAGGCTGTTCCTGCTGCCCAAGGTTTTCCATTCTAAATAAAGTTTTCCTGCTTTTGTAACCAGCGTCTGCTTGGGCTGACTGGGAAATAAACATGGAATCCTGGAATGGTTCGGGTGGGAAGGACCTTAAAGCTCATTTAAGGACACCTTCCACTGCAAGCGCCTGTGTCCAACCTGGCCTTGAGCACTGCCAGGGATGGAGCCGCCGCAATTCCTTGGATAACCTGCTCCGGAGCCTTCCCACCGCATGGAAACCGCCCGGAAAGGTGGATTCCACCTCACTCCGAGCACACAAAGCTCCTGGGATAACGGCCAAGAGCCTGGGACCATCGGCACGGGGCCATCATCACCCCATGTATAGGGACACGGTCCCACCGGCCGGAGCCTCCATGGCCCAGGTGGGCGCATTCCATGTGCTCCATCCATGAGCAGCCGTGAGATTGCTTCCAAGATTAGGGATGAATTAAAAACTTCCCAAAAGATGGAAATCCCCAGAGGGGATTTTAAAGGGGCTGGTGCTCAAATCCTATGGGAAGAGATGGCACTGAAAGAGTATTCCTGGCTTTTATAATCATCGGATCAGAATGGTATGGTTGGAAGGGACCATCCTGGGGTGTAAGGATGGGATGTATCTGGGATGCAAGGTTGGAACATGTCAATGCTAAAACGTGTCTGCAATGGTGGGATGCAGGGATGATGTGTGATGGGATGCAAGGGTGACATAGCTGCAATGCTGGGATGATGTGTGTCTGGGATTCTGGGATGTGGAGATGGTGTGTGCTTGGGATACTCAGAGACAGGGGCAATCTGTGCCTGGGATGTTGGGATGCAGGGATGATGTGTAACAGGGATGATGTGTCTGGGATCTCAGGGTGCAGGGATGATATCTGCCTGGGATACAGGGGCCATGTGTGCCCGGGATGCTGGGATGCAGGAATGATGCGTACCTGGGATGTCAGAATGCATAAGCAATGTGCAGCTGAGATGCCGGGATGCCGTGTGCCCGGGATGCAGGGCTGATGTGCTGGGATGCCAGGATAACGGTCTGGGATACCGGACACCACGTTCTTCCCCACGTTGCCACCAGATGCTGCTGTTAAGCCACAGCAAAGCCCTGCCGGGGGGTCCCATCCTCATGCCCGTGGGTGCCAGCACCGGGACGGGAGGGAGAAGCCGGGATGGAGCCTCACTGGTGCCCTGTTTCCATCCATGGGGCGGGCAGGGCTGGACCCACGGACACGGGGGTCGCAGGTCCCTCCAGAGCCCTCCGGGGACCCTGCCGGGGGGATCCGGATGGGAACACAGAGGGATGGGACCTGACCTGAGTGGGAGCATCCCCATGGCTCCATCCCCGCCCCAGCGCCGCTGCCGCTCCCAACCTCGCTGATTTGGGGCCAAAAAAGGGCTTTTAAGGAAAAAACCCACCCAGAAGCGCGCGGGGTTCTCATTTTTTTTCCCTTTTCCGCAGTCGTCTCCGCTGCCGAATTCCCAAACTTCCTGACAGCAGCCCCGGCCCTGCCTCCGCTTCCGACGCCACCAGCGCCGGCCCCACGGCACCGTGGCCTCCGGCCAGGTGAGTGCCACCGGGGCTGGGGTTTGGGGGGTGCTGCCCGAGGGGACGGTCCCAGCGCCGTGCCGGGGGCTTGGGAATGCCGCAGGGTCCCAGCGGACAAGGCAAAGGGATGGGGATGGGGAGATGGGGGATGAGGGGCCAGCGGGATGACGGTGCTGTGACACCCCGTGGTGGTCCCATTGCTGATCCCATTGCTGATCCCGACCCTGATCCCAACCCTGATCCTGACTTTATCCTCGTCCCCCTCACCCAACCCATCCCTGTGGGTCCGAAGCCTCCGGAGGAAACTCGTCACCCATCGGGTTGTGCTGGAGGAAGCACTGGAGCAGAGATAGTGGCTCCGGGGGTGGGGGGGGGGGGGCCAGCACCATGTGCCCAGCAAGGATGGGCCCATGCTGTTCCCTTTGGGTCATGTCACCCCATCACCGGTGGGTGATGCTCCCCATCCCACCCAGGGGTGCTCAGGGGCACCCATGGGGTGGCCCCAGAGCAATGGCTCTTTGGGGGAGTCTCTTGCCCCTATGGCGACCTTGGGAGGGCTCTTCCCCACCACCAGCCCCCCCCCCAGTGAGGAGCAGATGGGGCCCACCAGCGGCTTTTGATGACTCCTCTCTTTTCCTGCCAGCATCTCCCAGCAGTTCCTGTTGTTTGGAGCAGCGCTGAGGCCCCCCCCCCGTTGCTAGAGCAGGGAATGGGGCCGGCAGCGGGGCCATGGGGAGGGCTGGGGGGGGTCTTCCCGGCTCTGCCCCCTCGGGAGGATCCAATTCCTTAACTAATGAGCAGTTAAATCCTCACCACTGGGAGCCGGAGGGGAAAACTTTCCCATTAAAACGGTTTTCCCACCCAAACCCAACGCCTGCGCTAAGGGGGGGTCACCCGCTCCCTCCATCCCAGCGGATGAGCTCTGGGGGTGCCGGGGCAGCACTTTTGGGGTGTCCCATGGCAGGAGCAGCGTGGAAGCATCCATAGATCCAGCTGTGCCGACCAGGAAACCTCTGTTTCCTTCCCCGGCACCGGGCTCAGCCGCAGCACGCGTATCCCGGTAAACCCAGCCCCATAGGCTCGGGGTCCCTTCCTTGTCCCCCCCTTTCCCAGCCCCAGGGCTGGCAGCGATCCCGGAGCCGCCCCGGCAGAGCCGGACCCTCATTGGGTTGAGCAAGAAGCGGCTGGATCCAGGAAACACAACAGGGAATAAACACGGAACGGGTTGAGCTGGGGCCAGGCGGCTCCGTGCCACGGGCTGGGAGCCGCCATCCATCCCGAAGTCCATCCTGGCACCTCGGGTACCCCCTGCACCGGTGATGCCAGGATGCAGCATCGGGATGCTGGGATGAGGCTGCCTGGGGCCACCCAGCGCGGCCGTGCCTCAGTTTCCCCTTGGCACAGGCCGGGGCTGGGATTGAGGAATGCTGAAGGCAGCTCCATGGGGATGCCGGATCCTGCTCCGGAGCCGGGGGTGGAGGGTGTGGATCGGGAATGCTGCGGGGCAGAGGGTGAAGCCGCTCTCTCCATGCAGGATGGTGCTGCAGGCTGCGGTGCTGGCGCTGCACCTCTGCCTCCTGTCCGCGCTCCGGCCCAGCGACCCCAACGTCTGCAGCTACTGGGAGAGGTAGGACTGGGGGCACTGGGGGTGCTGGGGGGTGCCGGTGATGGCCACACTGGGACCTGCCCTCACCATCCATGCCCCCCATCGGCAGCTTCACGGTGGCGGTGAAGGAGTCCTACACCAAACCCCACATCGTGTCCTCCGGCGAGCCCTGCCCCACGGTGATGGGCACCTCAGTGCCCTGCGTGCAGCAGAGGTGGGGGCACCTCCTGGGGACTGGGGGGGGGGGGGGCTGTTGTCGTGTCCCCGCTGACGGCAGCGCTGCCGCAGGATCGTGCAGCGCACCGAGTACCGGCAGGCGCTGCGCACCGAGGCCCGACGGCGCTACCAGTGCTGCCAGGGCTACTACGAGAGCCGGGGGAGCTGCGTCCGTGAGTGCGGGGCGCACCGGGGGGCTCGGGGGGGGACCTGTCCCCGCTCGGACCCCCCCTACCCCCGGCCGTGTCCCCGCAGCGCGCTGCTCGCAGGAGTGTGTCCATGGGCGCTGCGTGGCTCCGGAGCGGTGCCAGTGCGAGCCCGGATGGAGAGGGGCGGATTGCTCCAGCGGTGCGGGATGGGGATGGGATGGGGACGGGGGGAGGCTGGGATGGGAGGATCTGGAGGAGATTGGGATGGGAGGGAGGGGGGGAGAGGGATGGAGGGTGGAGAATGGGATGGGGATGGTGATGGAGAAGGATGGCGATGAAGAATGAGATGCAAATGGAGAATGGGGTGTGGATGGAGAATGGGATGGGGATGGAGAATGGGATGGGGAGATTGGGATAGGATAATCATGGGATGGGGATATAGAATGGGATGGGGAGATTGGGATAGGATAATCATGGGATGGGGATATAGAATGGGATGGGGAGATTGGGATAGGATAATCATGGGATGGGGATATAGAATGGGATGGGGAGATTGGGATAGGATAATCATGGGATGGGGATATAGAATGGGATGGGGAGATTGGGATAGGATAATCATGGGATGGGGATATAGAATGGGATGGGGAGATTGGGATAGGATAATCATGGGATGGGGATGGAGAATGGGATGGGGAGATTGGGATAGGATAATCATGGGATGGGGATGGAGAATGGGATGGGGAGATTGGGATAGGATAATCATGGGATGGGGATGGAGAATGGGATGGGGAGATTGGGATAGGATAATCATGGGATGGGGATGGAGAATGGGATGGGGAGATTGGGATAGGATAATCATGGGATGGGGATATAGAATGGGATGGGGAGATTGGGATAGGATAATCATGGGATGGGGATGGAGAATGGGATGGGGAGATTGGGATAGGATAATCATGGGATGGGGATATAGAATGGGATGGGGAGATTGGGATAGGATAATCATGGGATGGGGATGGAGAATGGGATGGGGAGATTGGGATAGGATAATCATGGGATGGGGATATAGAATGGGATGGGGAGATTGGGATAGGATAATCATGGGATGGGGATATAGAATGGGATGGGGAGATTGGGATAGGATAATCATGGGATGGGGATGGAGAATGGGATGGGGAGATTGGGATAGGATAATCATGGGATGGGGATGGAGAATGGGATGGGGAGATTGGGATAGGATAATCATGGGATGGGGATGGAGAATGGGATGGGGAGATTGGGATAGGATAATCATGGGATGGGGATGGAGAATGGGATGGGGAGATTGGGATAGGATAATCGTGGGATGGGGATGGAGAAGGCGTTGGGAATGGGATGAAGAATGGGATAAAGATGGGACTCGAATGGGGACACATTGGGGTGGGTTATGCATGGTATGGGATGGGATTGGAGAATGGGATGGGAATGGGTCGGAATAGGGGTGGAGATTCGGATGAACAGAAAGAGATGAAGATAAAATATAAGTTGGAGATGGATGGGGATGGGATTGTGATGGGGATGAGGACGAGATGGGGTGGTGATAGAACAAGAATGGGATTGGGTGGAATGGGGTGGGGTGAGATGGGAAGGGATGAGGTGGGATGGATGGGATGGATGGAAGGAATGAGGTGGGATCGGATGGGGTGGGATAGGTAGGATGGGATGGAACAGATGGGATGGGATGGAATGGGTTAGAATAGCTTGGGATGGGGTGGCACAGGATGGGATGGGATGCAGCAGGATGGGATGCGGTGGGATGGGATGTAGCGGGATGGGATGCAGCGGGATAGGATGCAGTGGGATAGGATGCAGTGGGATGGGATGCAGCGGGATGGGATGCGGTGGGCAGGATGGATGGGATGGGATGCGGTGGCGCAGGACGCGGCGCGGTGCACACCCATGGCTGGGATGGCCGGGCCGGTACCGGAGGTGTCCCCGCAGGTTGTGACGAGCGCTCCTGGGGCCCCGACTGCTCTCAGCGCTGCGAGTGCCACCAGGGAGCGCCCTGCGACCCCGAGAGCGGCGCCTGCTCCTGCCCCGACGGCTTCGCTGCCCCTCGGTGCCGCGATCCCTGCCCCGACGGCACCTACGGCCGCGGCTGCCGCCTGCGCTGCTCCTGCGCCCCCGGAGCCGCCTGCGACCCCTCCACCGGCGCCTGCCGCTGCCCCCCGGGGCTCTCCGGGCCCCTGTGAGTGCGGGGGACCCGGCCCGGACCCCCCCACCCCGCACCCCCGATGGGGGGGTCCCGCTCACCCCTCACCCCCCTCCGCAGCTGCGAGGTGCCGTGCCCCGACGGGACCCCCTGCGACACCCCCTGCCCCTGCCAGAACGGGGGCCTCTGCCACCCCCCCGGCACCAGCGCCTGCGTCTGCCCGCACGGATGGATGGTAGGGACACTGCCCCCCCCCGAGGTGCGGTGTCTGCTTCAGTGTCCCCATTGACCCCCCCTTGCTCCTGCGCAGGGGGAGATCTGCTCCGTGCCGTGCCCCCCCGGGCGCTTCGGTCCCGGCTGCCAGGGCGAGTGTCAGTGCCACAACGGGGGGCAATGTGACCCCATGGGGGGGCAGTGCCAGTGTGCGCCCGGCTTCACCGGAGAGCAGTGAGCAGGGATGGGGGGGACAGGGGATGGAGCACGGGGATGGGGTGCTTTGGGATGGGGGCACATGGGGACAGGCAGGGATGGGATGGGGGTGCCCAGGGAGGTGTCACATGGGGATGGGGCACAAGGGAAGGATGGGGATGGGGGTGGAGGGGGGGTCACACGGTCCCGGTGCAGTCCTCTCCCCCCCCCCCCCCCCCGCTGCAGGTGCCGGGAGCGGTGCCCGGTTGGCAGCTACGGGCCCGGCTGCCGGGAGCGCTGTGACTGCGCCAACGGCGGCCGCTGCTTCCACGTGGACGGTGGGTGCCTGTGCGAGGCCGGGTTCCAGGGCAGCCGCTGCGAGGAGCGGCGCTGCCTGCCCGGGCTCTACGGGCTCCACTGCGAGAGCCGCTGCCTCTGCCACCCGCAGCACAGCCAGAGGTGGGACACACGGCCCGGCCCGGCCCGCACCGACCCTGCATCCATCCTGCATCCACCCACATCCACCCCACATCTACCCCACATCCATCCCACACTGACCCCACATCCATCCCACATCCATCCCACATCCATCCCACATCCATCCCACATCCATCCCACATCCATCCCGCATCCATCCCACACTGACCCCACACCAACCCACACTGACCTCACATCCATCCCACATCCATCCCACATCCATCCCGCATCCATCCCACACTGACCCCACACCAACCCACACTGACCTCACATCCATCCCACATCCATCCCACATCCATCCCACATCCATCCCACATCCATCCCACATCCACACCGCATCCAACCCTACCACCAGCAGCCAGAGGTGGGACCACATCCACTCCATGCACCCACAACGAACCCCCCTGGTCTATCCACCCAACATTCCACTCTGCTATCCCTGTCCCACCTTGTCACTTCCATCCCACCTTATCCCACCCCATCCCACCCCACATCCCACCCTGCTCCCCTGTCCCACCCTGCCATCTCCATCCCACCCTATCACCCCCATCCCACCCCCAGGTGCCCCCTTCCCATCCCTCATCCCACCCTTATCCTCCCACCCCACCCTGCACCCCCATCCACCCCAATTCCACCCCAGGCTACCGGTGACCACAAAGACCTCACCCCCACAATGGCAACGTCTTTGTGTCCCCCCATTTGCAACCCCCTTTCCCTGCACCCCCAATGGCCCAAACTGGGAGCACTGGGGGTGCTGAGCGTGTCCCCCCCCCAGCTGCCACCCTCTGCTGGGGGACTGTGTCTGCAGCCCCGGCTGGGCCGGGCTCTTCTGCAACGAGAGCTGCGGCCCCGGCTCCTTCGGGCCCGGCTGCCTCCAGCCCTGCCTCTGCCTGCACGGGGGGGGCTGCGACGGGACCACCGGCACCTGCCGCTGCCCCCCCGGATACATGGTGCGGGGGAGAGGGCAGCACGGGGAGGGGCTGAACATCCCTATGGGGACAGTGGGGGTCTGGGTATCTCTATGGGGACAGGGGGGGTCTGGTTATCCCTATGGGGACAGTGGGGGTCTGGGTAACCCTATGGGGACAGTGGGGGTCTGGGCATCCCTATGGGGACACTGGGGGTCTGGGTAACCCTATGGGGACAGTGGGGGTCTGGGTATCCCTATGGGGACAGTGGGGGTCTGGGTAACCCTGTGGGGACAGTGGGGGTCTGGGCATCCCTATGGGGACACTGGGGTTCTGAGCATCCCTATGGGGACAGCAGGGGTCTGATGCTCCTGGGGGGTAAATGAGGTCTGGGGTGGAAACTGGGGGCCTGGTTGGTTCTAGGGGGAACAATGAGGGTCTGGGAGGTGGGGCTGTGGGTGGTGTTAGGGAAGGGAAAATGGGGTCTGGGTGGTCCTGGGGGGAGGGGCACAGTGGGGGTCCGGGTGCTCTGGGATGCAAAGGGGGGGTCTGGATGTGTGTGTCCATAGGAAGGGGGGATGGGACACGGGGTCCCCCCCCACCCCAGCCCTTGGGGGGGGGGGGGGAGGGTTGGGCGTTATCCCATCTGTGCTGATGCTCCCGTGTCCCCCCCCCCCAGGACGAGCACTGCTCCTCCCTGTGCCCCCCCGACACCTTCGGCACCAACTGCTCGGGGCGCTGCTCCTGCCAGCACGCGCTGGCCTGCTCCCCCCTCGACGGCTCCTGCCTCTGCAAGGAAGGTGGGTGGGGGGGGGGACCCCAATGGAGCCATGGGATGGGTTAAAGGGGTCCCGTCCCCGTCCCCCCCTGCAGCGGCGGGTGCAGGGGGGGGGTCCCCAATGGAGCCATGGGATGGGTTAAAGGGGTCCCGTCCCCGTCCCCCCCCCCAATCCCACTGCGCCCTCACCCCCAGGCTGGCACGGCCCCGACTGCTCCATCCCGTGCCCCCCCGGCTCGTGGGGCCCCGGCTGCAACCGGAGCTGTGAGTGTGCCCATGGGGCCGGCTGTGACCCCCAGAGCGGGGTCTGCCGCTGCCCCCCCGGCTGGCAGAGCCCCCGCTGCCTGCAGCCCTGCCCGGTGAGTGCCGCAGCCCTGCCCGCGCCGTCGATGGGCATCGGTGCCCCCAAACCGGGCACTGACCCCCCCCCATCCATCCACTGCACCCCCAGAACGGGACCTTCGGGGCGGGCTGTGGGGAGCGCTGTGACTGCGCCAATGCTGATGGGTGCGAGCCCGAGAGCGGAGAGTGCCGGTGCCTGCCCGGCTGGACAGGTATGGGGCAGCCCCGAGCCCTCGGTGCCCATTGAACCAGGGAAGGGGCTGAGGAGAAGGGGGCTGAAAGCTCATCCAAAGCCATGGGCAGGGACCCCTTCCACTGGAGGAGGATGCTCCAATCCCTGTGTTCAACCTGGCCTTGAGCACTGCCAGGGATGGGGCAGCCACAGCTTCTCCATTCAACCCATCCCAGTGTCCCTTGATGCAGAACTTCCCAATATCCAGCCTAAATCCCCCCTGTTCCAGTCTGAACCCATCAGCCCTTGTCCCATGGCTGCAGTCCCTGATGAAGGCCCCTCTCCAGCATCCTTGCAGCCCCTTCAGACACTGGAGCTGCTCTGAGCTCTCCACGCAGCTCCTCTGCTCCAGGCTGAGCAGCCCCAATGTTCCCAGCCTGGCTCCTATGGGAGCTGCTCCAGCCCCTGCTCATCCTCGTGGCCTCCTCTGCCCTTGCTCCAACAGCTCCATGTCCTTCTGCTGAGGCCACCAGAGCTGCCCCCAGTGCTGCAGGGGGGTCCCCCAGAGCAGAGCAGAGGGGCAGGATCCCCTCCCTGCCCTGCTGCTCACCTCCTGCTGACGCAGCCCAGCACAGGGGGGGGGTTCTGCCCCATCGCACCCCAAACCCTGTCCAGAGCCCCCTGTCCCCCCTCCCGCAGGCCCCCAGTGCAAGCAGAGCTGTCCCCAGGGCTTCTGGGGCCGCGGCTGCCTCTCGCCCTGCACTTGCCGCAATGGAGCCGCTTGTTCCCCCCACGACGGCTCCTGCAGCTGCACCCCCGGGTTCCGCGGCCCCTCCTGCCAGCGCCGTGAGTGCCCCCCCCCCAACAAACACCCCCCCCTCCCCATAGCCCCCCATGGGGGTGCTGACCCCCGCTGTCCGCAGCCTGCCCCCCCGGCCGCTATGGGAAGCGCTGCGCCCTGAGCTGCTCCTGCGCCAACGGCTCCTCCTGCCTGCCCACCGACGGCTCCTGCCTCTGCGCCCCCGGCTTCCGCGGCCCCCGCTGCGCACAGCGTGAGTGGGGGGGGGTGGCTCGGGCTTGGGGGGCTCGCAGTGGGGCTGAGCCCATTGACCCCACCGCTGGCTCCGCTGCCCGCAGCCTGCCCCCCCGGCTCGTGGGGCGCTGCCTGCGCCCAGCCCTGCCTGTGCCGCAACGGGGGCTCCTGTCACCCCCCCGACGGGACCTGCCTCTGCCCGCCCGGATGGACAGGGGCGCTGTGTGGGGAAGGTAGGGACCGAACGGACCCCCCCACGCTGTGGGTCTGCGTCTCCGAGGGATGGGGGGCACGGGAGGATGCGCGCAGGGCCGGACGGGTGAGCCCTGCCCGGCTCCTCCCTGGGCGCTATGGGGCTGTGTGGGCCCAGGAGCTATGGGGCTGTATGGGCCCAGGAGCTATGGGGCTGTGTGGGCCCAGCAGGGAGCTGTATGTTCCAGTATGGAGCTGTATGTGCCAGTATGGGGCTGGATAGTCCCACTATGAGGCTGTATCATCCCAGTATGGAGCTGTATGTCCCAGTATGGAGCTGTGTGGTCCCGGTATGAGGCTAGATAGACATAGTATGGGGCTGTATCATCCCAGTATGGAGCTATATGTCCCAGTATGGAGCTATATGTCCCAGTATGGAGCTGTATGGTCCCAGTATGAGGCTAGATGGACATAGTATGGGGCTGTATCATCCCAGTATGGAGCTGTATGTCCCAGTATGGCACCGTACTGCCCCGGCAGCCTGTCTCTGTCTCTGTCCCCCCCATCCCCAGCCTGCCCCCCCGGCACCTTCGGGCCCCAGTGTGCACAGCTCTGCCGCTGCCCCCACAACGCCACATGCCACCCAGCCAGCGGGACGTGTCCCTGCACCCCGGGCAGCACTGGGCCCCACTGCGGTGATGGTGAGTGGGTGCAGCACTGGGGACCCCCCCAGGGCCCCTGTGCCACCCGATGGACACCCTGTGTCCTGTGTCCCCCCCATAGGGACCCCCGAGCAGCCCTACACCATCGTGCCAGCCCCCCCAGCAGCCTACAGCTCGCTGGGGGTGGTGCTCAGCCTGGTGGCCCTGGTGGCCCTGCTGGTGGCCATGGGGGCTACGGGGCTGTGGTGCCGACACCGGCGGAAGGAGAAGGGGAGCCGGCACCTTGCTGTGGCCTATACAGCAGGACAGACGGACACATCGGACTACATGGTGCCAGGTGATGGTGGTGGTGGTGGGGACACCACCGTGGTGGCAATGGGGAAACCACCATGGTGGCAATGGGGACACCACCGTTGTGGCAATGGGGACACCACCATGGTGGTAATGGGGGCACCACCGTGGTGGCAATGGGGACACCACCATGGTGGCAATGGGGACACCACCATGGTGGCCACACTGATGCCTGCCCCCCAGATGTGCCCCCGAGCCACCACGCACACTACTACTGCAACCCCAGCTACCACACACTGTCCCAGTGCCCACTGCCAGCTCCTGGTGCCCCGGACACAGCCAGCATCAAGGTACCAGGGTGCTGGATGGTGCCCAGCGGTGATGTAACCCAGCGCTGCACAGTGACCCATGGGTTTGCACAGTGCACTGGTGCACTGTGATGGTGTTATATGATGTTATATGTTGCACCATGGTGCAGCACACTGGTGTATGGTGAACCACAAGGTTGCACTGTGCTCCATGGTGACATTGCACAGTGCATGGGGGTGCTGGACGGTGCACCATGGTGTACGGGGCTCTGCAGTGCTGCTGGAGCCCCGTGCTCATCCCATTCCATCCCACCACATCCTATCCCATCCCATCCCACTTCACATTATCCCATCCCATCCCTATCCCAAACCATCCCATCCCATTGTGCCCCATCCTATCCTATCCCATCCCATCCCATCCCACCTCACCCCATCCCATCCCACCCCATCCCTTCCCCATCCCCATCCCCATCCCACCCCACCCCACCCCATCCCATCCACATCCCATCCCAACCCATCCCATTCCCATCCCACCCCATCCCATTCCCATCCCACCCCATCCCATCCCACCCCCCCCACCCCATCCCACCCCATCCCCATCCCCATCCCATCCCATCCCATCCCATCCCTCCCTGTCCCTTCCCACCGCAGGTCCCCTGCTCGCAGCTCCCTATGGATGGAGCCGGCAGCACCACGCTCCCCCCCGGCTGGAAGCCCCGCGGCAGCGGTAAGGGGGGGTCAGCGGGAGCGCTCCCGGCTCGCTCCCACCGGGAAGGGGCCGGGATGGGCTGGGACCGAGCAGGGGAGGACCCAAACCTGCCCCTTTGCAGGGGGGCAGCTGGACCGGAGCTACAGCTGCAGCTGCAGCCTGGGCAAGTATGAAGGTAAGGGAACGGGATGGGCTGGGAGAGGGTGGGATGGCATGGGATGGGATGGGGTGGGATGGGATGGGATAGGGTGGGATGGCGTGGATGGGGTGGGGTAGGGTGGAATGGGATGGGGTGGGATGGGGTGGGATGGGAAAAGATGGCTGGGTTGGGATGGGATGGGCTGGCATGGCATGGGGTGGGATGGGATGGGGTGGGATGGGGTGGGTTGGGATGAGATGGCATGGGATGGGGTGGAATGGGATGGGGTGGGATAGGGATGGGATGGCATGGGATGGGAAAGGATGGCTGGGTTGGGATAGGATGGTACGCAGTGGAGTGGGGATGGGATGGGATGGGGTGGGATGGGGTGGGATAGGGATGGGGTGGGATGGGGTGGGAAAGGGTGGCTGTAGTAGGATGGGACGGGAAAAGGATGGGAAGGGATTAGGAGAGGGCTGGGGCTGGGGCTCTCGCAGCTGCTCCCTGCCCCCCCATGGGGACCCCCAACTCCTCCCCCTCAGAGCCCCTCCCGGAGGGTCCGGGGGGCAGCGGCAGCTCCGTGGGCAGCGAGAGCCCCTATGCCACCATCCGGGAGCCCCCCCCGGCGCCCGAGGGCAGTTACATGGAGATGAGGCCCCCGGTGCGCAGGGAGATGTCCTATGCCGAGATCCGGCCCCTCGAGGAACCCCCCCACGGTGGGACTGGGGGGGGACACAGGGACACTGGGGTACAGGGATACTGGGGGGACATGGACATTGGGGGGGACACGGACAGTGGGGTACATGGATACTGGGGGACACACAGACAGTGGGGGGACACACGGACACTGGGGGGACACGGACAGTGGGGTACATGGATACTGGGGGATACACAGACAGTGGGGGGACACACGGACACGGGGTACACACAGGGACACTGGGGTACAGGGATACTGGGGGGACATGGACATTGGGGGGGACACGGACACTGGGGTACATGGATACTGGGGACACACGGACACTGGGGTACTGGGGACACACGGACATTGGGGTACATGGATACTGGGGACACACAGCACCAAGGAGGGGACACAAACCCACTCGTGACCCCCTCTTGTCCCCGCAGAGAGCCGACCGGAGGGGGGGGACCTTGCGCCCCCCGCGCCTCCCCACAGCCATTACGACTCCCCCAAGAACAGCCACATCCCCATTCACTACGATGTGCCCCCCACCCGCCACCCCCCATCACCCCCTGCACCGCGAGGAGCCGGGGGGCACCGGGGGGGCACCGGGGGCATGGGGCTGAGCCAGACCCCCAGCCCCGGGGGTGCCGGTGCTCAATAAAGGGGTGTCGGTGAGAGCCGGGGCTGTGGAATGGGGGGGGGGCTCTGCTGGGGCACCCACGGGGGCGACAGGGGTGGGCTCCGGGCCAGTAATGGACCAGTGAGGGCCCAAGGGGGGGTCTAATGATGATCCCAGTAAGACCCAGTAACGAGACCAGGAAAGGCCCAGTAATGGGATAACGAACGGAGCAGTAAGGGCCCAGTGCTGGCCCAATGACGACCCCAGCAAACACCCAGTAATGGGACCAGTAACGGGGTAAGAAACGGACCAGTAAGGGCCCAGTTGTGGTCCAGTGATGACCCCAGTGAAGCCCCAGCAATGGGACAGGAAAGGGAGCAGTGAGGGCCCCAGGAATGGGGCAGGAAACGGGGCAGGATGCGCCCAGCGCTGGCCCCAGCACAGCCCCAGTGCTCCGGTGCCGGCCTCGGTGCGGGGCAGACCCCGCCCCTTCGGCCAGGCCACGCCCCCTTCCTGGACGCCCCCGTCCTTTCCAGGCAGACCACGCCCCTTTTCCGTTTAGGACACGCCCACTCAGAACAGGCTCCGCCCCTCGCGTCCGCTGCGTTGCCAAGGACCGAGGTCGCCGCCGGCCCCGGGTTCTGCCCGCTCCCCATAGGGAACCCCTGCACCCCATAGAGACCCTCGCACCCCATAGGGACCCCCCCGCACCCCATAGGGACCCCTTCGCACCCCATAGAGACCCTCGCACCCCATAGGGACCCCTCCGCACCCCATAGGGACCCCCCCGCACCCCATAGGGACCCCCCCGCTCCCCATAGGGAACCCCTGCACCCCATAGAGACCCTCGCACCCCATAGGGACCCCCCCGCACCCCATAGGGACCCCTCCGCACCCGGGAGACCCCCACAGGGACCCCTTCCCGTACCCCCTATGCGGCCTCCTCCGCCGCAGAAACACCCCTCTCCCCGCAGCCCCATAGGCATCAGGCCTGGTACAAGCGCCCTCACTGCCTAAGGAGAGCCCCATAGAGACCCTGGGACCCTCCATCACCCCCTGGAGACCCCCAAGAGACCCCCATAGGGACCCTCAGCCACTGGGACACCCCTTTGCCCCTTCCGTGGACTCCCATCGAGACCCCCCCGGTCCCAAACCTCCCCCCAGCATCCCTTATCCCTGAGACCCTCCCTTACCCCCATCAGGACCTGGACTCCCCCTCACCCCAATAGGGACACCCACAGGGCCTTGGGGACCCCTTCACCAGCATTAGGGACCCCCCCAGAGACACCCCCCCTTCTACCTGGGACACCCCCTCCCACCCCACAGCTCTCCCCATCCCCGGGACCCTCACCCCCATTCGGGAGCGCACCGGGACCCCCCAGCCGGGGGACGGGGGTACCCGGTGGGTGCTGGGGGGTGCCCCCCCCCCGTGCCCCCCATCCGTGGGTCATGCGGCGCCGGAGCGATCGAGCCTCCAGGGAGGAGGAGACGAAGAGCGTGGGGAGGAAGGGGGAGCAGGGCCCAGGTGAGCCCCACAACGGCTTGGGGGGGGTATGGGGGGGGCAGTGCGGGACCCCCTGATGTGCCCCCCCCTTTGCCCTGCCCCAGAGGAGTTCCAGTGCTCCGGGATCCTGGAGCAGGACTTCCCGGAGCTCTGCGCCCGAGCAGGCATCACCCATGCCCCGACGGTCACGGTGCGGCCGCCCCCGAGCTTCCCTATGGATGGTGAGTGGGATCCGGGGGGGGTTAAACGGGAGGGGGGGTCCTGTGCTGGCAGCACCTCCAGAACCGGCCCCGGTCCTGTCCCGGTCCCGCAGCGGAGCCGCCTGCGGGGACGCTGGAGGAGACTCTGTCCCGCATCGAGCGCAAGTACCGGAGCTTCCAGCCCCGCATCCAGGTGGAACGGGAGCAGGAGGATCCCCGCAGCACCCGGGCCGTGTTCCTGCGAGGTGGGGAGGGGGAGGATGGGATCAGATCCTGGGATCCCGTTGGGAATGGGGCACCGGGAGCATCCCCCCCCCCCCCCCCTGCGCTGGGACCGCTGGATCCCGCAGGATGGAAGCTCGAGGAGAAGATGCTGGGGGTCCTGAGCCAGTGTCTGCCCGCGCTGGGGCCGCTGCAGGCAGTGCAGTGAGTGAGGGGTGCAGGCAGAGCCCCCCGTGTCCCCCCCATGGCAGCGGGACCCCAATGTCCCCCCCAGCAGCGGGACCCCCATATTCCCCCCCCCCATGGCAGCGGGACCCCCATATCCCTCCCATGGCAGTGGGACCCTCATTTCCCCTCCCAGCAGTGGGACCCCCATATCCCCCCCATCGTATCGAGACCCCCATGTCCCCCCCATGGCAGTGGGACCCTCATTTCCCCTCCCAGCAGCGGGACCCCCATATCCCCCCCCATGGTATCGAGACCCCCATATCCCCCCCATGGCAGCGGGACCCCCATATCCCCCCCATGGCAGTGGGACCCCCATATCCCCCCCATGGCAGCGGGACCCCCATATCCCCCCCATGGCAGTGGGACCCCCATATCCCCCCATGGCAGCGGGACCCCCATATCCCCCCCATGGCAGTGGGACCCCCATATCCCCCCCATGGCAGCGGGACCCCCATATCCCCCCCCATGGCAGTGGGACCCCCATATCCCCCCATGGCAGCGGGACCCCCATGTCCCCCCCATGGCAGCGGGACCCCCATATCCCCCCCCATGGTATCGAGACCCCCATATCCCCCCCATGGCAGTGGGACCCCCATATCCCCCCCATGGCAGCGGGACCCCCATATCCCCCCCATGGCAGTGGGACCCCCATATCCCCCCCATGGCAGTGGGACCCTGATGGCTCCGTGTCCCCCCGCAGCCTTTGGAACGTGGCGCTACCGGAGCCGCTGCTGCCGGTGCTGGCGGCGCTGCCAACGCGGTGCTCCCGTCTGCGGTACGCGCCCATTAACGCTCCCTCATTATCACTCATTAACGCTCCTTCATTAGCGCTCATTAAGGCCGGGGGGGGGCAGGGAGGATCCTGAGCGCTGGAATGGGGCTCTCCGCAGGACGCTCAGCCTGGAGGGGAATCCTTTGCCTGAAGCCGCTTTCCAGCTGTTGATGGGCAGCGACAGCCTGTGAGTGTGAGCCGCAACATCTGTATGGATCCAGCAGTATAGGGCTATAGGGTCCTGGTGTGCAGCTGTATGGATCCAGCAGTATAGGGCTATAGGGTCCTGGTGTGCAGCTGTATGGATCCAGCAGTATAGGGCTATAGGGTCCTGGTGTGCAGCTGTATGGATCCAGCAGTATAGGGCTATAGGGTCCTGGTGTGGAGCTGTATGGATCCAGCAGTATAGGGCTATAGGGTCCTGGTGTGCAGCTGTATGGATCCAGCAGTATAGGGCTATAGGGTCCTGGTGTGCAGCTGTGTGGATCCAGCAGTATAGGGCTATAGGGTCCTGGTGTGCAGCTGTATGGATCCAGCAGTATAGGGCTATAGGGTCTGGTGTGGAGCTGTATGGATCCAGCAGTATAGGGCTATAGGGTTCTGGTGTGGAGCTATATGGGCCCAGCAGTGTGGAGATATGCAGTCCTGATACTATGTGGCTGTATGGTTCCAGTATGGAGCTAGATAGTCCCAGTACAGAGCTGTACAGTACTGACACTGTGGGTCTCAGTGTCCCAGTACAGAGCTATATGGTGCTGGCACTGTGGAACTCTACGTCCCAGTGCGGAGCTATAGGGTCCCAGTGTGGAGCTATAGGGTCCCAATACGGGGCTATAGGGTCCAAGTACAGGGCTATAGGGTCCCTGTACGGAGCTATAGGGTCCTAATATGGAGATAGAGAGTCCCAATACGGAGCTAGAGAGTCCCAATACGGGGCTACAGGGTCCCAGTACGGAGCTATAGGGTCCCAATACGGGGCTATAGGGTCCAAGTACAGGGCTATAGGGTCCCTGTACGGAGCTATAGGGTCCTAATATGGAGATAGAGAGTCCCAATACGGAGCTAGAGAGTCCCAATACGGGGCTACAGGGTCCCAGTACGGAGCTATAGGGTCCCAATACGGGGCTATAGGGTCCCATATGGAGCTATAGGGTTCCAATACGGGGCTGTAGGGTCCAAATACGGGGCTATAGCTTCCCAGTACGGGGCTACAGGGTCCCAGTACGGGCCTATAGGGTCCCATACGGGGCTATAGGATTCTAGTACGGGGCTATAGGGTCCAATACGGAGCTATCGTGTCCCGTGCGGCCGCTCCCGGTGCTGTCCCCGCCCTGTCCCGCAGGTGGCGCCACCTGTCCCTGCGCTGCTGCAGCCTCGGGCCCGCGGCCGCTGAGCGCATCGGCCGGAGCCTCTCGACCCCCGCGGGCTGCAACGAGAGCCTCGAGTCCCTGGTGCTGAGCTTCAACCGCATCGGGGACCGCGGAGCGCAGAGCATCGCGGAGGTGGGAACCGGAACCGGAACCGGCAACAAGTACCCTGTACCTGTACCTGCACCTGTACCTGCACCTGTACCTGTACCTGCACCTGTACCTGTACCTGTACCTGTACCTGCACCTGTACCTGTACCTGCACCTGTACCTGCACCTGTACCTGTACCTGCACCTGTACCTGTACCTGTACCTGTACCTGCACCTGTACCTGTACCTGCACCTGTACCTGCACCTGTACCTGCACCTGTACCTGCACCTGTACCTGCACCTGCACCAGCACCTGTACCTGTACCTGCACCTGTACCTGCACCTGCACCTGTACCTGTACCTATACCTGCACCTGTACCTGTACCTGCACCTGTACCTGCACCTGTACCTGCACCTGTACCTGCACCTGCACCTGTACCTGCACCTGTACCTGTACCTGCACCTGTACCTGCATCTGTACCTGTACCTGCACCTGTACCTGTACCTGTACCTGTACCTGCACCTGTACCTGCACCTGTACCTGCACCTGTACCTGTACCTACACCTGTACCTGTACCTGCACCTGTACCTGCACCTGTACCTGTACCTGCACCTGTACCTGCACCTGTACCTGCACCTGTACCTGTACCCTGTACCTGTACCTGCACCTGCACCTGTACCTGCACCTGTACCTGCACCTGCACCAGCACCTGTACCTGTACCTGCACCTGTACCTGCACCTGCACCTGTACCTGTACCTGTACCTGTACCTGCACCTGTACCTGTACCTGTACCTGTACCTGTACCTGCACCTGCACCTGTACCTGTACCTGTACCTGTACCTGTACCTGTACCTGCACCTGTACCTGTACCTGTACCTGTACCTGCACCTGCACCAGCACCTGTACCTGTACCTGCACCTGTACCTGTACCTGCACCTGTACCTGCACCTGCACCAGCACCTGTACCTGTACCTGCACCTGTACCTGCACCTGTACCTGCACCTGTACCTGTACCTACACCTGTACCTGTACCTGCACCTGTACCTGCACCTGTACCTGTACCTGCACCTGTACCTGTACCTGTACCTGTACCTGCACCTGTACCTGCACCTGTACCTGCACCTGTACCTGTACCTGTACCTGCACCTGCACCTGTACCTGCACCTGTACCTGCACCTGTACCTGTACCTGCACCTGCACCTGTACCTGCACCTGCACCTGCACCTGCACCTGTACCTGCACCTGTGCCCTGTACCTGTACCTGTACCTGCACCTGTACCTGTACCTGTACCTGTACCTGCACCTGTACCTGCACCTGTACCTGCACCTGTACCTGTACCTGTACCTGCACCTGTACCTGTACCTGTACCTGCACCTGTACCTGTACCTGCACCTGTACCTGTACCTGTACCTGCACCTGTACCTGCACCTGTACCTGTACCTGTACCTGCACCTGTACCTGCACCTGTACCTGCACCTGTACCTGTACCTGCACCTGTACCTGCACCTGTACCTGTACCTGTACTTGCACCTGTACCTGCACCTGTACCTGCACCTGTACCTGTACCTGTACCTGCACCTGTACCTGTACCTGCACCTGTACCTGCACCTGCACCTGTACCTGCACCTGTACCCTGTACCTGTACCTGCACCTGTACCTGCACCTGTACCTGCACCTGTACCTGTACCTGCACCTGTACCTGTACCTGTACCTGCACCTGTACCTGCACCTGTACCTGTACCTGTACCTGCACCTGTACCTGTACCTGTACCTGCACCTGTACCTGCACCTGCACCTGCACCTGTACCTGTACCCTTTACCTGTACCTGCACCTGCACCTGCACCTGTACCTGCACCTGTACCTGCACCTGTCACCTGTACCTGTACCTGCACCTGTACCTGCACCTGTACCTGTACCTGTACCTGCACCTGTACCTGCACCTGTACCTGCACCTGTACCTGTAACTGTACCTGTACCTGCACCAGCACATGCATCCAGTACCCTGCACCTGTACCTGCACCTGTACCTGCACCTGTACCTGCACCTGTACCTGTACCTGTACCTGTACCTGCACCTGTACCTGCACCTGCACCTGTACCTGCACCTGCACCTGCACCTGTACCTGTACCTGCACCTGTACCTGCACCTGCACCTGTACCTGTACCTGTACCTGTACCTGCACCTGTACCTGTACCTGTACCTGTACCTGTACCTGCACCTGCACCTGTACCTGTACCTGTACCTGTACCTGTACCTGCACCTGTACCTGTACCTGTACCTGTACCTGCACCTGCACCAGCACCTGTACCTGTACCTGCACCTGTACCTGTACCTGCACCTGTACCTGCACCTGCACCAGCACCTGTACCTGTACCTGCACCTGTACCTGCACCTGTACCTGCACCTGTACCTGTACCTACACCTGTACCTGTACCTGCACCTGTACCTGCACCTGTACCTGTACCTGCACCTGTACCTGTACCTGTACCTGTACCTGCACCTGTACCTGCACCTGTACCTGCACCTGTACCTGTACCTGTACCTGCACCTGCACCTGTACCTGCACCTGTACCTGCACCTGTACCTGTACCTGCACCTGCACCTGTACCTGCACCTGCACCTGCACCTGCACCTGTACCTGCACCTGTGCCCTGTACCTGTACCTGTACCTGCACCTGTACCTGTACCTGTACCTGTACCTGCACCTGTACCTGCACCTGTACCTGCACCTGTACCTGTACCTGTACCTGCACCTGTACCTGTACCTGTACCTGCACCTGTACCTGTACCTGCACCTGTACCTGTACCTGTACCTGCACCTGTACCTGCACCTGTACCTGTACCTGTACCTGCACCTGTACCTGCACCTGTACCTGCACCTGTACCTGTACCTGCACCTGTACCTGCACCTGTACCTGTACCTGTACTTGCACCTGTACCTGCACCTGTACCTGCACCTGTACCTGTACCTGTACCTGCACCTGTACCTGTACCTGCACCTGTACCTGCACCTGCACCTGTACCTGCACCTGTACCCTGTACCTGTACCTGTACCTGTACCTGCACCTGCACCAGCACCTGTACCTGTACCTGCACCTGTACCTGTACCTGTACCTGCACCTGTACCTGCACCTGTACCTGTACCTGTACCTGCACCTGTACCTGTACCTGCACCTGTACCTGCACCTGTACCTGCACCTGTACCTGTACCCTGTACCTGTACCTGCACCTGCACCTGCACCTGTACCTGCACCTGTACCTGCACCTGCACCAGCACCTGTACCTGTACCTGCACCTGTACCTGCACCTGTACCTGTACCTGTACCTGCACCTGTACCTGCACCTGTACCTGCACCTGCACCTGTACCTGTACCTGTACCTGCACCAGCACAGGCATCCAGTACCCTGCACCTGTACCTGCACCTGTACCTGCACCTGTACCTGCACCTGTACCTGTACCTGTACCTGTACCTGCACCTGTACCTGCACCTAACACCAGCACCGGCACCAGCATCAGCACCAGCACCCAACATCCAGTACCCTGCATCCTGCACCCTGCACCCAGCACCAGCACCTGCATCAGCATCCTGTACCCAGCATCCTGCACCAGCACCTGCACCTGCATCCAGTACCCAGCATTGTGCACCCCGCACCCAGCACCAGCACCAGCACCTGCACCAGCACCCATCCTGCATCCAGTACCCTGCATCCTGCATCTGCACCTGCATCAGCACCCAACATCCTGCACCAGCACCTGCACCTGCACCAGTACCTGCACCTGCATCCAGTGCCCTGTACCCAGCACCCAGCATCCTGCATCCTGCACTCTGCACCCAGCACCCAGCATCCTGCACCCAGTACCCTACACCCAGCACCATGCACTCATCACCCTGCACCCAGTACCCTGCACCAGTAGTCATCACTCTGCACCATTACCCAGTACCCAGCACCAGCACCTATCACTATGCACCCAGTACCCAGCACCCATCACCCTACACCAGTATCCATTACCCATTACCCAGCACCCAGTACCCTGCACCAGCATCCTGCATCCTACACCGGCATCCTGCACTCATCACCCAGTACCCTGCACCAGTACTCATCACTCTGCACCATTACCCATCACCCTACACCAGTATCCATTACCCAGTACCCCTCACCCATCACCATTACCCATCACCCTACACCAGTATCCATTACCCAGTACCCCTCACCCATCACCATTACCCATCACCCTACACCAGTATCCATCACCCCACACCAGTACCCCTCACCGCTCCCCCCTCCCCCCCCCCAGGGCCTGCGCCTCAACCGCTCTCTGCTCTCCCTGTCCCTGGTCAGCAATGACATCGGTGACGTGGGGGCCTCGGCGCTGGCTCAGGTGGGTGCCCCGAGCCCGGGGTGGGGGTGGGGGTCAGACCCTGCCCCTCCCCCTCCCCCTCCCCCCCCCGCAGGTGTTGGCCCCGTTCCCGCTGACGCCCGAGGAGGAAGCTCAGAGGCGGCGGCTGCAGATGGTGGAGGCCTTGGGGCGGGTGAGGGAGGTGAGGACACCAACATCAACACACATCACATCCTAATCCCCATCCCCATCCCCATCCCATCCCATCCCCATCCCATCCCCATCCCATCCCCATCCCATTCCCATCCCATCCCCATCCCCATCCCATCCCCATCCCATTCCCATCCCATCCCATCCCATCCCCATCCCATCCCCATCCCATCCCCATCCCATCCCATCCCCATCCCATCCCCATCCCATCCCCATCCCATCCCCATCCCCATCCCCATCCCATTCCCATCCCATCCCATCCCCATCCCCATCCCATCCCATCCCATCCCATCCCCATCCCATCCCCATCCCATCCCATCCCCATCCCATCCCCATCCCATTCCCATCCCATCCCCATCCCATCCCCATCCCATCCCCATCCCATCCCCATCCCATCCCCATCCCATCCCCATCCCATTCCCATCCCATCCCCATCCCATCCCCATCCCATCCCATCCCATCCCCATCCCATCCCCATCCCCATCCCCATCCCATCCCATCTCATCCCCATCTCATCCTATTCCCATCCCATCCCATCCCCATCGGCTCCCAGCATTGATCCCCTCCCCATGTCCCCCCAGGCCCCAAAGGATCCCGATCACCGCAGTGACCCCGGGAGCACCGTGGGCAGCAGAGGGGCCCCAGCCCGGACCGGGAGAGCCCCCCCCCAGGAGGAAGGTGGGGGGGGGGGTGTCGGGTCCCGTTCCCCCGGGGGGGGGGGGGGCAGGATCCTGAGACCCTAACCCCGTCCATTGCAGGAGTCACAGCGGAGAGAGGAGCTCAGGGACAGCAGGAGGGGTGAGGGGGGGATGGGGATGGGGGGGGCAATGGGGATGGGGGGCAATGGGGATGGGGGGGCAATGGGGATGGGGGGGCAATGGGGATGGGGGGGGCAATAGGGATGGGGGGACAATGGGGATGGGGGGCAATGGGGATGGGGGGGCAATGGGGATGGGGGGACAATGGGGATGGGGGGCAATGGGGATGGGGGGGCAATGGGGATGGGGGGACAATGGGGATGGGGGGGGCAATAGGGATGGGGGGACAATGGGGATGGGGGCAATGGGGATGGGGACAATGGGGATGGGGGGGCAATGGGGATGGGGGGCAATGGGGATGGGGGGCAATGGGGATGGGGGGACAATGGGGATGGGGGGCAATGGGGATGGGGGGCAATGGGGATGGGGGGGGCAATAGGGATGGGGGGGCAATGGGGATGGGGGGCAATGGGGATGGGGGGACAATGGGGATGGGGGGCAATGGGGATGGGGGGGGCAATAGGGATGGGGGGGCAATGGGGATGGGGGGCAATGGGGATGGGGGGACAATGGGGATGGGGGGCAATGGGGATGGGGGCAATGGGGATGGGGGGATGGGGGGACAATGGGGATGGGGCAGGAAGAGGTTGGGGGGCACAGGGGGGGCCGGGGGCAGGCTGGGGTCAGAGGTCACAGAGGGGCGGGGCTCCGCAGCCTCGGTGGCTCCGCCCCTGCTGTTGTCCTCGGGCGGCCCCGCAGCCCTGCGGGAGGAGGGGCCAGGACCGGAGCTGCTGCCGGGGAACCGAGTCCTGCGCAGCCTCAGTCTGGAGCGTGAGTGGGGGGGCACCGGGACCCCTGACCCCTCCTGACCCCTCCGTGACCCCTCCTGACCCCCTGTGACCCCCCTGACGCCCCCGTGACCCCTCCTGACCCCCCTGACCCCTCCTGACCCTCCCTGTGACCCCCTGACCCCTCCTGACCCCCCTTGACCCCTCCTGACCCCCCTGAACCCTTCTGACCCCTCCTGAGCCCCCCGACACCCCCGACCCCCCGTGACCCCTCCTGACCCCCTGACCCCTCCTGACCCTCCCTGTGATCCCCTGACCCCTCCTGACCCCCCTTGACCCCTCTGACCCCCCCTGACCCCTCCATGACCCCCCAGATAACCGCGTGACCGAGCGCGGCCTCGGTGCCTTCCTGTTGGCTCTGGAGCAGCAGCACCGGGAGCAGGAGGGCTCCAGGCAGCAGGGGCTGGAGCAGCTGTGGCTGCAGGTGAGGGGGGGGCAGCGTGTGGGGCTGGGGCTGCTGTGGGGCTGGGGATGCTGTGGGGCTGGCATCAGTGTGGGGCTGGGGCTGCTGTGGGGCTGGGGATGCCATGGGGCTGGGGATGCCATGGGGCTGCCATGGGGCTGGCATCAGTGTGGGGCTGGTATTGCCATGGGGCTGGTGCTGCCATGGGGCTGGCATCGGTGTGGGGCTGGTACTGCCATGGGGCTGCCATGGGGCTGGCATCAGTGTGGGGCTGGGGCTGCTGTGGGGCTGGTGCTGCCGTGGGGCTGGTACTGCCATAGGGCTGGCATCAGTGTGGGGCTGACGCTGCCATGGGGCTGACGCTGCCATGGGGCTGGTGCTGCCATGGGGCTGGCATCAGTGTGGGTCTGGTGCTGCCATGGGGCTGACGCTGCCATGGGGCTGATGCTGCCATGGGGCTGGCATCAGTGTGGGGCTGGTGCTGCCATGGGGCTGACGCTGCCATGGGGCTGACGCTGCCGTGGGGCTGACGCTGCCATGGGACTGACGCTGCCATGGGGCTGGCATCAGTGTGGGGCTGGTGCTGCCATGGGGCTGGTACTGCCATGGGGCTGCCATCATGTGGGTCTGACACCCCTGTCCCCACAGGGCAACCACATCCCTGCCAGCAGCCCAGCCCTCGCCCGGCTGCAGGAGCTGCTGCCGATGGATCCTGGTCCCACATGCCCGGAGCAGGATGAGCAGCAGGATGCGGCCACTTAGGATGGTCCTGGATCCTCTCCTTCCCCTTGGAAAGCCATCCCAAACCCCAACCCCTTGTGATGGAGAGGAGGAAAACAACCAGGAAAGGAGGAAAAGAACCGGGATCCAGGAGGAAAAGAACTGGGATCCAGGAGGAAAAGAACCGGGATCCAGGAGGAAAAGAACTGGGATCCAGGATGTCCAACCGCAACTCTCGCTCTCGGCTCTATTATATATAATATATATATGGGCCCCCCCGCGCCGGCCTCGCCGCGCCCCACGGGAGGGGGAGATAGGACCGGGCCCCCCCGGGGGGGGGGACACACCGGGGGGCCGCGGGGGGGTATTTACAGGGGGGCACGTACATACATATTTATAGGGGGGGACGGGGGGGGGCAGAACAAAGTGCATTTATACAGACCGGATCCAGCTCCCGTGGGGGGGCCGTGGGGCTCCCTCCTGCAGCCCCCACAGCAGGGGGGCTCGGGGGGGGGCCCCACTGATGCTAAAGGTCAGGAGGGGGGGCCTCGGCCAGGGGGGCTCTGGAGCCTGGAAGAGAGGGGAGAGGAATGGGGGGGGATGGAGAGGGGGGGATGAGATGGGGGGGCAGGGATGTGATGGGGATGGGATGGGATGGAGAGGGGATCTGCATGGGAGCGATGGGGATGTTATGGGATGGAGAGGGGCTCTCACCTGGGGCGCTGGTTGCAGGCCCCTGCAGGCTCCGCAGGGCACGGGACAAGGGGCTGTCGCTGTCGGGACTGGGGGGCTGCTGGCCCCATGGCTCCATCTGTGGGGCTGAGCCCCCCAGGGGGGTGGCATCGGCCGAGGAGCTGTGCCCCAGCGACCGCAGCAGCTCCCGATGGGCTCTTTCCACAGCCTGGAGCAGAGAAATGGGGTCAAGGATGGGGGGGGCCACAATGACCCCCCATAATGTGCCCCCCCCATGTCCCCATGCCCAGTGTGGGGCTCACCTTCAGCCTGGTGAGCTTCAGTGTGAGCTGCTCGATGGTGCGGAAGATGAGGTCCACATCCGTGGGGGGAGCCTCGGGGGGGCTCGGCCGGGGGGGTGGCTCCTGGGGGGGGCTCGGGGGGGGCACGGGGGGCAGCCCCATGGGCATGCTCACATAGAAGTAGTTGCCTGGGAAGGGGATGAGCAGCGTTAGGGACCCATGGGGAGGGGGATGCTGTGTGTGTCCCCCCCCCACGCAGGATGTGTCCCTTTGTGGTGGGATAAGGACACAGACCCAGCCCCGGGTTCTGGCTGTGGTGGCACCGGGTGGCCCTGGCCATGGGGCCAGTCCCTATGGACAGTGTGGGGTGCGTGTGTCCCCCCCAGAGGACAGTGCCACCGGCCCCCCCATCAGGGACTCATGTGCTGTTAGAGGATGAGGCCTCCTGGGGACAGTGGGACACATGGATAACAATGGGGACACAGGGACAACAACAGGGACACCCGGACATGGGGACACCCCGGCGAGGGGAGGGGGGGCTCTTTACCATCTACATTAGCTCCGCCTCCTTCCTGCAGCTCAGTTTCTGATTGGCTGCTACCTGGAGAGGGCGTGGCCTCCTTGCCCCCCTCTGCCCGGGCTGTGCACCCCGAAAAGAGAGGGGGGGGTTGGGGAAAGGGGGTGAGCAGGGCCCGCACCCAGCACCAGCACCCATCAGCATCCCAGCATCGGAACCCCATCACCAGCACCCATCACCAGCACCCATCCCATCACCTGCACCCATCAGCATCCCAGCACCAGAACCCGGGCAGCATCACCCAGCATCCAACACCAGAACCCCACCATCAGCACCCAATCACCAGTATTTGTCAGCATCCCATCACCAGCACCCATCAGCACCCCACCATTAGCACCCCACCACCAGTATCCACCAGCATCCAATCACCAGTATTCGTTAGCACCCCATCACCAGTATTTGTCAGCACCCCACCACCAGTATCCACCAGCACCCAGAGAGAGGGGAGGGAGGAGGAGGAGGAGGAGGAAGAGGAGGAGGGGGGTGAGGAGGAGGGGGGGGAGGTCCCCCCGTGCCTGCCCATCCCAGCCCCCCCCGCACCTTTCCGGACGACTCTGAGCTCGTCGGGGGGCCCGGTCCCGTCCGGGGGCTCCGGGTCCTCGGGGGGCTCCGGGTCCTCGGGGGGCTCCGGCAGCGCCGAGCCCCAGCCCCGGCCCCCGGCCCCGCTGCCCGACGGCGTCGGGGTGAGCTCGTCCTCGGGCTCCACCGCCCGGCCAGGCAGCAGCCGCCGCAGCAGCAGCACCCGCAGGCTCTCCACTGCCAGGGGAGAGACGGGAGACGGTCAGCGGCAATGGGGATGGAGGGGAGGGGAGAGGGAGGAGGAAAGGGGAGGAGAGGAGGAGGGGAAGGGAGAAGAGAAGGAGAGGAGGAAAAGCAGGAAGAAGAGGAGAAGGAGGAGGAGGAAGAGGAAGAGAAGGAGGAAGAGAAGGAGCAGGAGGAGGAGGGGAAGGGAGAAAAGGAGAGAAGCAGGAAGAGGAGGAGAAGGAGAGAAGGAAGAAAGAAGGAGAAGGAGGAAGAAAGGAGGAGAAGGAGGAAGAGAGAAGGATAGGAGGAGAAAGAGAAGGAGAAGGGAAGTAGAAGGAGGAAGAGAAGGAGAAGGAGGAAGAGAAGAAAGAAGTGAAGGAGAAGGAGAGGACGAGAAGCAGGAAGAGGAGGAGAAGCAGAGGAGAAGGAAGAGGAGAAGGAGAAAGAGGAGAGGGAGGAAGAGAAGGAGGAGAGGAGGGGAAGGAGGAAGAAAAGGAGGAAGAGGAGGGGGATGAAGAGGAGGAAAGAAAAAGGAAGAGAAGGAAGAGAAGGAGGAAGGGAAGGACAAGGAGGAAGAGGAGAGGAGGGGAAGGAAGAGGAGAAGGAGTAGGAAACAAGGAAGAAGGGAAGGAGGAAGGGAAGCTCTCCCTGCTGCACTCACCATCCTCCAGCGCCGCCTCTGCCAGCCCCTCTGCACTGACAGCCCCCGGCAGCAGCAGACACATGGGGAGCGCAGCCTGCCCGGCCGGGGGGGGGTCAGGCTCGTCCACAGCAGCCCCCGTGGGCAAGGGGGCTGCAGGCAGCTCCCCCTCCTCTTCCTCCGCCTCCTCGGGGGCCTTCTCCGTGCCCAGCAGCGGGGGGGCACCGGCGGCTGCTGCAGGAGCAGGGCAGAGGTGAGACCCACGTCCTGCCCCCCCCCGGCCCCCACAGGCCTGGGGCAGCCCTCACCTGAGCAGCCATCCCCTGCTCCGGAGCCTCGGCACAGGATGGGGGACACATCGGGGTCCTGCAACACGAGCCTGCGAGGAGGAGGATGGAGGCATCAGGAGGGAGGAAGGAGCTGGGGGCTGACACTTGAGCCCCCCCCCCCCCTCTATGTGAGCCCGGTGCCCATCACACCCCCCTGCTCACCCTGAGGCTGGCACACGGCTGGGCTCCGGTGTGCAGCGCCGGGGGGGGAACGTGGCGTTCCTGGTGGCACTCTGCACCGCATCCTCCAGCAGCTCCATCCACCTGCATGGCCAGAGCCCCCCGTCAGCTCCCGGGGGGGTCCTGCCCCCCATCATCCCCCCCCAGAGCCCCATCCCTGCGCTCCTTACGTGTTCTTCTCGGAGGACGTCAGTGCCACCAGCTCATAGATCTGGGGTCCCAGCTCCGAGGTGCAGATGATGAAGAGGGCTCGTTTATCTGTGCGATGAGGAAGGTCAGAACGGGGCATGGGCTTCACCCGGACCCACACGGTCAATGGGGCCTCACTTCCAGCCCCATTGCCTTCCCCTTGGTCTGACCCGTGGCCACGGAGCGGATGAGCACGGAGTTGAGCTTGAGGACGGGGCTGAAGGTCTGCTTGTTGTCCGAGGAGCCCAGCGCTGTCTTGCTGTGGCACTTGAGCACCAGCTTCTCATCCTGCTTCTGCAGCAGCACCAAGAGGTCCTCGAGGAGCAGCACGTGCAGGTCTGGGGTGGGAGAGGAGATGGGAGTCAACCAGGGAAGCTCCTGCCTTGCAGCCAAGAGGGAGGATGGCTCCATGGATCTGGCAAAGGGGGGCTAAGGGAGTCCCTGGAATGCTGCTGGGCTGGAGGTGAAGTGCCCATGTCCTGGGGGATCTGAGGATGCAGGAGCTGCTGGTACCATGTGATGGGGAAGGTCCATAGAACCATGGAAAGGTTTGGGTTAGAAAGGACCTTAAAGATCAAACACTGCCAGGGATGGGGCAGCCACAGCTTCTCCATTCAACCCATCCCAGTGTCCCTTGATGCAGAACTTCCCAATATCCAACCTAAATCCCCTCTGTTTCAGTCTGAACCCATCAGCCCTTGTCCCATGGCTGCAGTCCCTGATGAAGGCCCCTCTCCAGCATCCTTGCAGCCCCTTCAGACACTGGGAGCTGCTCTGAGCTCCCCACGCAGCTCCTCTGCTCCAGGCTGAGCAGCCCCAATGTTCCCAGCCTGGCTCCTATGGGAGCTGCTCCAGCCCCTGCTCATCCTCGTGGCCTCCTCTGCCCTTGCTCCAACAGCTCCATGTCCTTCTGCTGAGGCCACCAGAGCTGCCCCCAGTGCTGCAGGGGGGTCCCCCAGAGCAGAGCAGAGGGGCAGGATCCCTTCCACATCCCTCTCACCCCAACCTGTACTCACAGCCCCACAGAACCCCCTCCATACCCACAGTCTTGTCCTTGCTGATGCGCCAGCTGAGCGGCCCCTCATGGATCATGCGCCGGGAGGTGAGGTCCAGGCTCTGTGGGAAGCCACAGCACGGGCTGGGATGTGCATCCCCCCCACCAAAACCCCCATGGATGCCATAGGGGCCGGGGGTACCTTGAACTCAGCAGCCAGGGGGTTGCTGGTCCTCTCCAGGGAGGTGGCATCCAGGCGTTTCTGGTAGCCCTCCAGGCGGTGCCGGTTCTCAGCTCTCTTCACAGCCTCATTGACGTGGCGCAGGATGTCCCGGCACTGGTCCCGGGCTCGGCACAGCTTCTGGTGCTCCGAGGTGCCCACTGCCATGGCACACAGGGGACAGCGGCTCAGCACCACCAGTACCACCGCTGTCCCCATCCCACCGCCCCAGCTCCCTATGGGGAACAGGGAGAGGTTTCCCACCCCCCAGCACAACCCTGGCTTGGCTCTTCCCACTGGGAAAGCACCAGGTCCCTGCCCAGCACCCTTTGCTCTGGATGGCAACAGAGGCAGAGCATCAAGAGAGCATGGTCCTCTCCCTGCAGCCCCAAGATGGGCTGGGGATGGGAGCATGGGGCTGAGCCCCCAGCCCCTACCTTCGGTGTGCTTGAGGATGCTCTCCAGCAGCAGTGGGTACTTGGTGAGACGCTGCATCTCCGAGATGATCAAGTCCTTGAGCTGCAGGCGCCGGCACTGGGGGTTGCTTTCGGCTTCCTGCGGTGGGGAGAAGAGGGTGGAAGCCTTGGGGTGGGATCGGGGATGCCAAGGGAGCATCAGGATGGGGACCAACCTGCATGAACATCTGGAAGCGGCTCTCCTTGCGCTGCTTGGTTTTGATGAGCTCAAGGGCGATGGATTGGTAGGAGCAGAAGTCAGCAGCCACCTGCTGGATCTCCTCTTTGGCCAGGCCATCAAACTGGGGGGAGCAGGGCAAAACAGGGCTCAGGCTGCCCCAGGCCTGGCCCTGAGCCCCCCATGTCCCATAGCTCCAAGCACAGCCAGGGGACAGCATGGGGTCACCCCCACCCTGCGCCCCTCACCCGAGACAGCATGAGATCCCCAATTTCCTTGATGATTGGTCCTTCTTCCCGGAGCTTCTTCATGGATTCAGAGAGAGAATCTGCACAGGGATGGCAGGGACAGACAAGAGCCCATGAACGAGGGGCCAGGGCCCCCCCTGGAGCTGCCTGCCCCACAGGGTCCCTGCCAGCTCTTGGCCATGGGCAGGAGGAGCTGAGAGCCCGATGGGCTTCAACTGCTGCGTGTCAATGAGGGTGACACCAAAAGCAGGTCCTGGAAGGGTACAGCAGGGGCTGGTGCTGAGCAGGCATCCCAGGCATTGGCAGAGGGAACAGAAAGCCTGGAGCAGGGATGCTCGGGAATGCCATGGGGACCACCCACTGTTCCCACCGCAGAGGGGATGCTTCCAAGGCAGAGCCCAGTGCCATGGGAAGAGGCTTACTGTGGATGTCTATGAGGTCAGGGAGGTTGGGGAAGAGCAGCGCCAGCTCCTCCCGGGACAGCAGGTTCTCCTTCTTCAGCCGCTGGTAGAAGAGGAGGTCGAGGACCCGGAGGATGCGGAGGTGAGAGCCTTCGGTGGCAAAGAGCTCTGTGCGAAAGGCACAGGGGTGGAGAAGGGTCCCTTGTGTCCTTGGGGTGCCCCTCATGTCCCTGGGGTGCTCCTCATGTCCCTGGGGTGCCCCTCGTGTCCCTGGGTGCCCCTCGTGTCCTTGGGTGCCCCTCGTGTCCCTGGGTGCCCCTCATGTCCCTGGGTGCCCCTCGTGTCCCTGGGGTGCCCCTCGTGTCCCTGGGGTGCCCCTCGTGTCCCTGGGGTGCCCCTCGTGTCCCTGGGTGCCCCTCGTGTCCTTGGGTGCCCCTCGTGTCCCTGGGTGCCCCTCGTGTCCCTGGGTGCCCCTCATGTCCCTGGGTGCCCCTCGTGTCCCTGGGGTGCCCCTCGTGTAGTTGGGGTGCCCCTCATGTCCCTGGGGTGCCCCTCGTGTCCCTGGGTGCCCCTCGTGTCCTTGGGGTGCTCCTCATGTCCCTGTGTGCCCCTCGTGTCCCTGGGTGCCCCTCATGTCCCTGGGTGCCTCTCATGTCCCTGGGTGCCCCTCGTGTCCTTGGGTGCCCCTCGTGTCCCTGGGTGCCCCTCATGTCCCTGGGTGCCCCTCGTGTCCCTGGGGTGCCCCTCGTGTCCTTGGGGTGCCTCTCATCTCCCTGGGTGCCCCTCATGTCCCTGGGTGCCCCTCATGTCCCTGGGTGCCCCTCGTGTCCCTGGGGTGCTCCTCACGTCCCTGGGGTGCCCCTCATGTCCCTGGGTGCTCCTCATGTCCCTGGGGTGCCCCTCATGTCCTTGGGGTGCTCCTCATGTCCCTGGGTTCCCCTCATGTCCCGGGGTGCCCCTTGTGTCCTTGGGGTGCCCCTCATGTCCCATTGTGCCCGGTGCCTCCTCACCATTGATGACCTCCTGCCGGTCGATCTCCCTCTGGGGCAGGTTTGCCAGCAGCTCCCTGCTGACCGAGTGCTGCCAGTTCTGGCTGTCAGGCTCCAGGTCCGAGAGCTGCCCCTGCTCATCCTCCACCAGGTGAGGCAGGAAGGGATCCACACCAAAGCCCAGGCTGGGCGATTCCATGCTCCTGGATGGGGGAATGGCAGCGGTGGGAGCCCTCTGCAGCCACCTGCATCCAGGCAGCCCAACCCCAGCACAGCCAATATCTACCTGGGCCCTACTTTGGTGGCCTTCAGCACAAGAAGTACAGAGCCTGTGCCTCGGGAGCTAACAGACTACGGCCCCCAGCAGACATCTACATAGGTCCTGTTAGCTCCTGTGGGAGACACAAGGGAACAGCGCTGCCCCCCATCCCAGGGCGATGGAGAACTAAGAGGGGACCCCCCACTGCCTCCCATTGTGCTCAGTTAGGAAGGGACGGATGGGATCCTCTTTTGGGAGCCCCAAAGTGGGGGCACAGCCCCAGCTTGGCCCTACAGTGACTCCTGCTCTGAGGGAAAGCTGGCCCCGGTGCGGTACAGGCACAGAGAGCAAGGCTGGGCCACTCACCTGCGTCCCATCTTCGGCGTGTATGGAGGGGTGGGATTCTCCAGCGACCTGGGGAGGGATGGGGAGAAGTCACCTTCGTGTCCCAGCATCCCAGCCCCTCTCCTGCCCATGGGGCAGCACCCAGCAGCGCATCCCTTAGCACAAGCCACCCCAAGGGGTTCAGCTTTCCCATCCCAGCACCCCCAGTGTGCCCTTGCTGAGGCTTGGATGCTGCCTCCCACCTTGTGGACAAGCTGGAAGCAGAGGACGATGCTGACTGGTGGAGCCTGGTGGCCTCGGCTGCCGCATCCATGTCCACGTCACTGCGGGACCGAGGAACGTTTTCCACCTTCCGGGATTTCTTCATCTCTTCCCGACCTTTCAAGCTCTCGGAGCGACCCAGCTTGACCTCAGCACGGGAGCTGCAGGGGGGAGACAGAGCCCAGGGAGTTGGGGCTGCCCCATCCCTGCTCAAGGCCGGGTTGGACACAGGCGCTTGGAGCATCCTGCTCCAGTGGAACAGGTCCTGTCTGGAGCTGGATGAGCTTTAAGGTCCCTTCCAACCCAATTCCATGATTCCAAGGGCAGGAACAAGCAGGGGCATCCCTGCAAAGCCACTGTGGGACCCCCAGAGCTGCTCCCATGTCCCACCTGTCCGGCTCCAGCAGATCCTCAGGGAAGCTGCCGGTGGAGAGGCGCTGGGAGCCGGGCTCCTGGCTCTCACAGTGCTGGTTGTTCTCAAAGTGCTGGATGATGTTCCTCACATTGCCGGGTCTGACTGCTGGCACCAGGGCAAGGAGGGGAGAGCAGTGAGATGGGGCTGAGGAGGAGATGCTGGTGCTGCTGCCCACCCCCTGGCCAAGCCCCGGGGAGCGTCACTGAGGGCATTGCAGCCTCCATGGGGTGATGTGCTGAGCATCCCATGATGCTGATGCTCATCCCAGACCCACAACACTGGGGCAGCTTGGGGGGGATAAAATAAAACTAAGCACATGAAGTGAAGGGCAAACAAAAGAAAAGGCCTTTTACCTTCAACAGGGGACAAGGGGACATGAAATGCTGGAAGGGAAAAACAAAAATGAGATGTCAACTCAATCCTGCATCTTGGCAACCAAGGAGGCAAAGGGGATGGGTGAGGCAATGCATGAGAACTGAAAGCAGAAGGGGAGGAGGAGGAACGGGGGCACACACGTGTGTATGCACACACACAGGCACACATTGCTCTCCAGCACCTCATGGGACCGTAGGGGAGCCCTTTAGAGCCATGGCTGTGGCAGTGCTGGGGAACAGTAGGAGTGGATGAGCTTAAAGCTCTTTTCCAACGGGATTCATTCCATGAGTCCATGTTCTCTGATTCTACCTCAGCCCCCAGGAGCTGCGGCCCTTTTAAGATGCTGTTAGCAGCCCCTAACCTATAGATCTGTGGGGAGAGCTCAGTTCTGCTCCCTTCCCACTCCCCTCAGAGCCATGTGGGAGCACAGAGGGTTGAGAGGGGTTCCAAGGTGCCCTGGGTACAGCACAGCAGAGGAGCTGTGGGTGCAGCACCCCACGAGGCCCCAGTACTCACTGCTCTGGGAGCTGATTTTGGGCTTCCCAATGTACTTGAGGATGGGGTTGCGCTTCTTGTCTTCCATGGCATCCTTGTCCTTCTTCGTGCTGCTGCTCTGCTGGGACACCCCAGAGGAACACTGATAAACACCCAGAGGGGCACCAAGGGGGTCCCCAACCTGCACCATGCTGGAACCACTTGGGAAAGGATGGGGCTGGGATCTGGCTCTAGCATCAAGCAGCTCTCTGAGACATGGGGGGAGATGGGGATCTCTGGAGTACCCCTCCCTGGGCTGCTCCCTCCCCTGCAGCACTGGTGGCAGCTCTGGTGGCCTCAGCAGAAGGACATGGAGCTGTTGGAGCAAGGGCAGAGGAGGCCACGAGGATGAGCAGGGGCTGGAGCAGCTCCCATAGAAGCCAGGCTGGGAACATTGGGGCTGCTCAGCCTGGAGCAGAGGAGCTGCGTGGAGAGCTCAGAGCAGCTCCCAGTGTCTGAAGGGGCTGCAAGGATGCTGGAGAGGGGCCTTCATCACGGACTGCAGCCATGGGACAAGGGGTGATGGGTTCAGACTGGAACAGGGGGGATTTAGGTTGGATATTGAGAAGTTCTGCATAAAGAGACACTGGGATGGGTTGAATGGAGAAGCTGTGGCTGCCCCATCCCTGGCAGGGCTCAAGGCCAGGTTGGAGCATCCTGCTCCAGCGGAAGGGGTCCCTGCCCATGGCTTTAGATGAGCTTTAAGCTCCCTTCACCCCAACCCATTCCCTGGTTCCATGACCCAGCAGCAGCCTCCCACCTTCTTGGCCTTGGGGAAGAATGGAAGCCACTTGTCCCTGTCCGGGAGGGACGGAGCCTTCTCACTGGCCCCAGCTGCCCGGGGCTCCCGGCTGCGGATGCCTGCGTGGTTCATGTAGGTGCTGAGGGCGAAGGCCATGGGGGAACTGCGAGAGAGGAGAGCAGAGGCTGCAGATCCAGCACTGGGAGGCACTGGGGGAGGCTGGGATGTCCTGGGGGACTATGGGGGCAGAGAGGGCCCATTCCCAGCAGGAGACGATGCCCAAGGGATGCGGGGCAAGGGAGAAGGGAGGAAAGGCAGGAAGAGCTCAAGAGGGTGAACTGGGGCTGCACCCAGCACCCTGGGACCCTGAGCTCAGTGTCCACCCTCCCCAGGGCCAGCCAGGAGCCCACAGGGATACGCCTGGCATGGGAAGGGGATGCTCCTGTGCCTCCTTTTGCCTCGCAGCTAAGAGCTGGATGTGCTCCCACTGTGCCCTGGGGCCCTCACCTCCTGTCCTCTTCATACTTGGACCTGCAAAGACATGGGGAGGGATGAAAGAGCTTGTTAGGAACCTGCTCCTCTCCTGGGCGCCCTCCACCCCTCACTCCTCCTGCTCCAAACTCTCCTGCCCACCTCCCACATGGCATCGCCACGGGCATCTCACCCCATCCCCACTTGATGGGGCAGGAGCATGAAGCAGGGCCAAGCTGGAGCCCAAGCCCCTTCCCAACGCCCTCGTCCCGCATCCAAGGAGAAAGATGCTTCCCAACACGCAGGGCAGCACTCACAGGATGTCACCCAACTGGGCCAGCTGCTTCTCGGCCACTTGCCGCTCCTTCTGGGGGTCCCCATCCAGGTCCAGGAGGTCGTTCTCCCCATAGAGACTGCCCAGGCCCATGGTGCGCTTGGTCCTGTGGGGGTCAGGGCCGAGGCCATGAGCCCAGGCCTGGGGCGCCTGCATGGGCAGGAGCCCATTGAGCTCCTGCACCCACCGGTAGTCCTGGATCTGCTCCTGGATCTCGGGCATCACCATCTCCTGGGCTTCAAAGAGGGCAGCTCGGACGTCATCCCCATTCCGCAGCCGGGTCTCTGGGATGGGAGAGGAGCAGCAGGGTCACAGCAGGCAAGGAAAGGCCAAGGGACCCTCCGAATGGGGCTTGGAGCAGCTGCTCCTATGGAATGTGTCCATCCCCATGGCAGGGGTCGGAGCCAGATGAGCTTTAATGTCCCTTCAACCCCAACCATTCCAGGACTCTGGCAGCCTCAGGCCCTTGGGCAGAGCGGGGCAGCAGGGAGACCACGGAGCCTCTCCCTGCAGAGCCCAGCCCCTCGCTAACTGGTTTCCAGTTTGCACCCCCAGGCTGAGCCACCTGCCTGCAACAAGAGCCCCATTCCCAAACATGGCAGGGCCAAGCGGTGCAGGAATCCTTTGGGATCCGGAGCTGGCATCCCAAGGAAGAGCCCCTGGGAGGGGAAGGGGCCGGGGGGAGCTCACTCACCGATCTCAGCCAGGAGCTGCTCGGCCACTTTGACCCGGAGGGGCTGTGGGGGGAAGGCACCAGAGGAGCTCAGCAGCACAACCCAGCACCCAGCGCATCCCAGCACCCAGAGCTCATCCCAGCACCCAGAGCATCCAAGCACCCAGAGCATCCCAGCACCCAGAGCATCCCAGCACCCAGAGCTCATCCCAGCACCCAGAGCATCCAAGCACCCAGAGTATCCCAGCACCCAGCGCATCCCAGCACCCAGAGCTCATCCCAGCACCCAGCGCTGATCCCAGCACCCAGCGCATCCCAGCACCCAGAGCATCCCAGCACCCAGAGCATTCCAGCACCCAGCGCTGATCCCAGCACCCAGAGCTCATCCCAGCACCCAGAGCATCCCAGCACCCAGAGCATCCCAGCACCCAGAGCATCCCAGCACCCAGCGCTGATCCCAGCACCCAGTGCATCCCAGCACCCAGAGCTCATCCCAGCACCCAGAGCATCCCAGCACCCAGAGCTCATCCCAGCACCCAGAGCATCCCAGCACCCAGAGCATCCCAGCACCCAGAGCATTGCCCTGTGGAGCAGCACAATGGGATCCTGCTCCCTCCACCACAAAGGGGAGTGCCTGGAGCCTTGCCCCCCCCAGGACCCCTCTCTCCAGGGGTGCCCCAGTTGTGCAACCGCCTGCACTGACACAGAGGAACCAGCAGCACCAGAGCGGTGCCAGTGGCCAAACAGCCCTCACAGCATCCCTGGCCAAGGGGCAGGATGGATAACACTGGTTTCCCATCGGATCCCTGCAGGGATGAGGAGCCCTGTGCCGGCCTTACCGCGTTCCTGTCCAGGAAGATGTTCCAGATGTCCTTCCCCAAGCCCCGGCAGTCCTTGGCTGTGCTCTGCTGGCAAACGTCGGTGCACAGGTAGAAGAGCTGCAAGCAGGGCAGAGCTGAGGGGGGCAGTGGAGGAGGAGGAGGGTTGGGAAGTGGGGAGGAGGAAGGCTCAGGGCAGAGCCATGAACCAGGAAACGCTGTGGGGTCCGGGAGGGCAGCACCCCTGTGCTGGGCTGCATCAGCAGGAGGTGAGCAGCAGGGCAGGGAGGGGATCCTGCCCCTCTGCTCTGCTCTGGGGGACCCCCCTGCAGCACTGGGGGCAGCTCTGGTGGCCTCAGCAGAAGGACATGGAGCTGTTGGAGCAAGGGCAGAGGAGGCCACGAGGATGAGCAGGGGCTGGAGCAGCTCCCATAGGAGCCAGGCTGGGAACATTGGGGCTGCTCAGCCTGGAGCAGAGGAGCTGCGTGGAGAGCTCAGAGCAGCTCCCAGTGTCTGAAGGGGCTGCAAGGATGCTGGAGAGGGGCCTTCATCAGGGACTGCAGCCATGGGACAAGGGGTGATGGGTTCAGACTGGAACAGGGGGGATTTAGGCTGGATATTGGGAAGTTCTGCATCAAGGGACACTGGGATGGGTTGAATGGAGAAGCTGTGGCTGCCCCATCCCTGGCAGTGCTCAAGGCCAGGTTGGACACAGGGATTGGAGCATCCTGCTCCCGTGGAACAGGTCCCTGCCCGTGGCCGGGGTTGGAAAAGCTTCCAGCTCCCTCCCAACCCAAACCATTCCATGATTCCATGAAGGAGGGAATGATGCCAAACACACGGCTCCATCTGGTGGTGCTCAGTGGTGCTGGTGGGTCCCTTACCAGGGGGCTGGGATCTGCCTGGGAGAAGATGTAGCGCAGGAAGACCCCCAGATGTGCTGGCCGGGATTTGAGCTTGCCCAGGTCCTGGAAGAGGGAGTCGCACTGGGAGCAGAGCAGACAGAGCCAGTCAGGAGGGAAAGGAGCCCACAGCTCAGCACCGGGGTCAATCCCAGCACCCCCCTCCCTCGGAGCAGCCTGGATGAGGGTCTCAGTGCCCCCACAGAGGCCCCATGTGTGATGGTGACAGCCCTAAGGGGGGGGACAAAGCCCCCAGAGCAAGCACTGAGCACCATTACCTCGTTATTGAAGTACCCAGGGTCACAATCCTCCTCCGGCCCGATGATGAGCGGCCTTCCCGTGCGGTCCATGCCCTACAAGGGACAGGGCCTGGAGTCAGGAACCAGGCACTGGTTGGGGGGAGCCTTGGTCCGGGTCTGGTTGGCTCCAGCCCCCAGTGTGGGTTGTTCCCAACACACCTGCTCGGGCAGGGGGATGCCGGTGCTGTCGGAGCCCTGGCGCCGGTGGTGCTGGAAGAGCCGGGCTGTGATAACAGGGGATGTCCTGGGGCTGTCGAGGCCGTGGTCGGACAGCACCGAGTTCCGGTTCATGGGGACCTGCTTGGGGTGAGCAGAGTCAGGGGATGTGGGGCAGCACTGAGGGGATGGGCCCCGGGACCTCCAAACCTCCCCTGGGGCCACCAGAGAGGCTTGAGGATGAGGAAGAGTTGGGGCAGCCTTCACATGGGGGGCAAGCACAGCAGGGGAAGCATTCCAAGGGCAAGGAATAAAGAGAGTGCTTCACAAGGCAGTTTGGTCAGGTGCTAACTGATCACTGTGATGGCAAAGCAGGAATCTGAGACCCTAACATGCACAGAGCCACCAGGGGGATCATGGAATAGAATCCTGGAATGGTTTGGGTTGGAAGGGATCTTAAAGCTCATCCAGTTCCATCCCCCTGCCACAGACAGGGACACCTTCCACTGGAGCTCCAAGCCCCATCCTCAAGCATTGCTAAGGATGGAGCATTCCCACAGCTCCGGATCCAGCTCTCACCTCGCTCACGGATGGGAATCGCTCCGTCCCAGACTCCAACCCACTGTCCCCATCCTGTGAGTCCAGGGAGAGGCGTCCTGGAAGCAGAGGAGAGCCTGAGCCACGAGCTCAGGAGCCGGGGACATGGGGATGCTGGGAGGCACCAGCACAACTCACCTTCCAGCACCTTGAAAGCAGCCAAGCTGGAGTCACTGCAGAGCCGGCCCGAATCCTGCAATGGGAGGAGTGGTGCTGGACCAGTGCGGTATTCCCATCCCGCAGCAGCATCCCATGCTCCAGGCAGGCTCAGAGGGAGCCGGGAGCCCCCAGTGATGTCCCATACCATGGAGCCACCGGTTTCCTGCAGGATCTTCAGCTGGAGCTGGCTCACCCTCCGCCGGGCTCCCTCGATCTGCTCCTCCATGGCCGTGGCCGGGTTCCTGCTGTAAGCCTCATAGAAGCGCTGTGTGAAGAGCCAACACTGTGACATTCCCAGAGCCCCATAGATCCCATCCCAGGGATCCAGGCCAGCCCCCCATGGGTGCTGTACCTGCAGCTCTGCCTCCTCCTGCCGCAGCATGTTGCGCAGGATCTGCGTGGCGTGCTTCTGCACCTCGGGGTCCTGCAGGGTGCAGGGATGGGGTGAGGCTTCACCCTCCTCCTGCCCCACACATGGAGCAGGGCCCTGGGAGCACGGAGGGGTTTGGTACCTGCAGGGGCTTGGGGTCGGTGATGCGCTGCGGCAGAGGTGGCGGTGGTGGCGGCGGCGGAGGGGGACACACGGGGGTGACACGGGGAGCCCCAGCCATGCTCATGTCCTGCTGGGATGTGGGGAGCCCCACGGATGGAGGGGGGGAGCCCAGGAGGGTCAGAGCGACGTAGGCACCGGCTGGACCAACAGGGGAGGGAGGGTGAGACCGACCCCATCCCTGCACCTGAGGCACCCCATGGGCACCACGGCAGAGGGGGGGATCCCATCCCTGTAATGGGGCATCTCCCTGCCCCTACTCACACTTGATCAACTTCACCACCTCGAGGTGAGAGCTGTTGGTCACCATGGTGCCGTTGACCTGGCAGAGGAGAGCGGGGCTCAGGCAGGTTGGGGACAGGGCCCCATGGGCAGGGGGGCAATGGGGGATGCTCACCTTGACGATGCGGTCCCCCTCCTGCACCCCGGCTCTCATGGCTGCTCCCCCTGGGACACAGGGAGCAGGGACAGGAGTCAGCAAACAGAGCTCCAGCTGATCCCAGCCCCTCTCAGCACACTCATCCTGGGGGCCACCAGGCACCCATGGGTGCACACAGCCCATGGGGCAAGGCAGGTGATGGAGCCTTGGGTGCTTTATGCTCCCAGTTCACCCAGACAAGCTCTTCTGCTCCCCCAGCCTTTCCCATCAGATTCAGGGCAGCAGAGAGGGCCCCAACCTGTTACCCCAGCATCCAGGCTGGCTCCAGCACATCCCCATGGATAGCCTGGATCCAAAGGCAGAGCAGAGCTGCCTCCTCTCCCCCTGCTCTTTAACAAAGCTCCCGAGGTTGGAATACATGAAAAATCCACTTTTCCTGCAGCCAAAACCAAGAGGAAAATGTTTCCATGAGGCTCAGCTCCAAGCCAAGGGCCTGAGATGCAGCAGGGAGCTCCGGCTGCGGAAAGAGCCTTGGATTGCTCGGATTCCTCCAGCTTCAACCATCTCCTCATTGGCAAATGAGTGGGGAAAGGGGGGACAGGACCCTGGGATGTCCTGCACCAGGGACACGGTCCCTGTCTCCCCCCAGCCCTGGGGTGAGGGGGTGATGTGAGGGGCTCCCAGTGCAGCTCCAGTTGCAGGATGGAGACACCCCAGTGTTAACCTGCCCTGGAAGCGCTCAGCGTTTTCCCTTGCCTAGATTCCCAGTTTTCCTGGCTTTCGGACTGGAGGGGGTGGGAACATCCGCTGTAAAATAAGCAGCTCATTGTCTATTTCAATTGCTGCTCCCAGCCCTGCCACCCCGCAAAGCCATTAGGAGCTGCAAAGGGAATTCCCATCCCAGGCTCCATCCGCAGCTCCCGGGATGAGCACAGAGCAGGGAATGTCATGGATGTAGGGAGCTCGCCCTCCATCTGCTGTGTCCTGCCCATCCTGGCTGATCCATCCCAAGTGAGCTGCAGGTCATGGAGGGGATGCTGACCTGAGAGCAGCTCCAGAGCCTAAAGGGGCTGCAGGAAACCTGGAGAAGGGCTTGGGACAAGGGATGCAGGGGCAGGATAAGGGGAATGATTCCACCCTGCCATTGGAAGAGGCTTGGAGCAACCAGTAGAAGGTGTTGGGGCCCATGGAACTGGATGAGCCTTAAGCTCCCTTCCCACCCAACCCATTCCCTGGTTCCAGGCTGCAGCGAGACCCTGACCTGGGAATAATGGGGAAGGACCCCCCATTCCCCCCCCGTGTGTCCCCATATCCAGGCTCTCACCTGGCCGCACCGACTGCACCAGGACGACACGGTCCCCGCTGACGGTGAAGCCAAAGCCATGCTGGTCCTTCTGGATGATGACACAGCGCTGGACCAGACCTGTGCAGGAGCAGGAGCAATGAGCCTTCAGCCTCCGAGGCACGGCTGAGTCATCCTCACCCTCCCGACCCCACTGCTCCGAGCCCTGCTCCTGGAAACAGGATGCTGGTGCCAAGAGCATCATCCCTGGGATGCAGCATTCCCGACCCCTCTGCCCTCCCCATGCACTTGCAGCCCTTCCTGGGTGATTTTGGGTCCCCAAGGGATGCATCCACGTACCTGTGGATTCAGAGGAGTCGGAGGGCTGGCGGCGATGCCCCGGAGACCTGCGCTCGGATGAGGAGTCAGCCAGGGAGGACAGGCTGCTTAACCTGGGCAGGGAGAGCAGGGATCAGGGATGGGGTGTCCGGATGGATCCAGCCCCAGCTCCTGTGGAAGTGCAGAGCATGGTGATGGCAGCCGGCATGGGCAGTGCTGTGTGTCCCTGCCATTGCCGGTCCTCTGCCTGCCCCACCGCAGGGAGCCCCACAGGAGACTCCAGGACTCTGGAATCTTGTGTTTGCCAGTGGGGAAGAGCAATGGAGGGGAGAGGTGAGGGTAGGGATGTGCCAAGCAGCATGGCCAGGATGATGCTCAGGGAAGCAGAGGGAGGGATGGGTCAGGCAGACACAGGCAGACAGCAGGCAGACAGCAGGCAGACACAGGCAGACACAGGCAGACACAGGCAGACAGCAGACAGACAGCAGACAGACACCAGGCAGACACAGGCAGACAGCAGGCAGACAGCAGGCAGACACAGGCAGACAGCAGGCAGACACAGGCAGACAGCAGGCAGACAGCAGGCAGACAGCAGGCAGACACAGGCAGACAGCAGACAGACACCAGGCAGACAGCAGGCAGACACAGGCAGACAGCAGGCAGACACAGGCAGACAGCAGGCAGACAGCAGGCAGACAGCAGGCAGACACAGGCAGACAGCAGGCAGACACAGGCAGACAGCAGGCAGACAGCAGGCAGACAGCAGGCAGACACAGGCAGACACAGGCAGACAGCAGACAGACACAGGCAGAGAACAGTCAGACAGCAGGCAGACACAGGCAGACAGCAGACAGACACAGGCAGAGAACAGTCAGACAGCAGGCAGACACAGGCAGACAGCAGACAGACACAGGCAGAGAACAGTCAGACACCAGGCAGACACAGGCAGACACAGGCAGACAGCAGGCAGACAGCAGGCAGACAGCAGGCAGACACAGGCAGACAACAGTCAGACACAGGCAGACAGCAGGCAGACACAGGCAGACACAGGCAGACAGCAGGCAGACACAGGCAGACACAGGCAGACAGCAGGCAGACACAGGTAGACAACAGTCAGACACAGGCAGACAGCAGGCAGACACAGGTAGACAACAGCTGACAGAGGCAGACAGCAGGCAGACAACAGGCAGTCACAGGCAGACAGCAGACATCCCGCCAAGCCTCAAGTCCTGCAGTGAGGCTCCGGGTCTGGGCTCATTTCTGTGCACCCAAGTGCACCACCGGTCCCCTCACTGCTGTCACAGAGAGGGGCTCCCTTGCCCCGCACTGCTCCCACATCATCCCAAGGATCCCATTCCAGCTCCGCTCTCCTCTCGCTCTGCTGGGCAGCTCCAGAAGCCAGGGGCAGGGCAGGAAACGAAGGGTTCCCATCGGGAAGCAGCCCAGGAAGCCGGGAGCAGGATGAGAGCAGGAGCCCCCCCAGCCCCACTCTGCTTACCTGGGCCCATGCGGCTGCTGCTCGCTGCCCCCTCGGCTGCCGGGAGCACAGGGACAGGGGTGGCACAAGGGGGACCCGGAGGCCAAGGGGAAGGGGGGGAAAGAGGAGACAAAGACATCAAGAGGCAATGGTGGGGCCCAGGGCATTGCCCCATGGGCAGGGCTGCCTGGGGGGGGGCTTGGGAAGCATCCCCTGCCTACAGCAACATCCCCAGGCTGCTTTCCCTGCAGGACCATGGAGCCCATAGCAGTTTGTAGGGGTGCCCCTGAGTGAGAGCCTGCAGCAGGATAAAGCCAAGAGCCCCGCTCCTATAGGCAGCTCTTTCCCTGCTCCAGGAGAGGAATATTGGGAAGCAGCTCATTGGAAGCTGCCTGGATAACCTGAATCCAGACCCATCCTGCACAACCTCTCACAGACCTGAAGTGGGACCCCAGCACATAGGAACCGGGCATAAGGAAAGGGCTGAAGCATCCCAAGGTCAGCAGTGGGATCAATTCCCTGTGTTCCCAGGCTATCCAAGATGGGCCCAGGGCACCTGTGTCAGTCAAAGGTAGGTGCAGGATTAGCCCCATAGGATTACCCAGCAGGTCAGCCTGATCCAGGCCAAGGGAGGATCGGCTCCTGTTCCGCATCGGATGCCAGGGCTTAAGGAGCTGCCGCACCATGGGATGCTCATGCAGCCCCTTCCTTAGGAGCTCCAGCAGTGCCAGGACCACCCCAGGCTCAGCCCCAGCCCAGCCAGGAGCCACCAGTGCCACCCTGTGGAGATGCCAACCCCGCTCCCTGTTTGCATCCCATGGGAAGGAGCCAGGCCAACGCTAGCTTATTGCCATCTAAAAGAGTCCTTTAATTCGGCTTTGCTTAAGCTGCTTCCTAATTGACTTACAGAGAGCCCAAACGTGCCCCTGTGAAGCAAAGGCAGGCAGCCCAATGCAGACTGCCCCTGGTGCCTGTTTCCAGCCCTAAGGATCATCCCTTGGGTTGTCCTAAACGTTTGAACTCCAGAATCCTGCAGCCAGCCGGGACTCTCCCATTCCCAGCACTGGGAATGAACTGGAACCCACAGAGGTTTCTGCTATAGAGATGCACAGACTGGTCTGGGTTGGAAGGGAGCTTAAAGCTCATCCAAAGCCATGGGCAGGGACCCTTCCACTGGAGCAGGATGCTCCAATCCCTGTGTCCAACCTGGCCTAAGAGCTCAGCTCAGCCTCCCCTCGGGCAGGTTCAAGCCATTCCTGTTGTCCCATCCCTGCATCCTCATCCCAAGCCCCTCTCCAGGTTTCCTGCAGCCCCTTTAGGCACTGGAGCTGCTCTCAGGTCTCCCCTTCAGGAGCCTTCTCTTGTCCCAGCTGCCCCAGCCCAGCTCTCTCAGCCTGGCTCCTATGGGATCTGCTCCAGCCCTCGCAGCAGCTCCATGGTCTCTCTCCATCAGCTCCATGTTCCTCTGGTGCTGCTGCCCTAGCACTGGATGAAGGATGCAGGGGGGGTCCCACAGAGCTCAGCAGAGGGGCAGGATCCCCCCCATGACCTGCTTTGAGCTTATTTCTCCCAATTTTGGCTCCTTGCAGTGAAATCACAGCTCTTCACTCTTCATGCCCCAGCCAGGCCAGAAGGGAACACCAAGGGGGGAATGAACCCACCACAAGCACAAGCCTGGTGCTGCTGCATCGGGAGCATCCCACAGGGCAAAGATGAAGGAGGAGAAGAGCATCCCATCCTCGGAGCGGGTACCCCCCAGCCAGAGCTCTGCTCCAGCATCAGAAGCTTGGCTCTATTCTCCTTCCAGGTCTCCAAATGGCTGTGATCCCAACTCCAGGGAAGAGAAACCGGAGCCACTCCAGCGCGCCTGGGAAGTGGCTGCCTTTAGGAGCATGCAGGGATGCAGGTGGGGACAGCATCAGCCCATCAACAAGGGAAAAGTGGGAATATCCATGGAAAGATAAAGCCCACAACATGGAAAGGGAATCAGTGTGGCGGTGGGATGCCTCCTGCACCAGAGTCACTGCTTCCAAAGCAGCCCGGTGATCCCGCATCGGGATTAGCCAGTGTCTCCTGCTCCAAAGGCAGCTGCTCTCTCCCCAGGCCGCAGCCTTGTGGATGATTCCACACTCTGGGATTCTGGGGACAGGAAGGAAGGAAGGAATTTCAGCTTCGCAAATAAATAAAGAAAGAAAAATGATTCAGCTTCCTCCCCTTCCCCCTCAGGCGAGGGAAAGAGTCCAGCCTGGAGCAGCTCCAGCCTCGCAGCGGAAAACCGGGACGTGCACATCCCGACGGGAATGGGCTGTGTGTCCTCTGGGAATGCCGGCTCAATGCCCCATCGCGCATGGATCGGGAAGCTTGGAATGATGCTTGGAATGATGCGGCTGCGTCGAAGGTTGAGTGGCAAAGCAGAGTTAAACCTTGCTGGGTGCTGCTGGGATGAGGATGGGGGAACATCCCTGCCTGGCATTCCTGGCGCTGCACACGCAGCCTGCACTGATCCTCGGTCCCCAAGATCCGCTTTTCCTCTTTTCCCACTCCGGAGCACACAACAGGGTTCCCACTCCCAACAGATCCCATCCGATGCACAGGGTTGCTGGATCAGGAGCCCAGTGCCTCCACGCTGATCCCGGTGGCTCCGAGCGAGTGCCAAGCCTGTGAATCCATGAGGCTGGAGTCATCCCGGATCCATCTGGGATTCCGCAGCTTCTGCCTCTCCTTGTTCTGATCCCAGAGGAGCTGCAATAGCTCCGTGTAGGCACCAGGGCCAAGTGGGTTTGGATCCCAGGCTCCCTCCGGCAGCAGACATTGGATCCTGCAGGAGCTCCCATGTAATTAAACGGGGGAAGCCAGAGGAGCGCGACGAGCACAGGAGGCAGCGCTCCCGTTCCAGGCGCCATTCCCAACATTCTGATGCTCTGTGCACTGGAGTTTTGCAACGCCGATTCCCGAAGGCAGGAAAAGCCCAAGCTCCGTTGGGTGTCGCGGTGGTGACGCCTGCCTGGCTCATGGAACCCTGCTCCCTCCCAGAGCCATCCCAAACAAACCCATGGAGCTCCGGAGCAGGATTAGACCCAAAGGGATGGAGATGGGAGCGCTGAGATCAGCAAGAGCTGAGGAAGGGGTTAGCAGGGATCTGTGTCCTGAGGCTCCGGATGCCCCATCCAAGGCCAGCTTGGACACAGGGATTGGAGCATCCCGCTCCAGTGAAAGGGGTCCTTCCCCATGGCTTTAGATGAGCTTTATGCTCCCTTCCCACCCAAAGCATTCCACGATTCCATGCTTCCCTATTAGCCAACACTTGCCAAGCACTCCACACACACTCCATTGATGTATGTTATCCATCAGGACCATCACCAGTCTCCAAAACCCCTTTCCCCCCACCAAACCCCCTGCAGCATCCTTCCCCTCCCTGCCTGCAGGCCAAGCACATGGAGGGAGCCCCATAGGGAAAGCAGAGCCGGGATCCCAATCCACCACCAAGGGAGATGTGGTTTCCTGGGAACGCTTCCCAAGCTCTCCAGGTCCTTCCCAAGCAATCCCAGGCAGTGTAATCATTAACGGTGCCACAGACTGGCAGAGCTGGTTTGGCCAGCACCCGTTTGGGGTGGGAGCTGTGGGGCAGGGATAGGGAATAACCTGCCCCCAGGGGATGTTCTCTTCCCAGCCTTCCTCCTGAACAAAAGCAGCCACATCCCAGCTCCCATCGCTTCCAAGTGGGAATTGCTGCTCCCAAAATGCTCCTTCCCTTTAGCAGTGACTGAACCCATGGACAAGCCACATCCCGCAGCCTGATGGCACCCATAGTGATGTGCTGCACCTGTACTGGGGCGCACTGGGGTGCACTGGGGTGCACTGGTCTGCCTGGAGCCGCGGTGCTGCCCGGACACCACGGGGCTGTGGGTACCACTGCTCCCTTGGATGCTGCGGGCAGGATGGGGCTGTTGGGATGGGGTTTTGGGGGGAAATCCACACTTTGACCCTTTTTAAGTGATTTTATGCGGCTGAGGAGCCCTGGGCATGGGGCACTGCAGGCTCCTGACCTCAAAGAGCAGAGATCGAGGCTATTTAAAGAGCAGGGAGAAGACTTAAGCCTGGTAATGCTGCCCAGGATGAATCCTGGGATGGCAGCGACCCCATCAGCTCCCTCATTCCCAGGCACCAAACCCCCTTCTGGAGCCGCAGCATCCGCAGGAGCCCCCGCTGAGCATCCTCCACTCAGCACCAAAGCACCAGAGCAGGAAGGGAGCAGGAGCCCTTGTCCTTGGGAGGGATCACAGGATCATGGGATCATGGAGCGGGTTGGAATGGATCTAAAGCCATGGCAGGGACCCCTTCCAATGGAGCAGGATGCTCCAAGCCCCACGAGCATGGGATGGGGCAGCCACAGCTTCTCCATTCAACCCATTCCAGTGTCCCAGCACCCTCATAGGGAAGAACTTCCCAAGATCCCATCTCCCCTCTGCAGGTCAAAGCCATTCCCCTTGGCCTGTCCCTGTGTTCCTCACCATGATCCATGCGGAACGGACAACGCCGCATCCCTATGGATGGCACCCATCCCTATGGATGGCACCGGAGCCCCTGGGCGATGCCAGGGCCATGGCAGCTCCACATCCCCATCCCTGTCCTCATCCCAAACCGAACGGGGTTGATCCAGGGCTCATCCCCCCCCTCTGCATCCCTGCTCCGGTGCGGACACCGGGACCACGGCTGCCAACGGGATGCGGTGGGCAGATCCCAAACCCGCACCTGGGATTCCCATGGGAATGCCGTGCATACCCATTGGCCTTTGATCCCTTAATCCCAGCCCTGCCAGGGCCGAGCCCCCCCCCCACCCAAGAACCCGCTGGGAACGGACCGAACCCCCCCATAAAGCCCCCCTGGAGGGGCCTTGTCCCCAAAACCTCCAGATTTTACCCCAAAACCTCCGGATTTCACCCCAAAACCCTCAGATTTAACCCCAAAACCCTCGGATTTTACCCCAAAACCCTCAGATTTAACACCAAAACCCCCGGATTTCACCCCAAACACCTCAGATTTCAACCCCAAACCCCTCAGATTTCACCCCAAACCCCCCGAATTTTACCCCAAAACCCTCAGATTTCACCTCAAACCCCTCAGATTTCACCCCAAAACCCTCAGATTTCACCCCAAAACCCTCAGATTTCACCCCAAACCCCCTAATTTTACCCAAACCCCTCCGATTTCACCCCAACCCCCCCCCCCCCCCCCGTACCTGTCCGGGGCCTGCGGAGGCCTCACGCTCATGGCGCCTGTGCCGCGGCCCTCAGGGCTCCGGCAGCCGCCGCCCCGCTCCGGCCGCCACCATCCCCGGGCGCTGCGGGGGGGGCTCGGGGCAGGGCCCGAGCGCCCCCGGCTCCGCTGCCGGCTCCGGCCCCGCTCGCTCTGGAGGCGGCGGCGGCGGCGGAGCGGGGCCCCCCCCCCCCCGGCCCCGGCGGTGGTGGGGGCCGGGCCGAGGGAGAGGCCTAAAGCCGCTCCCAATCCCCGGGCTCGCCCGACCCACGCAGCCCGAGAGGGGGCAGCGCCGGCGGGGACGGAGCGGCGGAGGGAGGGGGGGAGCGGATGTGGGGGGGGACAGAGGGGGGGGTGTGGGGATAGAGGGGGAGTGGGGAGACCGGGGGGGGCACATGTGGGGGGAGATGGGATTGGGGATCCACATCTGGAAGGAGCCTTAGAGATGGGATTGGGGGATCCACATCTGGAGAGAGCCATAGACATAGAACTGGGGGACCCACATCTGGAGGGAGACATAGACATAGAACTGGGGGATCCACATCTGGAGGGAGAGAGATGGGATTGGGGGATCCACATCTGGAGGGAGAGAGATGGGATTGGGGATCCACATCTGGAGGGAGATGGGATTGGGGATCCACATCTGGAGAGAGAGATGGGATTGTGGGATCCACATCTGTAGTAAACTGTAGACACGGTTTTGGGGAACACATCTGTAGTGAGCTATAGAGATGGGTTTGGGGGAGACCCCCCCCCACAGGCTGGCACTGGGGTCCCCCCGTCCCACCACTGGGTCACCCACGAACTCCCGGTTATGGGGGTCCCTCTGCACCCCCTGCACCAGGAATGGGGGCCCTGAGCCACCAGTTCTCAGAGGCAAATGGGGGGGCTGAGCCCCAGGTACCCCACAAGGAGCCCCCAATCCCTCAGCCATTGAGGGTCCCCTAAAAGGAGAGCCCCAGAATTCCCAGTGTGGAAAACATGGAAAAGTGAAACTGAAAATGATCCATGTTCCGGGAATCCGGGATACGGATCCATGCATCCCGAGGCCGATCCCAACCGGCTTCACCCTCCACGGAGGGGGCTGATGGGGTATTTGGGGGTGCCCCCCATAGTGGGGGGGTTTGGGGTCAGGGAGGTGGCTTTGGGGTGCAGTTGAGAGCAGCCCGAGCCCTCTGCACACGGGTTTATTGGGAGGGCAAAGGCTGATCTGGGCCCCCCAGACCTCATGTGGGGCTCAGCCATAGGGCCAGGTCCCAAGGTGAGGATGGGGGGGGTCAGATGTGGGGCACCCCCCTTCTGCTGCTGCCCTGGAGCTCCTCCTCTTTGCCTTCCTCCTCCTCTTTGCCTTCCTGCGCTGGCCGGGATGGGCGCTCCAGCCCCATTCCATAGGGAAAACGGGGGGGCAGGAGCAGGGATGTGGGGACCCCCGGCTTGGGGGGCAGCAGCGGTGCTGGGGGGCAGGCGGGGAAGGGGGCCCAGGTTGGGGGTCCCAGCGGGGGGGTGCAGGCGGCCAGGCAGGGCAGCATCCCCGGCCCCCCAAACCGGCAGCAGGAGCCCCCTAAATATGGGGGGGGCCGCGGAGCTGTATCCTGAGGGCACCGGGAGAGCAGCAATGGGGCTCCCCATCCTCTCCCAGTACAGCCACTGGGTGCTGCTGTGGGACCAGGAACCGCAGGCAGGATGCAGGCAGCGCCCTCCTGCCTGCGCCGAGCCCCGCGGCCCGCATCCAGCACCGCACTCACTGCTCCCAGCGGTGGGCTCCATCCTGCCCAGCGCATCGGGGTGCTGGGGACCCCAATGCCGGCTCCGCAGCGCGGTCGGTACCCACTGCGGGGACAGTAACGGGATGTGGCCGCACTGGGGACGGTGCTGAGTGCCCGGGGGGGGTTGGATCCCATAATCCCGTACCTGGCTCGGCATTCCAGGCGGCCGGCACAGGCTGCGGGGATCCCAGAGGAGGAGGAGGAGGTGGCTGAAGTCAAACTTGTAGGTGAAGCGTTTGCCCTTGGTCTTGTGCAGGATGCGCTTGTTGTAGTAGTACCTGGGGGGGGGGGGGGACGGACACGGGTACCCTGGGATGCTCCCATGGGATGATGAAGGCTCTGCCCCCCCCTGAGGATGGAGGGGGGGCTCTGCGGAACCATGGGATCATGGCAGGGAAGGGACCTTAAAGCTCATCCAGCTCCAGGGCCACCTTCCACATCCCAATCTGCTCCAAGCCTCATCCTGGAGCACTTCCAGAGCTCGGGAATCCGCTGCTCACCTCAGCGCCCGGCTCAGTTTGTCGTAGTTCATCTGGGGCTTGCACTTCCTGCGCCCCCAGAGCCGAGCCACCTCATCGGGGTCCTTGATGACGAACTCCCCATACTCGCCCTGCTGCCAGGCGATGACGTGGCGGAATTCCTCCTTCTGCAGCAGCTCCAGGATGAAATGCCAGAGCTGGATCTGTCGGGAGCCGGGGCTGGACCGGACAGCGAGCGCTGGGGGGGGAGCACCCTCAGGGACACGGGGACATCACCCCCTGAGCCCCACCATGGGGTGCGGGCAGGAAGGGAATGGGGGGTCGGGGGTCCCCATCGCTGGGTGCGCACCTGGGAGCCAGCGGGAGCCAGGCAGCGACGGGCACGGGCAGAGCCCCTGCATCCTGCGGGAGAGAGGAGAGTGCGGGGAGCACCAGAGCATGGGATGCAGCCGGGAACGCGGATGGACCTGGGATGCACCAGGGATGCACCCAGCAAACGGGATGCACCCAATAACGGGAGTGCACCCAGCAACCGGGATGTAGCTGGGATGCACTCAGTAACAGGGATGCACCCAGCAACTGGGTTGTAGCTGGGATGCACTCAGTAACAGGGATGTACCCAATAACGGAGGTGCACCCAGCAACCGGGATGCACCCAGGATGCACCCACCATCAGGGATGTACCCAGGATGCACCCAGTAACGGGGATGCACCCAGCAACTGGGATGTACCCAGGATGCACCCAATAACGGGGATGCACTCAGCAACTGGGATGTACCCGGGATGCAGCTGGTAACGGGGATGTACCTGGGATGCACCCAGTAACGGGAATGCACCCACCAACCGAAATGCACCCGGGATGCATCCACCATCAGGGATGAACCAAGCAACTGGGATGCACCCAGTAACCGGGATGCACCCAGTAACCAGGATGCACCCAGTAACCAGGATGCACCCACCATCAGAGATTCATCCAATACTTGGGATGCAGTCGGCATGAACCCAGCACTTGGGATAGACCCAGCACCCAGGATACCCCCAGGATGTACCCACCACCCAAGATGCTCCCACCAGCAGGGATGCACCCAGCAACAAGGATGTAACTGGGATGCACCCAGCAACTGGGATACCCTCGGGATGCACCCACCTGCTGAGGATGGGGCTGTGCTGGTCCTGCCCATTGCACCCCATGGGGATGTGTCCTCCCTTACAGGGGGTCAGCATCACCCGAAGCCCCAAACCCTTCGCTCTCAACCCCATATTGCAGGGTACCGGGGTGGGGGGACCCCAGCATCCCCCTGCCCCACTCACCTGAGGCCTCCCTTCCCTTCCCGGTGGGAGGATCCCTCTGAGGGCTCCGGGAGCATCCCTGGATATATAAAGGAAGGGGATGGGTTAAGGATAAATCTGCTTAAACCCGGTGGGAGGAGAGGGGGGGAGCGGGGGCAGGTTTGGGGGGGTCCCTGCTTCACTCCCCATCCTGCTCCATCCTTCCCAGCCCCGTGTCCCATCCGGATACAAGCGGGACAATTTGGGATACCTGGATTGGAGCAGGAAGGCTCCAAGAGCAGCAGATCCAAAGGGCAGGATGGAAAAGCTTCATTCCCGGTTTTCCCTTTCCTCATTCCCTTCCTTCTCCTCCTTTATCCCCCAGCTCCCGATGCCTGGAGCGGGGGGGAGCAGTGTTGGGACCTTGGGGGGTGTTTCCCCCATCCCCAAGGTGAGATCCCCCCATGGATGCAGCTCTGGGGACCCCAGACATGGAAGGGGGGGCTCTGAATGGGGATGGGGGGGACCCAGTGGACCCCTGCATCCTGCTCTAGGGATGATGGGGAGCAGGGGTCCCCCTAGAATGGGGGCACAGGGGCAGCGAGGGGGGTGTTTAGGGCTGATCCATGGGGCTGAGTGCCCAGGGTGGGATTTGGCCACGTTCCTGCTCCTTTATCTCTCCCAAATCCCATTCCAATCTCCTTACCGTGTCCCCCCCATCCCTGCCGGGTCCCTGCGGGGCCGGGGGTGAAGGACCGGTTTGTTTGGAAGCGTTTAATGCTATTAAAGCAAGCGGCTTATGGAGCATCGGGACTGGGGGGAGATGGGGGGACCCCGGTGGGGCTGAACGGGGGCAGATCCCGGGAATCATCCCCGGTGTGGGGCAGGGAACAGGAGGAAGGGGAAGGTGGAGCCCCCATCCCAACAAAGCTCCTCCCTATCCCCTCGTTCCCATCCTTCATCTCCTGGGCCCGTGGGATTGAAGAGGTTTCAAACAGGATCTGAACCATGAGGATGATGAAGGGATGAAGGTCACAGCCTGGGAATATGGAGGCAAGGGGCTGGTCCCCAGGCAGGCTGTGTCCAGGGAATCCTGCCTCCTGCTTGGTCCCCTCCGGTATCCCAGGGATGGATACATCCTGGGTCTGGATAAGGGCATCCCAGTGTTGTATACAGCATCCTGATAGCCTGCATATGGTTATCCCAGTGTTGGATACAGCATCCCAATAGCCTGCATACGGTTATCCCAGTGTTGGATACAGCATCCCAATAGCCTGCATACAGTTATCCCAGTGTTGGATACAGCATCCTGATAACCTGCATACAGTTATCCCAGTGTTGGATACAGCATCCCAATAGCCTGCATACGGTTATCCCAGTGTTGGATACAGCATCCCAATAGCCTGCATATACCTTTATCCCAGTGTTGGATACAGCATCCTGGAGCTGGGTACAGCCACCCAAGTGCCGGATACGGCCATCCTGGTGCAGGATATGGTCATCCTGGGGCTGGATACTTCTATTTCGGTGCTGGATACAGCATCTTGGGGTTTTATAGGATCCCCCAAGTCTGTATGGAGCCCCCCGGGTCTGCATAGAGCCCCCAGGGTCTGTATAGATCCCCCCCCAGGTCTGCATGGATCCATTCCGGGTCTGCATGGATCCATCCTGGGTCTGTATGGATCCATCCTGGGTCTGCATGGATCCATCCTGGGTCTGTATGGATCCATCCTGGGTCTGCATGGATCCATCCTGAGTCTGTATGGATCCATCCTGGGTCTGTATGGATACATCCTGAGTCTGTATGGATCCATCCTGGGTCTGTATGGATCCATTCCGGGTCTGCATAGATCCATTCCGGGTCTGAATGGATCCATCCTGGGTCTCTATGGATCCATCCTGTACCTGTATACAGCCCCCCCCCAGGTCTGTATGGAGCTGCCCCCCACCCCAGGTCTGTATGGATCCATCCCATATCTGTCTCATGGCTCCCGGATCCGGCCCTACCCAGGCTTGAAGGCGCCGGGAGCTCCCCCCCTGCTTCCCATGGGATGGAGGCACAGAGGAGGGCTCGATCCCTGCTCCTCGCTATGGGATGGGGATGGGGGGGAGGGGGAGGGAGCCATGGCTGGGATAGAGGGAGCAGCCAAACCTGGGAAAGGGATCAAAGGATAGGGGAGGAATGGGATGGAAAGGGAAGGAGGATGGAGGAGGGAGAGGGGAGAGAAGGAAAAGGGGGAGAGGAGGCAGGAATGGTGCTGGGAACAGGATGAGGCCTCGCTCCCGTTCCCATTCCCGGCCCCATCAGCAGGGAGGGAAGTTTCCAACTGATGGGAATCACATCGACAGAATCCCGGGAATAAACCCCATTCCGGTTGCTTTTCCATGCTCCCCCCCAGCACAAACCCTCCAGGCTCCTTTAGGGCTGCAGCCGCTGCAGTGCTGGGCAGGATCAGGCCCTGGGATTCGGGATAGGGCAGCTCAGCTCCCGCTGCCTCCCGGAGCTGCCTTTTGGGAGCCAAGGGAGGATTAACAGCACCCGGGGCAGGAATGGGGCTGGAGGTGGTTTAATTGCAGTGAAGAGGAGGTTGGGACGGGATGAAAGAGCTTTGGGCTTTTATTGCTCCAGGTGGTTCCTGGTGCTCCAGACACATCCCATAGGGAGCAGAGACCCCCAGGATCAGGCTGGGAATAGGGGCACCTATGGGGTGCAGAGGGTGTGGGGAAGCTCCTGTGGGTCTCATTGCACTGGGGGGGTCCCATAGGCCCAAGTGAGCATCCTGCATCCCACTGAGCTGGGCTGCCCTCCCTGCAAAGGCTTTGGGAAGTCCCAAAGGATTCTCCCCACACACAGCAGCAAGTCCAGGGAATGTGCCCCCCCATCCCACCAGAGCACTCCCATGGGAAGGGTGCTGCTGGAAGCAGGGATTGAGGCTGGGTTTGGTTGAGCTTAGTTTAAACCCAGCTTTACAAGAGTGCAGCCCCCGGCCTGCTCAGCTGAGCTTTAGGGCTCTGGAATGCTCTGGTTTTCCATTCATCCATCCATCCATCATCCATCCATCCATTTGTCCATCCATCCATCATCCATCCCCACTGACTCAACCCCAGAGATAGGACATGGGGCCACCCATGCATCCCCACCAAATTCCCCTGGGGAGCTGGGACATGGGTCCATCCATGCCTCCATCCCCACTGAGTCACCCAGGGGAGATGGGATGTGGGTCTGTCCATCCATCCATCCATGCATCCATCCATGTCTATCCATCCCCACCAAGTCACCCCAGGGAGATAGGACATGGGTTCATCCGTGCATCCATCCACCTCCACTGAGCTACCCCTGGGAGATGGGATGTGGGTCCATCCATTTGTCCATGCATCCATGCATCCATGCATCCATGCATCCATCCATCCATCCATCCATCCATCCATCCCAACTGAACTGGCCCAGGGAGACAGGACATGGGTTGGTCCATCCCTCCATCCCCAGGGATATGGGTCCATCCATGCATCCACCATCCATCCATCCATCCACCCATCCCTACCGAGTTACCCCTGGACAATGGGACATGGGCTGGTCCATCCCTCCATCCCCAAGGATATGGGTCCATCCATGCATCCACCATCCACCATCCATCCATCCATCCATCCACCCATCCCTACCGAGTTACACCTGGACAATGAGACATGGGCTGGTCCATCCCTCCCTCCCCACCAGGACCAGAGGTGTGGGATGCAGGAACCATAGGCTGGGGGCTGCTCTCCCCCATCCCACCCAATCCCATCCCGATCCACTGGGATACCAAAGCCAGCGCTGCTTAGTTAAAAGGTTTTATTTAACTTTTTAATTTGAGGTAAAATACTTTGTGTATTTTCTCTTTCAACTTCCATAACAAAATACAGAGCTATCGGATACCCCTGGAAAAAATATGTATATTATACATATATTTCTCTAACATTACATCATATATATATAATATATAGATGCCAACTTTGTGTGGTTTTGACTTGTTTTGAAGACTTTCTAGAAAGTGGAACGTCCAAAGGCACTGCACAACGGAGGGGATGGGGACAACTTTACACTGGTTTGTACAGAGAGACCCGCGCATCCCAGCCAAAGCATCAGGAGGAGGGATTGAACCCAACCAAACCCCATCGACCCCCCCCCAAATGTTCTATTTATGAAGTTTCTCCTTAAAAACACTCTAAAACCCCTTTCCCTCCCCCTCCCCCCCCCAAGAAAATCATAGTTTGAAGTCTTTAAACAATTCTGATTATTTTCAACCCCAAAGAGAAAGAAATCCATTATTATTAATGTCAGGCTGGAGCCCAAGCCAGGATCCCAAAGACACAACAAAAAAGCAACAACAACAACAGAAAATGACTGGAAACCCCCAAAATAAACCCGGATTATGGAATAAATAAAGGCAGGGACAAGGGAGCGCCGCATTGGGTTAATGCTTCCGCAGAGGGGCTCTTCCTCCTCCTCCTCCTCTTCCTCCTCTGGATCCAAGGGGGGGTCCAGCAGCGGTGACCCCGCTTCGGGGCTCATTGGAGCGTCATTGAGTTCAGCCATGGCCATGGCTCACGTTGATCCTTAATTCCCCCCCAATCCATGGAATTTCGGCGTCCGGCTCCTTGTCCCATTCCAAGTCTCTTTGTTTTTGTTACCCTACAGCTTCTCTAGGTCTAAACAAAGCAAAAATGGTTTAAACAGGAACATGCTCTGGAGTCATTCCTACAGGTGGACGTGGAGATCCCAAATCCCACACAGGGACCGCTTGGGATCTTTTGGCACATCGGAATAAGAGAAAGAAAACGCTTCCATTCTGAATTTCACCTCCATTGCTCAGCATCATCATCATCATCATCATCCCCCATCCCCCCCATGCCCAGGCAAGGCCAAATCCGCTCGGGAGCACCCTGAGCCGGTGGGGACCATGGGCAGGGGTGGGTTGGGTGCCCCCCCCCCCCCAGTCAAAGCAGAGCCCATCACTGGTCCATTGTCCTGAGAACCTGAGTCCTGTATCCCTGAACGCGGAGCTCCCGGTTTGCAGTGCAATGGCTATGAAGAGAACATCCCCCCCCCCCCCAAATACACCCCCCAAAAGCGATTACAAACTCTTTAAAGCCAACCAACAGTTCAACTGAATTCCTTTCTATGGGTTTCTTATGGAATATTTTGGGATCGGCTCCTCCCCGAGCGGCTCCGGTGCTCGGACACTGGGGGGGGGAACGATGTGCATTAACTGATGGGAAAGGCCTCGTGTTTTCATATTCCTGAGTTCACTCCCTGAGCCCCTCTCCAGGGCCGGAGCGAGGGGCTCCTTCCCCTCTGTTTTCCTCCTCTCCAGGAGACAAATCCAGGTGCCAGGGGCTGAGGATGCTCGAAGGGATAACGCTCCCGGCTCCGGGTACCACAACCGGCGCCTGGCTCCATCCAAGAGCGTTTCCAACTCATCCCGCACGAGCTTCCAGCTCCAGGAATTCCCAAGTCCTGGGCCTACGACCGGCTCTAACCCTGCGGACATCGGCTCTTCCCGAGCTCCGTTCAAGGAATCCTTTGGGATTCATGGAGACAAGCGCAGGCCTGGCTGGAAGCCGGTGCTTCAGTTACTGAGCCTAAGGAAAGCTGCGTAGGGAAATAGCAGGTTTATAGCAAAAATACAGCGAGATTTACAGCGTGGGCTCGGCTCCGGCCGCACCAATCCCAAATCCCGGCATCCGGCTCCTGTCCATAGACCCTGCTCGCAGAAAGCGTAGTTAAGGCATGAGTCAAAGTGATATGGGGAACCAAACAAAGGGAATAAGAGTTAACAAAGCTCCTGTCATTCCTTCTCCATGAACTCACCGCAATCATTCCAGCGTTAATCTCCCAACTCCACCCATACAATTAGGGGGAAAACCAAAAAACCCTAGGATACATGTTAATGCGTATATTAAAGGCATTAGGTTATTCCTTTTTCCCACCCCATTCCCTTCCCTGAAAGATTATTTTCTGTTAGCATTTTCCTCATGGCTTCTGCAGTATCCCAGAAAGGCGAAAAGGACGATGCCTGCATCCCGAGATCCATGTGCCGGGAATGCAGCTCCTTTCCCAGCAGCGACTTCCCCATTCCCGTCTTTCCCCCCCCTTCCCCGCTCCGCAGCCGGTGCAATATTCCCTAATCCCCCTCCCCGAGCCCACGGCACGTCTGGAGCGGGCAGGAACCCTCTGCCTCCATCGCACCCGGCTCCGGGGATACATCGGGATATCCATATGGATAGAAAAGGATGAATCTGGAGATTCCTGCTTCCATAAATACCAGAGCACAAAGAGACCGGGGCTGCTCCAGCCTGGCGGAGGCCTCAGCCCCATTGGAGTCCATGCAAGGTCCGAAGCCCGAGGGCTCCCGGCTTCCCTCGCCTCTCCCACCGGAGCCAGCCACAAACCGCGTCTCACCTGCAGTCCAACAAGGAAAACAAAGCCCCCCCCCAGGTTCTAGAATGCCCCATACCAGGCGTAGCCCCAGCCCCCCCCCCCCCGCCCCCAGCTCTGCAACCTTGCTACATAAAATACACGGCCGGATCCGGCGCTCGGCTCCGCTTTAGGTGTCGGAGGCGGCAGTGGTGCCGGTGCCCAGCGCCCCGGTCCAGAGCACGCGGCCATTGGGGCGCTCGTCGGGGCCCTCGTGGCGGTCCCCGTTCCAGCGGCGCTTGAGACGCAGCTTGGGGGGCATCAGAGCATCCTCCCTCTTCTCCTGTGCACCCACATCCTGTGGGTTCTTCTCGGCGCTGCCTTCACCCTGCTCCGGGTGCCGGGATGGCACAACCGGCCTGGCAAACACGGGGCCCTTCTCCTCTTCCAGCGCCATGGGACCCTCCTCTCCATCACCCTTCTCTTTGCCCATCGCCGGCGGCTCCTCGGGCTCCTTGTCCATCGCCGGCTCCACCTTGACCCTGGCAGGAGCTGGGGGTACCGGCGGCTCCTCGGCGCTTTCCAGTCTCTCTCGGTTCTTGCGGCCCACGGGGGGAGGCTGCAGCTTGATGGGGAACTGGGGCTGCTCCTCCAGGGGCATTTGGCACTGTAGTGGTGGCACCATGAGCGGGTAGCGGGGGAAAGTCCGCGGGCTCAGGTGGTAGTTGAAGACGGAGCAGGCCTGGGAGTGCAGGTAGTGTTTCATCTCCTCGGGGTTGAAAGAGAAGCAGCTGCTCCCTGTGAAGGGGCTGAGGCCTGGAGAAGGGCTGTAGGAGAACAGTGTGGGAGTCAGGGATAACGCCGGAGAGATGGGAACGTTGAGGACCCCCCCGCGCCCCGGTAATGGGGACACAGCAAAGGGGCTGTGAGGATCCGGATACATCCCAGGCCTGCTGAAGAGGGGCAGCATGATGTCAGGCTTGCGCTTCTGGTGGTTGACACCACCGGCACCCACGGTGCTGCGGGAGCCCATGAGATCCACACCACGACGCCAATCCGAGGAGGCATCATCCAGCTCCGGCAGCTCCGGCTTCCTGTCGCCGCCGTCCCCCAGCCCGTCGGGGTTGGTTGGCCCCATGGAGCCCCCGGAGAAGCGGCCGGGTTGGGGGTCATCGGTGGGAGAGTGGCTGTCGAGCGGTGGGAAGTGGAAGCGGGATGAGGCCGTGGGCACCGGAGGAGCGCTCTGTGGTACGACACCTGCGATGGGGAGGGCATGGAGAGAGCAAGGGAAAGAGTTAAGGGTAAGGAGGAGTGAAGGCCCCAGTGAGGAGCTGCACCCGCGGGCGCTTGGAAGGGGAACACACAAACAGCAGCAAGGAGCAGGGCTGGGAGGTGCCTTTCCCATCTGCACTGCTCCAAACTCCTCTGCCCACCTCCGAACTGGGTCCTGTGCGCCCTGGTTGGGGTTTGTGCCCCTCCGGTGCCACCAGTTCCATGTTAGAGCCATGTGGGAAACCTCAATCACTCGGGGCTGACTCAAAGTCCCTGATTTAGGCTTTCATGGGAGCTCATCCCCTGCCAACAGCCCCGTTGCAGCTCACTCGTGCCACAAGCAGCCACGTCAAGGCAAGCTTCCCACTCCCCAGCTCTCCCTTGCCAAGCAGAGGCGAGAGCAGAGGCTCCACTGCAGATCCCCCCCCAGGTTTCGTGATCCCAGCCCCCATCCCAGCCAGAAGGGAAGAAAACAGGTTGTAATTAGACAAGTGCATTCCAGTTCTCCAAAGTGCTGTTTTTAAATGCATGCCCCAGAGATAGGAGGGAGTGGCTGCAAACAGGGAAAAGGAACAGCAATACTGAGCTGGAACTGCCCAGACTCGTTGCTGCAAGTAATTATAGATCTGCAGCTCAGCTTCGTACTACAGCTTTACACCCCCGTGCTTTGGCTGAGGCCTCCTGGCGAGCACATTTCCCTCTCCCTGCTGCCATGAAGGTGAAGCACAAAGGCTTGAGGAGGGTTTCTCGTCTGCCAAGCCCTGGGTTTTGGGGTTGGGGTCTGTGTGGAGGACAATGCATTGAAAGCAATGGTCCTGTAGGGATCCTCAGGGCTCCCGGTGCCAGGAGCAGGGTGGGAGGCAGGAGCTGCACGAGCACGGGGAGGAGACGAGCTCTTGCCCACACGGAACCTGTTCTGCTCAGACAAGGGGTTTCGGAGGCTGCTTCCAATCCCTGCTTCCAACCCCTGCTTCCAATCCCTGTTTTCAATCCCTGCTTCCAATCCCTGCTTCCAATCCCTGCTTTCCCTTTGTGCTCCCTACGAGCTGGAGCTTCCAGGCCTCCCCTGGGGCAGGGGGAGAACCAAGCACAGGAGGGCTCAGGAGCCTCTGCTTGGCTGGGAAGATGGAGCTTGGGCCTTGTGGGATGGAGCCAACAGGACTGAGGTGGCCACAGATCACCCCAGCTGTACAAACCCAGCTATGGAGGGGCTCAAGTCTATCAAGGAGCCTCCAGGAAACCTGGAGAGGGGCTTGGGATGAGGATGCAGGGATGGGACAATGGGAATGGCTTGAACCTGCCCGAGGGGAGGCTGAGCTGAGCTCTGAGGCAGAAGCTGTTCCCTGTGAGGGTGCTGAGGCGCTGGCACAGGGTGCCCAGAGGAGCTGTGGCTGCCCCATCCCTGGCAGTGCTCAAGGCCAGGTTGGACACAGGGATTGGAGCATCCTGCTCCAGTGGAAGGGGTCCCTGCCCCGGCAGGGGTTGGAAGTGAATGATCTTTAAGCTCCATTCCCACCCAAACCATTCCATGATCCCATGATTCTATGAAGAAGGGTCTTGCAAACAGAAGACCCTCTTCCAGACTGCCCAGAGCAGCACTGCTGCCTTGGGGACAAAGCCAGAGTGAACTCCTGCTCCTGGCAAGAGGCTCAAAGACTTTCAGGAGGAGAAGGGAACAATCATGCTCCATTCCCAAAGCCGTTTTCACTCTCCTGCCCTGCTCTGCCGCAGGGAACAGCCTGGAATAGCTGTGATTTCAGTCAAACCCAGCGAGTCCCTGCTCTGCTCTGTGCTGGCTCCGGTATCCCTGTCAGCTCCAGCTGGGAAGATGGGAAAGAGGAGTCCCTTTGGCTTGCAAAGGAGCAGAACTGAAGCAAGCAAGCCCTGAAGGAGCAGGGAGGAGGAGAGCAAACTGCTGTAAGCTGGGAACTCGCTGATAGTGCACCTCTAAGCTCCTGCTGGAGAAGGGTCACATTTATATGGCACCATAAACTTGGGTTACAAGCATGTGAGAGGCCAGGGCCCTGCCACGGGGCTAAACCCCTCTTATCCCAAGGACACCCACCCTCCACCAAAGCAAAGCAAACCCTTGGCACCCATAAAGCTCCAAGAGGAAACCCAAATGCCTCCAAATCAGCCCCAAAATGACCACAGCCCCATCTCTAACAACCCCAAGGGAAAGAGCCCTCCAGATAAGGCTTTATCAAGGGCCAGCCATGCCCACCACAGCCACACTGATTGCTCCAGCGGGCTCCCAAGCCCAGCAGATGACTGATGGGGATCAGCCCCAGTCCCCCCCCACTCACCATTAGGCCGAATGTTAATGAAGGGGTAGTTGGGCATCACCAGCTTGTTGAAGTTGAACTTGTAGGTGAACCTTTTGCCTTTTGTCTTGTGGAGAATCCTCTTGTTGTAATAGTACCTGGGAAGGAGGTGAAGGGATCGATCAGAGCAGTGACCTGGTTGAAGGCCTCGCTGCTCTCAGGGCCATCCACATCCCCCTCTGATGTCCCCAATGTGATGTTATTAACCCAAGGCAACATCAGCCGAGGGGGAATTTTCCAGTACCACCCACTCCTGCCCAGTGCATTCTTCAGCAGGAGCCTTCAAACCACCTCAGCAGGCAGCATGTTCCTTAGCACACGTGGGGAGAGGGAAAGCTCAACAGCCCAAGCCTGGACTTGTTCTCAGCCCTGTCCAAGCCAGCAGCAGAGCCATGGGCTGTGGGGTCTCTACAAGCACCTCTCTGTTTCCAGGTCCCCCAGTCCCAGGAATGCTCTGGGATACGGAGCAGGAAGGGGAAATGAGGTGAAGCTGTGTTCAGACTCAGAACCTGGAAGAGGAGAACGTGCACCCGAGCTGGGCTGCACCAAAACTGAGGGCAATGAAGGAGCTGAGTGAAAGGGACCCAATTACCCCACCAGCCTCAGGCTGGGGGCTCATTGGTGCCATCCAAGCCCAGGGTTTCCTGACCCTGCTCCCTTCTGCTCACCCTTTGGATCACAACCATTCCATAGGCTGCAGAGGGCAGGGTATGGGAGCCTCTGTGCTCCCCAGCTCCCTTCTCCCCTGCAGAGCTGGGAGGCAGTGGGTGTAATCCCCACTTACACCAGCCCTGTTTGCCCTCAGCCTCCTCCTCCTGGTATCCAAACAAAGGTGTCACACCGGGATCATCCTGGCTTTAGGAGGCCCAGGTACACACGGGGCCTGTTGCCACAGTGCCAGCTCCAAGCAGAGCCCTGCCCCTGCTGCCACCCGCAGCACCAGGATGCCAGGACACGAGGAGGGCTGGAAGCTGGAGCCTGTTTTCCACCCCCAGCACCGATTACAGCCTCGGTGCTGTCCAATTTATTGTTTCCTTCCTGTTCCCGAACCCGAGTCTTGTGTTTGCTGCCTTGTTTGTCTTTGGCAGCTACACCCAGGAGGTATCAGAGGGCGTAAGGCAGCGAAGTCCATGTCATGGACTCATAATGCCCAGAGCTGTCAGGAGCCCAGCCTCAGAATCCTGGGATACTTCAGGAGCTCGGGGTAGTTTTCCACTGTCCTCACATCAGAGAGTGGGGAAAGGAAACAGCACTGAAGGAAAGAGGGGGAAGCTGCATTGGAGGCTTTGAAGTGAGGAAGGCTCACCCAAGGGGACACTGGGGGGGTGTCCTGTCACCTGGGCTTGGGAAACCCCCATTCCAAGCCCTGGAATGGCTCTGCCTCCCATAGGTTGAATGGCAAAGAGGTGAGTACCAAGGATGCTGGAAAGGGGAATTGCTTTCTCTGAGCAGTCCCCTCAATGGGGGGAGAGTGGAGCAAAGCCTGGGGTCCCCCCCACACCCCCACTGCCAGGGAAGCTTCCCAGAAGGAAAGCATCCAGGTGATGACAACCCGAAAGCAGGGTGTGAATGCACAGCACCCACAGGAGGTGATGTGGTGAACTCTGCTCCTCTGATCCCTGCACCAAGTGTGGGGCGTCCATCCCATCCCTAAAATGGGATGCAAACCTCCCAAAACCCCAGGGATCCAGATGTACAGGGATCCTGGTATATAGGGATCCAGATGTACAGGGATCCTGGTATATAGGGATCCAGATGTACAGGGATCCTGGTATATAGGGATCCAGATGTGCAGGGATCCTAATATAAAAGGATCCAGATGTGCAGGGACAGTCAATTGTCCAAGCCAGGATGGAGGGAGAGTGCAGCCCTATGGAACGGGTTGGAAGGGACCTTAAAGCGCATTTAAAGCCACAGCCTCCTTCCATAGCCCAGGTTGCTCCAAGCCTCATCCTGGAGCACTTCCAGAGCTCGGGAATCTGCTGCTTACCTCAGCGCCCGGCTCAGTTTGTCGTAGTTCATCTGGGGCTTGCACTTCCTGCGCCCCCAGAGCCGAGCCACCTCATCGGGGTCCTTGATGACGAACTCCCCATACTCGCCCTGCTGCCAGGCGATGACGTGGCGGAATTCCTCCTTCTGCAGCAGCTCCAGGATGAAATGCCAGAGCTGGATCTGTCGGGAGCCGGGGCTGGACTCGGTCTTGTAAGCCCACTCTGGGAAATGATAACCTTGGAATGGAGCAAAACACAGAACAAGAAACCCAGTGAGACAGCTCCCAACCTCCCGGCTGAGGCCACAGAGCAGCACTGGGGCTGTAATTCCATTCCAATTCCATTCCATTCTATCCAATTCCATGAAATATCCAGCGTGGAAGCAGAGAAACTCTCCTACTCCAGCTCATTTCCCAACTCTTTCCACCCCCCTCTCCTCAGAGAACCCCCCAACCAAAAGCAAAGCAGCCAAAAGGAGCCCAGAAGCTCCAATTGGAACTCCAGGTGTCTGGAATACTGCAAAGGATCCCAGTGTGGGCTTTTGGCACACAGAGGGGGTGAGGGCAGCTCCAGCTCCCCCGATCCCAGCCTGCTCCAGACTCCGCCGCGCCACAGATGTTTGTGAGCGCCTGCCAAGTCCGGCTTTCCCAGAGGAGTTTCCCAGCACAAGGACTAACGCCAGGATCGGGGTAGGGATTTTCCCCACCCCCCCCTTCCCTTTTCCCTTCTTTCCTCTCTTTACAACTCCTCGTAGCCACAATTCCAGGCTCTGGCAGCATCGTGCTCCAACGCCACCCACCAGCCCTCTGGCGAGCTGCGACGGAGGCAAAGGCACGAGCCGCAGCGTTCCGGGGGGGGCTGCACCTTCCACATCCCAAATCCTCACGATTAAACACCCCCAACAGGAGTCATTTGCATTTCCCACCCGGCTCCCGTCTGGGAGAGGTGGAATTAATCCCTCCCGAGCTGCTTTATCCCGGGAAAAGCATTCCCATCAGGGCTGGAACGACTCAGCCTCTCCACGTCCTTACCTCCTCCTCCTTCTGGCTTATCCACAATGCTGCAACCCGCTTTCATTTTCTCCCTCCTGCTGACTGCGGAACACAAGGAAAGCGGCATCAGCCATGGAATTCCATGGAATTCCGTCCCCTCCAGCCTCTTCCCTTGACCCTCACCATTCCCAACCGGCTTCCCCCCCCCCGGTGCTTAAACCCAGACACACGGCACAAGCCAAACACACTCGGTCTCCTGTTACCAGACGGGTTCCGCTGCCAAAACACACACGCCATGGACCAGGGAGGGGAACGGGAATGGGAATGGGGTGGGAAGGGGGGGGGGGGGAATCCCGGTTCCCGATCCCCTTCCCACCGACACATCTGATTCCAATCGCTTCCAACCGGGACGGGGAACGTGCCAGAGCCGCTGGAAGCGGCTGCTCCCCCCCCCCCCACCGAAAACAACGGGAAAACCACGGGAAAACAACGGGAGAACAACGGGAGAACCGGATCCCGATGGGATCCCGACGGGCCCAGCCCCGGCTCCTCCTTGAACGTTCAAAGCATGGAAATGGCGCCGGGAGGGGCCCCGGCGCCGCCGGGCTCCCGTTCCTGCCCCGGCCTGCCCGGCCCGGCCCTGCCCCGGCCCCGCCGCCGCCTCCCGGCCCCGCTCGGCCGCACCGGGGCCTTCCATTGCGACCGGTTACCGGTTACTGGATACCGCTTACCGGATACCGCTCGGCCGCACCGGGGCCTTCCATTGCGACCGGTTACCGGTTACAGGATACCGGATACTGGATACCGGTTACCGGATACCGGTTACCGGATACCGGTTACCCCCCCCGCCGTCCTCACCTCACCGGTAACCGGTAACCGGGCCCTCCCCGTTACCCCCCCCCGTTACCACCGCCCCCCCCACCAAGGTCTCCATAGCAACCGGTGCCACCGGGGGGGGGGGGGGTGGGACCCACCTGCGGGCGGGGCCGGGTCCGGTGTGTGGGGGGAGGGGCTCGGTGCGGGTCTCGGTGCGGGTCCCGGTGCGGGGGGAGGGGTGGGGGTGGGGGAGGGGCTCGGTGCGGGTCCCGGTTCGGTACCGACGGGGGTGGGGGAGGGGTGGGGGTGCGCGCGCGCTCTCGCCTCGCTGCTGCCGCCGCCGCCGCCGCCGCCGCCCCCGCACGGCCACCGGAACCGGAACCGCCGCCGCCGCCGCCGCCCACACGCTTCCGGGCACGCGCGCGCGTCAGGAGCGCGCTTCCGCTTCCGGCGCAGGCCCGGCCCCCGCCCCTCCCCTCGCGTTCCTCAGCGGGAGCGCGCACGTACGGAGCTCCCCCCCCCCCCCCCCCCCCCACCGGGGGACGGGAGGAGGAGAGGGACAAACAGCGGCGGAAAGGGGGGGGGGAGAGGGGTCGGGGTCACGTGTGGGGGGATAGGGGGGATCCAGATGTGGGGGGATCCTGGTGTGTAGGGATCCAGATGTACAGGGAACCTAATATAGAGGGATCCAGATGTACGAGGATAATGTAGATAGGGATCCAGGTGTGGGGGATCCTGGTATATAGGGATCCAGATGTGCAGGGATCCTAGTATATAGGTATCCAGGTGTGGGGGATCCTGGTATATAGTGATCCAGATGCGCAGGGAACCTAATATAGAGGGATCCAGATGTACGAGGATAATGGTAGACAGGGATCCAGATGTGCAGGGATCATGGTATATAAGGATCCAGCTGTGTGTGGATCCAGCTGTGCAGGTGTATGACTGTATCATGATCCAGCTGTGTGTGGATCCAGCTGTGCAGGTGTATGACTGTATCAGGATCCAGCTGTGCAGGTGTATGACTGTATCAGGATCCAGCTGTGTGTGGATCCAGCTGTGCAGATCCAGCCCTATGGGGCTCGGTCTGTACAGGAATGGGGCTCCATGGGGGGACCTGGCCATGGGGGCTGAAATCTGGGGGGGTGGAGGGGCTCTTTGACCCCCACACATGTCCATCCACCCCCCATCACCCAGACCCCCCTACCCTGCTGCAGAACCCGGGGCACCCCCATCAATGCACCCCCATTTCTTGTGGGGAGCAGCACTGACCCCCCCCAGACACCCTTCATGGGCCTGGATGGGGTTGGGATCATGTGGAGGATGCACAGCCCCCAGCAGAGCCCATGGGCACCGTGATCCGCTCAGTCCCCATCACCTCTGCTCAGCATCCCCATGGTCGGGTACCACACTGGGTGCTCCGGTGCCTCCCCAGCATCACCCACATTGTCCCTGTGTCCCCCACACTGCACCTGTGGCAGCTTCCCAGGGAGGATGGGGACGTTCCCCCCATCACAGGGCTCAAACCAGGCCAGGTTTGGGCTTAAACCTGTGGGAAATGGCCCTGCAGGTCCCAGTGGGGACAGGGACCCCCACTGGGGGCTGTGGGAGCCACTTTGGTTTGCAGGGATGAAGGTGAGAGCAGGGGCCACCAAAGCACAGCAGCAGCAGTGGGGTTCATCACCCCATAGACCCCCCTGGTCCCAGCAGCTGCGCATGGGGATGGGGGTGGGATTCTCCTTGCATCCATTGAGTGCATCCCAGGTGTCCCCATGGCTGCAGGGTGCAAACCATTGATCCCAAGGACTTGGAACCCTTCAGGCTCCCTCTTGCTCCTTATGGAAGCACTCAAGGGAGATCCATCGTGATCCACCAGGATCCATCTCCCTTCAGACTCCATCTCCCCTTTGTAGGGTTGCCTTGGATGAGCCGGAGCATCCATGGGGCAGAAGGAGCCCCCAGCCCCAGCGGGCACCATTGCTGCCATTGCCCATACCCAGGGCTGATTTGTGGCAGCACTAAACCATTGTGGGGTTGATTCATGCCCATGCTGAGCCCTTCATCCCTTTGCACATCAGCTACAAGGAAGCAGCTCCAAAGGGAAATCATCCTCACACAAAGAAGACCCTATTCCCACCCTTAGAGTCTGACCTGGAACCATAGAACCGGGCTGGAAAAGACCTTCAGGATGGAAGCCCAATGTTCCCCACCCCATCCCATCCGCTCTCCCCCATTGCTGCCTACATGGGGGTCACTGAGAGGGGGTTTGCAGAGGAATGGGGGTCACAAGCGCTGGGGTATCCATGGAACCCTCCCAGCCCCACATCCATCCCCTCCCTGCCAGCACATGAGGACCACAAGGACCGTGATGGGGGAACGGGGGTAACCACAGACCCACGTCCCCATAGCCCCGGGGCCCTGAGCCCAGTTCTGTGCTGGGAGGGACCATGCAGATGAACCCATAGAGAGCAGCTCCCTCCGGGGGAGCGGTGGGGCAAGGGCAGCCCACAATGGGCTGGCCATGAGGGAGCTCTTCCTGCTGCAGCAATGGGGAGAGCTCGTCCCAAAGCCCCCAGTGCTGGTCCCCAAAGCCCCCAGTGCTGGTCCCTATAGCCCCCAAGGTGGTTTCTAAAGCCCCCAGCTCTTTATGCTGAGCTGGAGGAGGGAGCATGCGAAGGTACTCACATAGAGCATCACACCTCCCCAAGGGAGCAGTGGGGTGAGGACACTATGGGGACCCCATTGAGACCCAGCCAGAATGGCCTGGCCGGGATGGGGGCTCTTCTTTCTGCTGCAGCAAGGGGATAGGGCTGGTCCCAATGCCCTCAACTGGATCCCAAAGCCCCCCAGGCTGGTCCCAAAGCCCTCAACTGGATCCCAAAGCCCTCAACTGGATCCCAAAGCCCTCAACTGGATCCCAAAGCCCCCCAGGCTGGTCCCAAAGCCCTCAACTGGTCCCAAAGCCTCCAAGCTGGCCCAAAACACCATTAATGTTGTCAGGATCTCTGGAGCTCATCTGTCAGCCGCTCTGGGGTTGGGTGTCCATAAGGACACAGCGCTGCTGCCATTCCAAGAGGGAAGCAGGAGGTTTGGGGGTCAGGGATGCGGCTTGCGCAGCCCCAGGAGGGATGCTCCTGTAGCGGCTCCATGTGTGGGTGCACAGAGACCGGTGTGCACACGTGTGCACATGCATGTATGGGTGTGCACATACATGTACCCACACGTGTGTGCTCCGTGTCAGGTCCCGGCTGTGAACTCATTGACATTTATTAGCTCTGTGACAGGAGGGGACAGGAGGGGATGGGGGGGACGGGAGGTGCAGGACACACAGGCAGTGACACCCCCTCCATCGTGGCAGTGCATGGCCCTCACTGGTGACAGCTACGGGGGGGGAATAGGGGTGCTCCCCAGTGCATGGGTCCCTTCCGCATCCTTCCGCATCCCCACTGATGGGGACCTGCATGGGATGGGGATGGGGGACACCCCCTGTGTCCCTCTGACCCATCCATCCCATGGGGGCACCACCCCGGAGAGGGTCCCAATGAGGCCCTGGGGGTGCTGGTGGTGGGTGGGGGGACACTGGGGTCACCCTGCCCCTGTAGCACTGAGATGTGCCCCTTGCCGACCCCCCCCCCCCCCCAGTGCCCCCAGTGTGCCAAGTGTGGCAGCAGATGGGAGGTGAAATCTGGGCTTCCCCCATCCCAATCCCAGAGCATCCCAGGACACCTCGAAGCATCCTGGAACATCCAGAGGCATCCCAGAGCATCCCAGAGCATCTCAGGGCATCCCAGAGCATCCCAGAGTGCCCTGAGGCATTATGGGCATCTCAGAGCATCCCAGGGCATCCAGGGACATCCCGGAGCATCCCAGAGATATCCTGGAGCATCCTGGACATCCCAGAGCATCCCGGGTCATCCTGGAGCACCCCAGAGCATCCTGGGGCATCCCGGAGCATCCAGAGCATCCCAGAGCCATAGAGTGTCCCCCAGCTCCACCACCACATCCCTGCCTCGGTCCAGGATCCCACTCCACAAACAGTCTTGGAGAGCATCAGACAAGGAGGTTGGAGAGGAACCGGAGTGGGGTGGGGGGGGGACACGTGTCCGTCTGTCTGTCTGTCCCCCCCCGGAGCCGAGACGGAGGGTTCGGATTTGGCACACGACACATGGCACAGCCCTTCCGGAATTCCCAATGCTCCGGCTCTGCTGGTGCTGTGGGACAGAATGGAGATGGATGGAGCTTGGGGGGGGGGGGGGTCCCACATACAGACCCCCCCTGTGCCCTTTGGTACCTTTGGGTCTATGTCACCTCCGCGCCCGTGTCCCCTGGTGCCCTCTGGAGCTGCTCGTTCTCTGTGGTCACCGGTGCCTTCTGCTCCGTGCTCTGCTCCTCCTCATTCCCGGTGGGAGCCGGGCCCTGCGGCAGCAATGGGGGGGCTGAGGAGGGGCCCAGGGGAACCCTGGGGTGTGCTCTGCACCCCTGGGTGTCCCGTAGGCGTGGGACCATGGTGTGACTGGGACCCCAGTATGGACATGACTTGGTGTGACTGGGACCCCAGTATGATCATGACCATGGTGTGACTGGGACCCCAGTATGGACATGACTTGGTGTGACTGGGACCCCAGTATGATCATGACCATGGTGTGACTGGGACCCCAGTATGGCCATGACCATGGTGTGACTGGGACTCCAGTATGATCATGACCATGGTGTGACTGGGACCCCAGTATGGCCATGGCCTGGTGTGACTGGGACCCCAATATGATCACCACCATAGTGTGTCTGGGACCCCAGTATGGCCATGACACTGGAGTGACTGGGATCCCCAGTATGGCCATGACCATAGTGTGTCTGGGACCCCAGTATGGCCGTGACCTGCTGTGACTGGGACACCCCCAGTATGGCCATGACACTGGAGTGACTGGGACCTCCAATATGGCCGTGACCTGGTGTGCCTGGGATCCCCAGTATGGCCATGACCATGGTGTGACTGGGATCCCCAGTATGGCCATGACCTGGTGTGACTGGGACCCCAGTATGGCCATGACCTGGTGTGACCGGTACAACCCCAGTATGGCAATGACCTGGTGTGACTGGGAACCCCATTATGATCATGACTATGGTGTGACTGAGGCCCCAGTATGGCCATGACCTGGTGCGACCTGGACACCCCAGTATGGCCATGACACTGGAGTGACTGGGACCTCCAGTATGGCCGTGACCTGGTGTGCCTGGTATCCCCAGTATGGCCACAACCTCCAGTGTGTTTCCATGACTCCAGTGTGTCTGGGACCCCCATTGTCCTCTTGTCCCCATGTCCCCATTGTCCCCCATTGTCCCCATTGTCCCCATGCCCCAGTCCCGGGCCTCCCCCCAGCCCCTCCCGGGGCCTCACCTGGTCATTACCTTCCGGGGGGCTCCTTTGCTCGGTCTCGGTGCAGGGGGGCTCGGGGGGCGGCTCCTCCGTGGGCGCCGTGTGGGATGCGGCTGCAGGGAGCAGGCGATGGGATAACGGGATACGGCCATCGGGCATCACCCCCATCCCGGCATCACTTACCCTGCTCTGCCGCTTTGTCGCTGTTAACCCTCCAGCACCAGAAGGCTCCCCCCATGCTCAGCGCCAGCAGGATGAGGGTCAGGACGATGTAGCCCGACTTGGAGAAGCCCGATTGTCCCCCTGCGGTGGGATGGGGCAGAGACCGGAGCTGAGCCGGGGTAGGAGGGACAGGGACCGGGACCGGGATCGGGATCGGGACCAGACCAGGACCGGGATCGGGACTGGGGCTGGGACCGGGATCGGGAGAGGGACCGGCACTGGGGCTGAGCCGGGTTCGGAGGGACCGGACCGGGACCGGCACCGGGATCGGGATAGGGATCGGGACCGGGACCGGGACCGGGACCGGGACTGGGACCGGGACCGGGATCGGGACCGGGACCGGGGCTCGGGGCTCACCTCCCGCTTGGCAAATAGCACCCAGGTCGAAGAGCACGACCCTGCGGTCCGCGGGGTTGCTGACGGTGCACGCCAGGGTCCCGTTGGTGGCTGCGGGCGGCAGCCAGAGCCGCAGTGTGGTCCCGTCGGGGGAGAGCTGGTGCCGCTCCGAGCTCCGCTCCCACTCGATGTTATCCTGCTTCCAAGTGACGTTAACGGCTCCTTTCCCGGAGCCCTGGCACTGCAGGGTCACGTTGCACCATTCCAAGGTGCTGGCCAGGAGCTGGCTGCGGGTGCGGGGGCTTGGCACCGACTCTGGGCAGGGGACAAGGGATGGATCAGGTCGGGAATGCTGCATCCTGCCCATCCTCTGGCCTTGGGATGAGCTCGCGGGGCTGCAGGCAAAGGCTGGGGACACTGGGATATCCCATCCCCGTGCCTCAGTTTCCCCACCTCCATGCCCACACTAAGCACATTCTGCTTCTGCCCCCCCTCACCCTCACCCTTACCCACCATAGATGGAGAGGTTGAAGAACTGATCCTCCACCATGGCCGGGTGCAGCTTGATGCGAGCCCCATAGACCCCACTGTCCCCACGCTGCAGCCCCGCGATCCTCAGCCCCGTCTGGTTGAACATCTCCAGCCGCTCCTTGAACCGGTCCTTGGGGTCCGGGCGCTCGAAGCCACCGGGGCCCAGCTCTGCCACCTGGATGGTGGCCCCGGTGCCGGCCGAGAAGCTCCACTCGATCTCCTTCACCGTCCTGTTGGGGGGCAGAGCCGGGGACAGCAGCACCGACCCCCCCAGGACACCGTTCACCTGCCGGGGCTGGGGCCGGGCTTGGCCGAACAGGAGCTCTGTGGACGAGGCAGAGTCACCGTGAGGATGGGATGGGGATGGGATGGGGACGGCAGGGATAAGACAGGGACACAGCAGGGACACGCTTGGGAAGGGGTCTCTTTACAGGGGTGTGAAGCAGCATCTCCCTGCCCTGGTCTCCTCGCCGCCGGCTGGTCCCAGTCTGTGCTGGGGACTGGTGTCCCCCCCCATAGGACCCTGTATCCCGCCGGAGCCACCTCCTGTTCCAGCAGGGAAGGAAAGATGCTGGGCTTGGATTCTGCTCGCTAAAGAATGCAAAGCATCTACGGGTTCAGATGTGGGTGCTGCATCTGAACGAAGCATCTACGGGTTCAGATGTGGGTGCTCCATCCGTGCCCCGGCTGCGGCCGGGCTCTCACCAGAACAACGCTCCAAGAGAGTCTGGGAGGAATTCCCAGGCAGCAAACCCGCATTGTCCGCGTTAACGCGCACCTCGGCCACGATCCCTGCGGAAGATCGACACGGGTTAAAGCAATGGGGGCTATGGGGGTCGTGGATGGGATGGAGCCACCTCCGAGGGGCAGGACCAGGGTGGTCTCAAGCAATTCTCCCCTATGAGGGTGCCCAGAGGAGCTGTGGCTGCCCCATCCCTGGCAGTGCTCAAGGATGCGGGTTTGGAGCATCCTGCTCCATTGGAAGGGGTCCCTGCCTGTGGTAGGGGTTGGAACTGGAGGAGCTTTAAGGTCCCTTCACACCCAAAGTGTTCCATGGTTCCCGTGGGGGTTTCAGCCCATCTGAGCCTCCATCGTGGGGTGTTTTTGGCAGCATCCTCAGCTCTGCAGCATCTCAGCATCACCTCCCTCGCTCCTGCAGCTCCCACCTACCCACAAGCTGTCTCCTCTGCCGGCCCCGGCCCCCGCGGCCCCCCACTCCCCTCTGCTGCCAGGATGACATCCTCCTCTTCTCCCTCTCCTTATCCCATCCATGGGATATGCACTTTTCCATCCCATCGGGACGGATGAGGCCAGGGCAAGCCGTGTTGCTCCCATCGCACTGGGTCCAGGGTTAGGGGTCCCACATCCCCTCCACACACGCTCACCCCCATCGCCTCCCCACCCGCAGGAGGCTGAAGCAGATGTGCCTGGATATGAAAGCAGATTAAATGCAGACTCTGAGTGTTGCCTTTGTATAACCCCCCCCCCCCCCCCCCCCCCCCCCAGCACGTTCCAAGCTCTTTGCTTTAGGAGAAGCAGCGCTCCACATCACTGGAGCTTTTGTTGTCCTGATCCCGCTTATCCCAGGCTCGATCCCGCTTCTTCCAGCCAAATCCTAAACCAAACCGAATCCCTGGCACGTCCCTGGGTGATCACAAAGTTTTGGGGTCCCATGAAGCCTCTGGCCAAGGATGCTGAGCCCATGCATGGGAATGAGAAGGGGACACTGGGGGTCCTGAGCATCAGGTTTGGGGTCTGTGTGGGAACAGGAGGGATCAGGATTGGCATAAGGGAGCTGGGGGGGGGGGGGCTGCAGAAGCTCATTGGGCTTCTTATGGAAGATGCTCTTTGCCCACCCCTCGTCGCAGCCGTGCCAAGGCGGGAGGTGTTGTCTGTCTGTCTGTCTGTCCATCAGCCTCCCTTGGGAGTGCTGCCTGTCGTGTTTAAACAGGGGCTGCTCATCCAGGCAGCAGAACAGGGAGAGAACAGGGAGAGCAGAGGGGAGCACAGGCAGAGAACAGAGAGAGCACAGGCAGATAACAGGCAGAGCACAGGCAGAACACGCAGCAGAACAGCAGAACACAGGCAGCAGAACACGCAGCAGCTGGAGGAAATTCCGGCTGGGAATTGCGGGCGGCCCCAGGCCGTTCTCCTCCTGCCTCATCCCGTTTATCCCGGGATTCCGGGAAGCAGAGACCCTGTGCGAGCATCCTGCGGGCGGGTGGGATGCAGGCACCTCGCTGCATCCCGCTGCGCTCAGCACCCGGATTACCCCAACTCAGTCTCCATTAAACCTTAAAGCCAGGGCTACGTGACTGATTCCAGCCCGGGGTCCATCACCGCGGCCTCGGGTTCTGCTCTCCCTCATCCCCCGCTCCCTTCTGGTATCCAATCAATTGGATCCAAAAAGCAACTGGAAAGCTCCCAAGGCCCATTCCGCATGGAGCTGGGTCAGAGGCTTGGCACCAGCAGCGCAGCGCTGGCACCTTGTGCCACATCCCTCCGGCCCCAGGGCTGCTGACAGCTCGCCTTGCTCCTCAAGCTAATTACTCGCTAGGAAGATAAACCCCCCTGCGCTAATCTGCCCCCAGTATTAGATGCTTTCTGTAGGAATCAGAGGTTTTATGGGAATTATTCAAAGTGTGGATTAGCACGCTGGGAATTAAGGGGATTCCTCGCTCCTGCTTTATGTAAGGAGGAGGAGACACGGCCCTGGGGGGGTTAAAGGGCTCTGTGGGGTGACAGCGGCCCCATGGCTTGAAGCCACGTTAGGGGTGAGGGAGTGGAGCAGGGGGGGATCCGTTAAAGCCGGACCCGCATTCCAGGCACCATGCGGATGCTGCGGTGACCGGGATGGGGCTGCGGGAGCAGCAGGATGAGGTCCGCAGCCCTCCCCATGGGATGAGGACGCGGTGCCCCCCAAGCCCCGCACTCACCTGGCCCGAGGCCGAGCAGCGCCAGGAGCAGCGAGGGCAGCCGCGCTTTGCTCCGGGCCAAATGCCGCTCCATTCCTCCTCCTCCTCCTCCTCCTCCTCCTCCTCCTCGGCTCCCGGTGCGGCTCCGTCGGCAGAGGCAGAAGCAGAGACGGGGAGGAGCAAACCCGTTAAACCCGTAGGAAGCCCGAGCGCATCGCGGGGCACAACCGGCTAATTCATCATTAGTTCGCCATCATTAAGTGGCCGGGGGTGGCATCCGCACTGATGAGGATGCTCAGCGGGGGGCTGCCGGTGACCCCCCCCCCGTTATCCCGGTTCAGTACCCGGATTAACGGCACAGCTCTGCCAGGTCACCCGCCGGCGCCGGGGAGCTCGTTGGGAAGCGGCTTCCCGAAGTTAGGAGCATTTTCCTTTGGGAATGGCAGCCCCGGGGCTGGGGGAGGTCCCACTCCCGACAGGAGGGACCCGAGCACCTTTGGGTGCGGAAAGCTGCACGGGAAGGGATGTCCTGGAGCGATGCGAGGTCTTGGTTGGATCCCAAAGCAACCCCCTTAGGAGCAGATGCTGTGGGGGGGCTGGTGAAGGTGCTGAGGCAGAAATGGACCCCCCCAACCTTCCCCCCCAGCCGGGATTGCAGAGCCCGGAGCTGCTGCGGGGGTTGGGGCTGGAAGGAAACTTCCCATGAGCAGCACAAAAAGCTTCTTTCTTGTTCCATCCCTCCAAGTGGGAAACAGGGATGAGGGGAAGCAGCTTCCGCAGGCGGTGGGGATGGGGATGGGGTTTGCCACTATGAGCATCAACCCGCACCCAAGAGGGGATGAGCTCCTTTGGGGTCCCCCCAAGGGGCGCAGGCAGCTGAGCAGGGGCTGGACCCGCTGCCTCTCTTGAGCAGCAATGAAAGCGGCTGAGTTGGAAGTTCCAGTTCCCAGGGAAAAGCAGCTGATCCCGAGAGCAGAGGAGGAGGAGGATGGAGCGGCTGGGAGCTGTGGGGTCACCCATGAGGAGATGGGGCTCCAAGCACCCGGCGCTGTGGGGTCCCACAAGCAGGACTTTGGGAAACACTGAGTCCATCTCTTCCTCCCTCCATCACACTGGGAAACGCCACGGGCTCGATCCTCTGCAGGGATTTGGGGTGTCCATCGGATCCAGGATCCATCCCGAGGTCATCATTCCCACTGGTACATGAGCTGCATCCACTATGGGATGTGGTCCTTGGCATGCGGCAGTGAGGGATGCCCCCAAAGCACAGGGAGCAGCAGTGCAAGGTGGGAATGGAGACCTGAGCCATCACCGTGTCCTGTCCATCAGGGATGTGCCACAGGGGAACCTTGGGAAGCTCCAGGAGCTCCACAGCAGCCACCGTGGTCCAGCAGTGATGGAGCCCAGTGAGGGCACTGGGGCTGCCAACACTGCCCTTTGCAGGGCACGAGGGACCTTGTGGGGCCTTGAAGTACCAGGGGCCCCCCAAAAGATCCTCACCCTCCCGTCTGATCCCTCTGCAGAGGGGACGCACCCCGACACCCTCATTCCCTCATCCAGAAACCCCCATTCCCTCATCCAGACACCCTCATTCCCTCATCCAGAAACCCCCATTCCCTCATCCAGACACCCTCATTCCCTCATCCAGAAACCCCCATTCCCTCATCCAGACACCCTCATTCCCTCATCCAGAAACCCCCATTCCCTCATCCAGACACCCTCATTCCCTCATCCAGACACCCTCATTCCCTCATCCAGACACCCTCATTCCCTCATCCAGGCCATGGTGTCTCTGGTCCCCCTCCCTGTGGCACCACGCAGGGCTCTTTGGATGCATCCAGCTCCTGGTTTCGGGATGTGCAAAGGGAACAGGGGGGATCGGGAAGCTCGGAGCTGCCTATGTGCTCCTTGGCCTCGGGTGCTTGGGGGGAGCACAGGGGCTCGGTGACAGGCAGGAAACCACCGGGACCCACAGCACCCACAGGGAGCATGGATCAGCACGGACCCGAGTTCGTCCCTTTGCACACACAGAGCAAGGGGACGGGGGTCCGATCTGTCCCCAGGCTTCAGGAACAGCCACAGCGATGGAGGAGCTGCGCTCGCCTCCATCCTGCTCCTGGAAGCACACAACGGGGATGGAGGGGTTGATCCTGCACCAGCCCCCGCTGTTGTCCTGCGCTGGGGACCTGCTCGGGTCATGAACCATGGAATGGGTTGGGATGGAGGGAGCTTGAAGCTCATCCTGCTCCATAGCAGGGACCCTTCCATTGGACCAGGATGCTCCAAGCCCTGCATCCATCCTGGCCTGGGCAGGATGCGGATGCAGCGTTAGGAGGCAACAAGCCCCGCCCCACGCCTTGGTCTCGTCTGTCAAATCTCGCGAGAGTGCCGAGGGGATAGAAAACACCGTGGTGGGGCGGGGCTGCGCGGAGGGGATGGGGATGGGGATAGGGATAAGGTTAGGGATAGGTATAGGGATGGGGATGGGGATGGGGATGGGGATAGGGATAGGTATAGGGATGGGGATGGGGATGGGGATGGGGATAGGGATAGGGATGGGGATGGGGATGGGGATGGGGATGGGGATAGGGATAGGGATAGGTATAAGGATGGGGATTGGGATGGGGATGGGGGTGGGATGGGATAGGTATAGGGATGGGGATAGGGATAGGTATAGTGATGGGGATGGGGTCTCCAACTTCCTAGCGCCATGGAATGGTTTGGGATAAAGGGACCTTAAAGCTTGTTTAAAGCCACAGGCAGGGACCCCTTCCAAACCTGGCCTTGAGCACTGCCAGGGCTGGTGGCTGTTGGAGCTCCATGGGAATGTTGGAGCTCCATGGGGATGTTGGAGCTCTATGGGGCTGTTGGAGCTCCATGGGAATGTTGGAGCTCCATGGGGCTGTTGGAGCTCCATGGGAATGTTGGAGCTCCATGGGGATGTTGGAGCTCTATGGGGCTGTCCCTACCCAAGCTCCAGGCTGTGGGACCGAGTTCCTCTCCCTGCCTGGCAGCATTGCTCCAGGATGGCTTTTCCTGAGAGCAGGAATGTGCTGATCCCTGGTGGAATCCTCCCCCTGATCCCATAGGGATGAGGGCAGGGGGTTCACCAGCCCCATCAAGGTGGGAACAGGCACATGGGGATGGAAGTGGGAGCAGATCCTGCAGCTCACCCTAAATCCCACCCTCTCCAAAGGAGGGGAAGGAAGCAGGAGGAAGAGCAAGGGAGAAGGAGGAGGATGCTGTGGAATAGCTTGGAATCCATCGGGATGAGCGAGGCGGTGGTGAGGAGGGGGTGTTCTATCCTGGGGAATGGAGGCAGCTTCTTCAGCAAGGAGATGGGATATGGGATCTCTGGAGCTCCCAGCTTGCTTCACACCAGGATGTGATGCTCTCCTCTCCTCCGTGCCCTGGTGCTTCCATTGGTCCCACTGCTCCCTGCTCCAGCACAAGCCATTAGGAATGACAAAGTGGTTTCCGAGATGGGTCCCGGGAGCAGCAGGGAAATTGCCTGGTTCATACATAATAAACCAGGCATGGAAACACAGCCAGGAATGGGAAGTGGAGTCGTTCAGTGAGGCTGTCTGCAGGGAAAGCAGGGATTATGGATGGAACACATCCAGGAGGAGCTGGGGCAGCTCTGGGGCCCAGCCTGGCATTGGGGAAACAGCTTGGATACAGCCTGGCTGCACCCTGAGCTGCTGGGATGGGGTCTGCAGGGGTGGGAATGGGGACTGGGATGGGATCGGAGGTGGAAGCTTTTCCCTGTGAGGGTGCTGGGACACGGGAATGGGTTGAATGGAGAAGCTGTGGCTGCCCCATCCCTTGCAGTGTCTATGGGGCTTGGAGCATCCTGCTCCAGTAGAAGGGATCCCTGTCCATGGCAGGGATTGGAACTGGATGACCTCAAGGCCCTTTCCAGCCCATTCCATGATGCTGTATCTGCATCCCCCTTCAAGTGGTTGCAGGCTACTATAGACTTACTTCAGGTTGAAGAACATCCCTCAGCAAGAGGAGGCTTCGAGGGGATGGGTGATGCCCTCAGCATCCAAAACTCAATGGGAGAACAGTGGGAAAAGCCAATGCTTTGGATTGGGAACATCCATGTCCCCAGTGCCAATACTGGAGCCATGTGCCTGTTGTGCCAATACCACCCCCCCCACGGCGCTGCTCCCGCGGGACAAAAGAAACCCCATAAACGCCCTTTTTGGACCATTTATATTTATATATATATATAAAAAAATTAAATATATATAATATATCGTGTTTAAGACTAAAAATATAGTACAGAATATTTAAAAACAAAAGGAAAGGAAAAGAAAACATAAAAAACAGGAGGTTTTGGGGGGGGGGCTCACAGATACGTGTCTCTGGGGTCTAAACCAGCCTGTGCTAAGGAAGGGACCCCTCACCCGGACCTTTGGGGGGCTCCCATGGCCGGGGGGGTCCCTTCCCCACCCCGGGGGAGGTTGGATTTAAAGCTTCAGCTTCAGCCGGGGTGGCTGGTCCCGTGCTGCTGGGGGGGTATTGCTATCGGTGGGGGGGTGCAGCACCCCAAAACGGGGCTGTCCCCCCCCCTGGGGGCACAGGGGAGGGTTTGGGGGTGTCGGGGGGGGGTAAATCAGGCACCATTGCAAGAAATGGCACGTGGTCCTGCAGTCGGAGGCTCAGGCTGGGCTGACAGTACCTTGTGGGGGGGTGGGGAGGAGAAGAGGGGTGCAGGGGGCCCCCAAGATGTGCTGGTACTGCCCCCCCCCCCCCTCCAACCCTCCCAGCAGCCCCTTGGAATTGTACCTGGATCCAGGGGTGCGCAGTGGGATGGGGACCGTGATGCACATCCCCATGATGCAGATGGGGACAGAGCTCGTACCTAACCCTGGGGGGGGGGGTGCAGGGTCCAGGTTTGGGGGTCCCCATCCCAAAAGCCTCCAGCCTTCCTCCAAAGCTCATCACACCCCAGCTCACAGGGGGTTATTGGGGTCCCCATCACACTGGTGTCTCCCTGCTCCCACCAGGCTTGGTCAATGGCTCCATTGGGAATGTTCCAGGGATAGGTGTGTGGAGCAGGAACCCTTGCTGGTGGTCTGGGGGGTGCTCCCCCCCCATTTACACCTTATATACATTCAGAAGAGGGACCCCCCCCCCATCTCCACACCAATGGGACCAATGGGGTGGGCTTGGGGTGACACCAGCAAGGCAGAACCTGGAACCACAGCTCTGAGTGTGCAGACAATGGGGGTCTGCAGCACCCCAGGACCCCTGATGGGAGCATGGGGCTGGAAGTGGGATGGATGGGAAAGGGGAAGCCGGTCCTGGGAGTGGACTGTCCCCAAAATCAAGGCACAGGGAATGGGAATGGGATGGGATGGGGCTTGTTTTGGTGTTGCCTGTATGTCTGTACCTACAGCCATGTGTGCAGACATACAGCAGCTCCCTTGCAGGGATGGGATGGATTGGATGGGATGGATTGGATGGGATGGGATGGATGGGATGGATTGGATGGGATGGGATGGATGGGATGGATTGGATGGGATCGGATGGGATGGATGGGATGGATTGGATGGGATGGAGGGGATGGATGGGATGGGATGGATTGGATGGGATGGATGGGATGGATTGGATGGGATCGGATGGGATGGATGGGATGGATGGGATGGATTGGATGGGATGGAGGGGGTGGATGGGATGGGATGGATTGGATGGGATGGATGGGATGGAGGGGGTGGATGGGATGGATTGGATGGGATGGATGGGATGGATTGGATGGGATCGGATGGGATGGATGGGATGGATTGGATGGGATGGAGGGGATGGATGGGATGAATGGGGATGTGATGCACAGCCCCTCGCTCCTGCAGAGGAGCTGGATCAGGGGACCCATGGAGGAAGGCTCCATCCCCACAGAGCTTTGGAAGGGATCCGGGGGGATCCGCGTGGACCCGCACGCACCCACTGAGGCTGGGGGGGGGGGATCAATTGGGTTGGTGCCCCCCCCCCATCCATTGGGAAGGTACCAAACAGACAGAACCGGATGAGTGGAAGCTCAGGGCACATCCCCAGGGCCAGGGCGATGCTCAGAGCCTCAGGACCCGCAGGAGGGTCAGGATGAGCCCCTGAATATCAGGGGACACTCATGAGGTACCGATGGGACCCCCCCTCTTTGTGCCTATGCCTCCCATCCCTGCACCCTCAGACATGCGTCTGCATCCGCTGCTGGAAGCGCTGCCCATAGTCCGAGTGCTGGGAGGTGTAGGAGAAGCGCGTGGCGCTGCCATACTTGCCCATGGGGTCGTAGGCATCGTAGGGTGCCCGCTCCATGCTGGGGGGCTGCCCATAGCCCAACCGGTACGTGGGGTACGCGGCGCCGGCCGGGAACGCCGCGTGCCCACCGTAGTTCTCATAGGAGAGCTGGCTCGCGGTGTCGGCACCGGGAGCCGGAGCCGGGGCCGCATCCGGGGGGTACTCGGTGCCGCGGCCGTAGGTGCTGAGCTGAGCGTAGCCACTGGAGTGTGATAGGCGCGAGGGGGGGCGCGCATCGAAGCGCCCCGGGGTGCGGTAATCGGGGTACAGCACCGTGCGCGAGGACGGGCGGTCCTCGTGGGCGCGCACGTTGTAGTAGCCGTTGGTGGGGTCCTGGATGGGGGGGAAAGGGGGTGATGGGGGGGGGTGATGGGGAGGATGAGGGGGACCCCCCCCCAGACCCTGCCCCACAACACACCTTGAGCTCGTACTCCTCGCGGGTGTCGATGGTGTCGCAGCGAAGGTCCTGCTTCAGGTCCACATCGTCCTTGAATGACTGCGGGAGAGGGATGGGGTTGGTCCTCCAGGGGATGGGGGAGAGGGATGGGGTTGGTCCTCCAGGGGATGGGTTGGGTTGGATGGGGGAGAGGGATGGGGTTGGTCCTCCAGAGGATGGGGGAGAGGGATGGGGTTGGTCCTCCAGGGGATGGGGGAGAGGGATGGGGTTGGTCCTCCAGAGGAGGGGTTGGGTTGGAGGAGGGAGAGGGATGGGGTTGGTCCTCCAGAGGATGGGGGAGAGGGATGGGGTTGGTCCTCCAGAGGAGGGGTTGGGTTGGGGGGGGGGGGTTAAAGCGCATCCGTTTCCAACCTGGGATGTCATCCGCTGGAGCGGGATGCTCCAAGCCCCTGTGTCTGTGGAGCACTGCCAGGGATGGGGCAGCCACAGCTTCTCCATTCAACCCATCCCAGTTCCCCACCACCCTCACAGGGGAGACCTTCCCTACATCCAACCTAATTCCCCCTGTTTCAGTCTGAACCCATCACCCCAGTCCTGATGGACTGATGAAGATACCACTGATGAATGTCATCCTCGGTCCCATCTACCCAGGGCAGGGATGGGGCCATGGGGTTCCCTTACCGAGTAGATGGCCTTCATGACACGGGTGGCTGTGGACACACTGGCCGTGTCCTCCTCACGGTCTGTGTGCAGTGTCAGGGGTTCCCTGTTCACCGTCTCCACCTTGATGTCCAGCTTGCGCAGGGTGACATCCTTGCGGCCTGTGGGACCGGGCACGGATGGATGCGGCCACCAGCAGCATCCTCCCACCCTGTTGCCATGGGTGACATCCACGGCACCGAGTGCAGACCCCCCTGTGCCCACCACTCACTTCCCTTCCGGCGCCGGTAAAGGAAGCAGGCGAGCGCCACGAGGAAGCTGATGACGAGGATGCTGGCGCCGATGGTGGCCCCGGCGATGATGCCCACGGGCAAAACCTCTACAGGACATGGGGAGACATTAGCTGGGGACAAGGGGACAGGGACTCTGTGGCCATGCACAACAGCTCCATTGCCTTCAACACCCAAGACCGATACGGGCTCCCGAGCATCCCTGCATCCCGCGGTGCCATTCCCATTCTACCTTCCTCCTCCAGTTGGATGATGGCTGTTCCCGGCCCGAAGCTGTTCCAGGCCGTGCAGTTGTAGCGGGTCTGGAAGTCCACGTCCATGACGTTGTTGATGGTGAGGGTGGAGAGGACACCGCTGCCCGTGTTGGTCCTCTCCACCGTGTACCGCTCCAGCGTCCCTGCCTCCAGGATGTTCTCCTTCCAGGCCCAAGCCTGTCCACAATGGGGTGGGAAGAGGGGTTTGCATCAACACCCATAGCTTGGGGTCACCCCCAACACCCCATATGCCCCGCAGAGCACTCACGATGCGGTCTGGTGGTGGTGTGCTCCCAATGAAGCATTCCACCTTGCCCCGGTCCCCACGCACCGCGTACTGCACGGCCTCGCTCGAGATGATGGGGGGTCCTATGGGATACAAAGGGATGGGGGGGCTCGACCTGGACCCCATGCACTGCTCAGCACCCACCATGGGGCAGGGTCTGGGGTGGGGGGACACACTCACCATTGACATAGAGGGTGACCTCGCGCTCCCCAACACCGATGCGCGGCACGATGGCTTTGCAGATGTACTGCCCTGCATCCGCTTGGGTGACGGACTTGAGGTACAACTGGTTGCTGTTGCTCAGGACCTGGGTGCCAACACCATCAATGAGGGTCACGGGGCACCCCTGGTTCCCCCCATCCCATCCCACCCATCAGCCCCTCACCATGTTGGACTCCTTCTTGGTCCAGGTGAGGGTGAGCGGTGGGTTACCAGACCACACGCACGTCAGTGTCACGTCGGAGCCGATGTCGGTGACTGTGGGTTTGGGGTCCACCACGATCCGAGGGGCAACTGGAGAGAGATGGGGATAGGATGAGAGGGGGATACCGGGAGCTGGGGGGTGCTGGGGTGTGGGGCTGCCCCACTCACAGTGCACATCCACCAGGGTGCTGACGTTGGTGCTGCCGATGTCGTTGTGCACCTCGCATGAGACGGGCTCCGTGAAGAAGGTGTAGTCCACCTGTGTGTCGTACCTGTTCTCCTTGGCGTCCTCGATGATCACCCCCCCTTTGGCCCACCTGGATGGGGGCACACACCCGATGGGGCCGGTTTCGGCATTCCCATGGGATGCTGCAGCCAAGGAGGGGGTTGGGGAGGGAGCCTCACCTGTAGCCTCTGATCTCGGGGTTGGCGGTGGCCATGCAGGTGAACACAACCCGCTCGCCCTCCTGCACTGTCTGCGGCTGGATGGACAGGGTGACGGTCGGGGGGTCTGTGGGGTGATGGAGAGGCAGGGGGTCAGCATGGCCCAGGAACAGGGGACCAAGGGACAGTGCCCCTGCCAGTGCTGCTGGCATCGCTTCACCCACACGATGAGCAGGAGATGCCCAAAGCTTGGGGTGGGTACCCAGCATCCCTGTTCATTGTGGGTGCTGGTGGTGGGCACCCAGCATCCGTGCCTGCTGTGGGTGCTGGTGATGGGCACCCAGCATCCCTGCCCATTGTGGGTGCTGGCAGTGGGCACCCAGCATCCCTGCTCATTGTGGGTGCTGGTGGTGGGTACCCAGCATCCCTGCCCATTGTGGGTGCTGGTGATGGGCACCCAACATCCCTGCCCATTGTTGGTGCTGGTGGTGAGCACCCAGCATCCCTGCCCATTGTGGGTGCTGGTGGTGAGCACCCAGCATCCCTGCCCATTGTGGGTGCTGGTGGTGAGCACCCACCATCCCTGCCCATCACGGGTGCTGGTGGTGAGCACCCAGCATCCCTGCCCATTGTGGGTGCTGGTGGTGAGCACCCAGCATCCCTGCCCATCACGGGTGCTGGTGGTGAGCACCCACCATCCCTGCCCATCACGGGTGCTGGTGGTGAGCACCCAGCATCCCTGCCCATTGTGGGTGCTGGTGGTGAGCACCCAGCATCCCTGCCCATTGTGGGTGCTGGTGATGGGCACCCATCATCCCTGCTCATTGTGGGTGCTGGCGGTGGGTACCCATCATCCCTGCCCATCACGGGTGCTGGTGGTGGGCACCCAGCATCCCTGCCCATCACGGGTGCTGGTGGTGGGTGCAGACCCTTCCCGCAGCAGCCACTGGAGGTCGGTGTTCTCCACCGAGTTCCATCCCGGCCAGCAACCGGATGGGAGCATCCCGATGGACACAACCGCTGTGCATGAACCCAGCTCCACCGCTGGGGCACCCACAGCCCCCAGGAGCTCATCCCCAGCACCAGCACCAGGATCCATCCCGTCCCTCCCGGCACTCACGGTGAACATTGAGCTTGACGAAGGTCTCCTTGCCGGCCGGGATGGCATCGTTGGTGCTGCGGCAGGAGAACACCCTCCCGATGTCCAGGTCCGTGGGGTTGATGGCCAATTGGCTCGTGGTTGTCTCCCTCTTGCCATCGGCCAACACCTCCTGCAAGGAGATGGGACGGACCCATAGCTCCCAGCACGGTCCCATAGCTCCCAGCACGGTCCCATAGCTCCCAGCACGGCACTGGGGACGCGTTGGTGCTGAGGGATGGATGCGGGTGCTGTACCGTGCTGGTGATGGCTCCATCCTGCTGCAGCCCATCGCGGTACCAGACGATGGTGGCTGCTGGTTTGGCACTGCGGGCTCGGCACGTCAGGTTGTAGGGGGTCCCCGCGCGGAGCAGGATCTCGGGGGCTCCATCGATGGTGGGGTCCTCGGGGGGGACTGGGGGGACACAGGGGACATGGTGGGAAGGGGGGGGCAGAGATGGGGGTCCTTGTGTCAGGGAGCCCAGCACCCACAGCAGCCTCATCCAGGCCTGGGGCTGTGGCACTGAGGGGGTAAAGGTTGGACTGGAGGAGATTAAAGCTCTTCAACCTGGTGGATTCCAGGATGGGATGTATGGAAGGAGGATGAGGAGGGGAAGGGAGGAAGGAAAAGGAATGAGGGAAGGAGGAAAGGAGAAGGAAGGAAGGAAGGAAGGAAGGAAGGAAGGAAGGAAGGAAGGAAGGAAGGAAGGAAGGAAGGAAGGAAAGAAGGAAGGAAGGAAGGAAGGAAGGAAGGAAAAGCAGAACTATCCCCCCCCCCCCTGCAGTGTTTCTGCTGCAGCTCCAGCATTTTCTTCCCTTTTCCCAAGCCACAGAAGTTGGGAATTCCAAGATCCTGCCGGCGGTGCCAGAGCTCATAGAGAGGGAGGCATTAAAGATACCAGCACTGGAGGCTGCCGCAGGCAAGGGGAGGCACAGCCGGAGCCAGTGCTACCCACACTGCTGCCTGCACGGCCGTGGGACATGGGGGGACATGGGGGACAGTGGGATATGGTGGGAGTCATGGGGTATGGTGGGGACATGAGCTATAGTAGCAACATGGGGTACAGTGGGGGATATATGGTATGGTGGGACATGGGGTAGAATGGGGAACATGGGTAATGGGGGACATGGGGTAGAATAGGGCACATGGGTTATGGGGCTCATGGGGTACAGTGGACATGAGGCATGGACATGGAATATGGTGGGAGACATGTGGTACAGTGGGGGACATAAGGCATGGTGTGGACATGTGGTATGGTGGGACATGGGGTATGGGGGAGACATAGTGTACAGTGGGGGAGATAGGGTATGGTGTGGACATGGGTAATGGGGGTCATGGGGTACAGTGGCCATGGGGCACACAGGACGCGGTTGGGCTCTCACTCACTGAGCACGGTGAGCTTGGCCCGGCGCGAGCGCAGCGCAGCCTCGGTGGCCTGGCACTCGTACACAGCATCATCGGAGAGCTCAGCATCACTGATCTCCAGGTTGTACTGCCCCGAGTCTGCCGTGCCCACGATGCGGTACCGCGGCCAGGCTGTGGGCACAGGGTTATGGTGTCACCGGTGCGCCAGAGCCCTGCTCCATCCCATGCCCATGGAGCAGCTGCTGCGGCCCCGCTGGGCAGAGCCAGGGGCTGCCTGCACCCGGTGCCAGCCCCGGGGGGACAGGGGCAGAGCAGGGGGGATGTGGGGGCACTGGTGAATGGGGGATGCTCAGTGCCCACAGGGAGCCCAGTGTCTGCAGGGAGCCCAATGTGTGCAGGACCCCAATGTATGCAGGGAGCCCAATGTGTGCAGGGACCCCAATGTGTGCAGGGACCCCAGTGCATGCAGGGACCCCAGTGTGTGCAGGGACCCCAATGTGTGCAGGGACCCCAGTGTGTGCAGGGACCCCAGTGCATGCAGGACCCCAGTGCGTGCAGGGACCCCAATATGTGCAGGGACCCCAGTGTGTGCAGGACCCCAGTGCATGCAGGACCCCAGTGTGTGCAGGACCCCAGTGCATGCAGGACCCCAGTGCATGCAGGGACCCCAGTGCATGCAGGGACCCCAGTGCGTGCAGGGACCCCAATGTGTGCAGGGACCCCAGTGCATACAGGGAGCCCAGGGTGTGCAGGGACCCCAGTGCATGCAGGGACCCCAATGTGTGCAGGGACCCCAGTGCATGCAGGACCCCAGTGAATACAGGGACCCCAGTGTGTGCAGGGACCCCAGTGCATACAGGGACCCCAGTGCATGCAGGGACCCCAGTGCATGCAGGACCCCAGTGTGCACAGGGACCCCAATGCATGCAGGACCCCAGTGCATGCAGGGACCCCAATGCATGCAGGACCCCAGTGTGCACAGGGACCCCAGTGCATGCAGGACCCCAGTGCATGCAGGGACCCCAATGCATGCAGGGACCCCAGTGCGTGCAGGGACCCCAGTGCGTGCAGGGACCCCAATGTGTGCAGGACCCCAATATGTGCAGGACCCCAATATGTGCAGGGACCCCAGTGCATGCAGGCCCCGCAGGCACAGCAGTGAGTGCAGCAAGGAGCAGACCACAGGCACCCATCCCTACCCCATGCTTCAGTGCCGTGAGCCCCACTGCAGCCGGGACCGGAGCACGGGGAGCCGGGAGCAGGCTCTGCAGGAGATGCGGTGCTCAATGGGATCCCCCCATGCGGTGCCGCCCCCTGCCCCACACACTGCCCCCCCCGGGTACCTTTGAGGCCCTGCCCCATGCCCAGGGCGAGCCCGTCCTTGGTCCATTGCACGATGCCCGAGTAGTTGAGCACCACGCAGGAGAGGACGATCCTGTGCCCGGCAATGACGCTCCGGTCCTCGGGCTCCTCCACGAACCGCGTCTGCAGCGCTGGGGGCGGAGCAGGGCACTGAGCTCCCTGCTCCCCCACGGCCCCGTTCCTATGGGAGCTCACGGTCCCATTCCTATGGGAGCTCACGGCCCCGTTCCTATGGGAGCTCACGGCCCCGTTCCTATGGGAGCTCACGGTCCCGTTCCTATGGGAGCTCACGGCCCCATTCCCATGGGAGCTCACGGCCCCATTCCTATGGGAGCGCTCAGCCCCATTCCTATGGGAGCTCTCGGCCCCATTCCCATGGGAGCACTCGGCCCCATTCCCATGGGAGCGCACGGCCCCATTCCTATGGGAGCTCTCAGCCCCATTCCTATGGGAGCTCACGGCCCCATTCCTATGGGAGCTCACGGCCCCATTCCTATGGGAGCTCACGGTCCCGTTCCTATGGGAGCTCACGGCCCCATTCCTATGGGAGCTCACGGCCCCGTTCCTATGGGAGCTCACGGTCCCGTTCCTATGGGAGCGCTCGGCCCCATTCCTATGGGAGCTCACGGCCCCATTCCTATGGGAGCTCACGGCCCCATTCCTATGGGAGCACTCGGGATCGATCCCGGCGCCCATCATGCGGCCGGCGCACATCGAGTGGGATGCAGCGGCCGCAGGCAGGGATGGGGAGTGGGAATGGGATCATGGGGAGGAGCAGCCTCGTCCCCGGGGGGGTCTCCATGGAAAGGCTTTTTCCTGAGCTATCCAAAGGATTTCCGCTGTGAGGCAGAAATCCCTTGGGATGAGTGAGCTGTGGGTGATGGAGCTGCTGTGGGGCTGAGTTGGGCCTGGCACTGCACAGCACACTGGTGCTGGCACAGGCCGGGATACAACAATACAAGGGGTCTGGAGCTGGAGACACCCCAAGATCCATGTGTGGTACCCACAGGTGCCAGGCTGTGCTGGCAGACACCCCAAAAACCCCAGGATTGCTGGCACATGACACCAAGCATCCCTAGGATGGGGTATGCCAGCATCCCTGGGATGGGGTATGCCAGCATCCCTGGGATAGGGTACCCCAGCATCCCTAGGATGGGGTATGCCAGCATCCCTGGGATGGGGTACCCCCAAATCAGGCATCACAACATCCCCTGGATCCTTGGGACTCGGTATTCCAGGATCCCCGGGATAGGGCATCCCTGGAATGAGGTACCCAGGGACCCTCCGCATGGGGTACCCCCAGCCCAGGCACCCCAGGATCCCCCGGCTGAGGTACCAGGAAGAGACAGAGCAGGGATGCAGGCAGGGAAGGAGGTAACAGGAGTGGGAGAGGGGGGAAGGAGGGGAGGGATGGAGCTGGGATGAGGATGGGGATGGAGCTGGGATGAGGGGAGGGATGGAGCTGGGATGAGGAGAGGGATGGAGCTGGGATTAGGAGAGGGATGGAGCTGGGATGAGGGGAGGGATGGAGCTGGGATGAGGGAAGGGATGGAGCTGGGATGAGGGGAGGGATGGAGCAGGGATGAGGATGGGGATGGAGCAGGGATGAGGAGAGGGATGGAGCAGGGATGAGGGGAGGGATGGAGCTGGGATGAGGGGAGGGATGGAGCTGGGATGAGGGAAGGGATGGAGCTGGGATGAGGGGAGGGATGGAGCAGGGATGAGGATGGGGATGGAGCAGGGATGAGGGGAGGGATGGAGCAGGGATGAGGATGGGGATGGAGCAGGGATGAGGGGAGGGATGGAGCTGGGATGAGGGGAGGGATGGAGCTGGGATGAGGATGGGGATGGAGCAGGGTTGAGGATGGGGATGGAGCTGGGATGAGAGGAGGGATGGAGCAGGGATGAGGAGAGGGATGGAGCAGGGATGAGGATGGGGATGGAGCAGGGATGAGGAGAGGGATGGAGCAGGGATGAGGATGGGGATGGAGCAGGGATGAGGGGAGGGATGGAGCAGGGATGAGGATGGGGATGGAGCAGGGATGAGGGGAGGGATGGAGCTGGGATGAGGGGAGGGATGGAGCAGGGATGAGGGGAGGGATGGAGCAGGGATGAGGGGAGGGATGGAGCAGGGATGAGGGGAGGGATGGAGCAGGGATGAGGGGAGGGATGGAGCAGGGATGAGGGGAGGGATGGAGCAGGGATGAGGATGGGGATGGAGCTGGGATGAGGGGAGGGATGGAGCTGGGATGAGGGGAGGGATGGAGCAGGGATGAGGATGGGGATGGAGCAGGGATGAGGGGAGGGATGGAGCTGGGATGAGGGGAGGGATGGAGCTGGGATGAGGATGGGGATGGAGCAGGGTTGAGGATGGGGATGGAGCTGGGATGAGAGGAGGGATGGAGCAGGGATGAGGAGAGGGATGGAGCAGGGATGAGGATGGGGATGGAGCAGGGATGAGGAGAGGGATGGAGCAGGGATGAGGATGGGGATGGAGCAGGGATGAGGGGAGGGATGGAGCAGGGATGAGGATGGGGATGGAGCAGGGATGAGGGGAGGGATGGAGCTGGGATGAGGGGAGGGATGGAGCAGGGATGAGGGGAGGGATGGAGCAGGGATGAGGGGAGGGATGGAGCTGGGATGAGGGGAGGGATGGAGCAGGGATGAGGGGAGGGATGGAGCAGGGATGAGGATGGGGATGGAGCTGGGATGAGGGGAGGGATGGAGCTGGGATGAGGGGAGGGATGGAGCTGGGATGAAGGGAGGGATGGAGCAGGGATGAGGGGAGGGATGGAGCAGGGATGAGGATGGGGATGGAGCTGGGATGAGGGGAGGGATGGAGCAGGGATGAGGGGAGGGATGGAGCTGGGATGAGGGGAGCACAGAGCCGAGATCAAAGCGGAAGGTGCCTGGAGAGAGGTGGGAGGGAGGGAAGATCAGAGAGGGAAGAGGGAGCAGGAGGAGGCCGGCATTGGCATGGGGTGGAATGGGATGGGATAGAATGGGATGGGATAGAATGGGATGGGGGTGATGTTCCCAGCAGATGAAGGTGACAGTGACTGGCAATGAGGATGTGGATGCTCTGCCTCCATTCCCAGTGCTGAGCATCCCTCCCCTGCCCAGCCCCAGCCCTGCTGCTAATCCTGGCACTGGATAACCAGGAGCCATAGGGATTGAGGCTGCAGCTCCCTGGGAAGCAGCTCCCTGCTCCTAGGCAGGATGAGGATGAGGGATGTGACCCCTATGTCCAGCACCAAAACACCCATCCATGGGACCATCCTGCACCCCACATCCTCAGGGCAGGGGCCTTTGGGTGCTGGGTTTTGGGGTGCAGCAGGCTCCTGCTTCCCTCCCCTTTCTGGGTGCCCCACAGGACCCAGGTGGGGGCTTTGAGTGTCTCCCCCCCAAACACCCTCCCCTGCGCTCCCATCCCATTGGGAATGGGGATGTTGAGTGTGGATCCCAGCGGATGCGGGGGGGGCTCAGCACAGCCAGAGCCCAGAATTCCATGTTATGGGGCCATGGCACGGAAGAGACGGCGCTTCCCAAGGGCTGGGGCTCAAAGGGCAAAGGGTGTCCCCCCCATCACTGTGCTCCCCCCATCACCGTTACCCCTGTCCCTGTGTCCCAGCCCTGGCACCAGGGCATGGGGATGGGGGGGATTGTGTCACGGTGGCTTTGGGCTCTGAGCAAGGATGTGCATGGATGCACATGGGGTACACGTGTGTGTGTGCATGGGAATGTGCATGGGAACACACATGGGTGGGAATCCACACATGTGCATGGGAACACATCCATGTGTGCATCTGAACACATCCATGTGTGCATGGGAACACATCTATGTGTGCATGGGAATGTGCATGGGAACACACATGGGTGGGAATCCACACATGTGCATGGGAACACATCCATGTGTGCATCTGAACACATCCATGTGTGCATGGGAACACATCCATGTGTGCATGGGAACACATCTATGTGTGCATGGGAACACACATGGGTGGGAATCCACACGTGTGCATGGGAACACATCCATGTGTGCATCTGAACACATCCATGTGTGCATGGGAACACATCTATGTGTGCATCTGAACACATCCATGTGTGCATGGGAACACATCTATGTGTGCATCTGAACACATCCATGTGTGCATGGGAACACATCCATGTGTGCATGGGAACACATCCATGTGTGCATGGGAACACATCCATGTGTGCATGGGAATGTGCATGGGAACACACATGGGTGGGAATCCACACGTGTGCATGGGAACACATCCATGTGTGCAGGGGGCTATGTCCATGCGGGGTCCCTGTGGGGCTCCGAGTGCCTGTGGCCAGCCCCATGCCTACCCCACTCCTGCCCCACTCCAGCCTCACTCCTGCCCCATTCCAGCCCCACACCAGCCCCACTCCAGCCTCACTCCTGCCCCATTCCAGCCCCACACCAGCCCCACTCCATCCCCACACGTGTCCGCAGGCACATCCCATCCCCATCTCCCTCCCTCGCCAGGCGGGGGCTGCCGGAGCCCCGGGGCGGCCGCTCCCTCCCCGCTCCCTCCTCCCTCCGCTGCTCTCACGGCCGAGCTCAAAGCCGAGCCCTGGATGAGCTCTGACATCCCTCAGATGGAGCCGAATGCAAGACCCGAGGCCCTGCCGCGTTCCCGACGGCGTTACCTGCATCCCTGCATCCTATGGCTGCGTTACCTGCATCCCTGAACCCTATAACTGCGTTACCTGCATCCCTGAACCCTATAACTGCGTTACCTGCATCCCTGAACCCTATAACTGTGTTACCTGCATCCCTGAACCCTATAACTGTGTTACCTGCATCCCTGAACCCTATAACTGTGTTACCTGCATCCCTGAACCCTATAACTGCGTTACCTGCATCCCTGAACCCTATAACTGCGTTACCTGCATCCCTGAACCCTATAACTGCGTTACCTGCATCCCTGAACCCTATAACTGCGTTACCCACATCCCTGAACCCTATGACTGCGTTACCCACATCCCTGCCTCCTATGACTGTGCTACCTCCATCCCTTCCTATGGCTGCGTTACCTGCATCCCTGAACCTTATAACTGCGTTACCTCCATAACTGCATCTTATGGCTGCGTTACCTCCATCCCTTCCTATGGCTGCGTTACCTCCATCCCTTCCTATGGCTGCGTTACCTCCATTCCCTTCCCCCTATGGCTGCGTTACCTCCATCCCTTCCTATAACTGCGTTACCTCCATCCCTTCCTATGACTGCATTACCTCCATCCCTTCCTATGTCTGCGTTACCTCCATCCCTTCCTATGGCTGCATTACCTCCATCCCTTCCTATAACTGCGTTACCTCCATCCCTTCCTATGACTGCATTACCTCCATCCCTTCCTATGTCTGCGTTACCTCCATCCCTTCCTCCTCTCGCTCTTCCCAACGGGACCTTCTCCCCTTCCCTCTGCCCAAGTCGTTCCCTTCTATTTATATGGGGGGGAAATAGAGAGGGAAGGGGAACAGCCCCTCTGCCGGCTTCATTGGGTCTCTGCATGAGGCCATGGATGAGCATCACTGCCCCCATCCCACCATTGTGCCCATTCATTCCCCAGTGCCCTCACCCAACCCCAGCTGAAAGGCACCAATAGCCGGATCCTGATCCTGATCCCATCAGGAGCTGGCAATGGGGAAACTGAGGCAGGGATGGGGCAGCACCCACCAGCATCACCATGGAACACAATGGATCCCCCAGGCACAGGGATGCAGCCGCTGTGGGTCACATCCTGCTGGTGCTGGCAGCCTGGTGCTGCTCCTTGCCGCTGGCGGGATGTGCCGCTGGAGATGTGATTATCCCTGGCACATCCCGGCCCTCCCCCCGCTCCCTGTCGGGGCTATTTTAGGCTCCGGCAATTTGGGGCTTTCAGCTGAAGCTGGTTCCATCTCAGGGCAGGGATGTGTGGGGCTGGTGTGGGGCCGGGACCCTCGGCCCCACTGCACCCATCCTGATGGCTGGGATGAGGCTTCCCAGTGGGATCCTCACCTCGGGGGTGCCCCCCCCCATCTCCCACAGCATTCCCAGTCCTGGCAGGAGCCGGCCCAGTGCTCCCAGCAGTAAATGGGTGTTTGCTGGGGAAGGTCCCTGCTGCCAGCACCGATTTATGGAGCTCCTTTGCCGCGCTCATCCCGGCACGACAGCGCCAGGCAGGAATGGGCCGAGCAGGGGATTGGGAAGAGCTTGGCATTAGGAGCTGCTTCCGCTCCTTGTTCGGAATCACTCAATGCCCTCTTCTATTTTCTCCTCTTCCCTCTTGGCTTTTGAACCCGAACATGGTTGGGAGCAATTGGGAATCCCTGGAATGGTGCCGGGATCCTGCCCCATCCCATTCGGGGGCTCAAAGCTCCGTTATCCCCCCCCCCGCTCTCCATTAGCAGCCCCTGGCGCATCCTCATCACAAAGGCATCGACCCCATTTGACCAGAATCTCTCTCCCATAATCCTGCTCTGATTGACATTAATTGAATATTCCCATCCTTTAATTCCTTATTAATTGAATCCTGCTGCTCTGTGCTGTGCGGGCGCTGGCAGCATCCCCACTGTGCCAGCATCCTCCCTATCCCCGTCTCCATCCCCATCCCCGTCTCCATCCCCATCCCGTTGCCTCCGGACCCTCGGCCCTGGCTCCGCTCCCGGGTCCTCCCCATCCAACGGGAACGGAAACTATTTCAACACCATCATATGACGCCAGCGCATCACTGGCGAGCGCCCAGCGGGTGCTTGGGAGGCACCGGGATGGGGCCTCATCCAGCCTGGTCCCCCCAGCACCATCCTTAGGGGGGGATCAGCCTCTGATCCCCTTTGTGAGGGCAGAACCAGGGCGGTTTTACCCCAAACCCTTCCGGAAAGGGGGATAACCAAGCATGGGGGGTACTTTGGGATACCCCAAACCCATCCATGGACCCCCCCCGTGGCTTTGCTGTGCCTCAGTTTCCCCCCGGGCTGCTCTGTGCCTCCCGCTCTGCTCCCGGATCCGGTGGTCGGGAATGTCTCCAGGGAAAGGATGCTCCAGTTATTCCCATGGTTTAAAAGGCAGAATTATCCAAACAAATGAGGAGGAGATTGGTTCCCCTCCTCCTCCTCCCCTCCCGCTCCCATCGGCTGTGCCGCCCAGCACAGCATCCGCTGGGATACTGGGATGGGCATCCATGGTGACCCCATCTCCTCCATGTCCCCATCCCTCTGCTGCGGTGCTGGCTTCTCCCATAACCTCATTTCTCCTTTACTGGTGACACCAATCTCCCCACAGACTGAGCAGCTCATTTCCCATCCCATCAGATATTCCACCCCCATTATTCCCAGGGCAGGGAACTGCCACCTCCGTGTTGGATGCGGTACCCTGGGTACCACTGCCTGGGGAGCATCCCCCGGTTGCCATGGTCACAGGAGGTGCTGGGGCAACTGAGGCTGACCGCGATGGATGGGAGATGGGGAGCTCATCCCCCCTCTTCCCAACCCATCCCTACGTTTTCCACCTTTTCCTATGGAACATGGGCCAAGGCTTCGGGTCCTCATTAGACGCAGGGTAAAAACACACAACACAGGCACCACGCAAACCCGTTTCCAACTAAACTCTCTTTGGGAAGAGGCATAAATAGCAGGGGAGCTGCTGTGCTGGAATTGGGTCCAGTTCCCCTTCCCGAGGAGCCTTAAATATTCCCCTTCTCATAATACCCATATAAACCAAAACTGAACTCCCGGCTTACGAAACAACATCTGAATTCCCCTCCTAATGACACTGCAAAGATGCCAATAGAACATAAACCAGAGCTGGGCAGAGGAACTCGGGAAGGAATGGAATGAAGTGCTCCAGTGCCGCATGGAGACTGGGCCCCCATTGCTGCCCCATGGCCTGCCCCCATCCGCATCCCAAGCTCCACCAATGGGATGCTCACATCCTGCTCCTGCCCCCCAAGTCAAGGCTGGGGGGTTGGGGGGGGGTCTTTGTCCTGCTCCCCCCACAATGGGGCAGGACCCGAAGTTGATGGAAAAGCTCCGGCCCCTTTTCCTGCCGTTAATCCCAATGAAAGGGGGCAGCCAGGCAGAAAGACAAAGGGCTCAGTGGGCCCCGCGCTGGGGACAGGGGGACAGAGGGACAGGGGGACAGGGGGACAGAGGGACAGGGGGACAGAGGGACAGGGGTGGGAATGGGGGGCTCAGGGCCATGGGGTCCATGGGGACACATGCAGGGAACAGGGGGAATGGGGAACACAGAACCAGTGGGCATGGGGTGGAAGGGGCAATGTGGGGACGTGTGCTGGATGTGTGCTTGCATGGAGTGTGTGTATGTGTGTGCATGTGTGTGCATATGCATGTGTACATGTGTGTGCACATGTGCATGTCTGCATGTATGTGCATGTGTGTGCTTGTGTGTGTGCGTGTTTGTATCCATGTGCATGCATGTGTGTGTGCATATGCATGTGTACATGTGTGCACACGTGTGCATGTCTGCATGTATGTGCATGTGTGTGCTTGTGCATGTGCGTGCATGTGTGTGTGCATGGCTGCATATGTGTGCATGTGTGTGCATGTTTGTATCCATGTGCATGCATGTGTGTGCATATGCATGTGTGCACATGTGCGCACGTGTGCATGTCTGCATGTATGTGCATGTGTGTGCTTGTGTGTGTGCGTGTTTGTATCCATGTGCATGCATGTGTGTGTGCATATGCATGTGTACATGTGTGCACACGTGTGCATGTCTGCATGTATGTGCTTGTGCATGTGCATGCATGTGTGTGTGCACATGTGTGTGCATGTGTGTATGCATGTGTGTGTGTGTGCATGTCTGCATGTGTGCGCACACGTGTGTGTGCATGTGTTCCTCTGTGTGCCTGTGCATGTGTGTGCTGTGTGTGCACACATGTGTGTGCATGTGTTCCTCTGTGTGCCTGTGCATGTGTGTGCTGTGTGTGCACACATGTGTGTGCATGTGTGTTCCTGTGTGTGCCTGTGCATGTGTGCTGTGTGTGTGCACGTGTGTGCTGTGTGCTTGCCCGGTAACAGCCGTGCCCCAGAGCTGTGCCCCCGCACACACACATGCACACACATGTACAGCCGTGTGCACAGACCCTCTGCCACCCTTGGGCCCTGCAATGCCCTAGGCTGGTGTTGGGGGAGGGGGGATCGGAGCTGCCTTCACCCCCACCCTGACCCCTCCTCCTCCTCCTCCTCCCTACCCAGGCCTGTGCTCCAGATGTGTGGGATGCTCCAGATGTGGCTCCCACCCGGGTTTCCTGGGGTCACCCCCCCCACCCCACACCCCACGGCCCCCATTGGGTTCAGCGCATCCCTTGGCCCCCCCCCAGTGCCGGGGCTGCCAATGCTGCTCCATTGGCTGCGGTTCCATTAATGTGGAATATTCCTGCTTGGAACAATGTCTAATTAAGACCTTTGTCTGTGTGTGCAATCAGGGGGTTTGCTTTGGGAAAGGGGAGGGGGGATAAAGATCCCAAATCATTAATGAAGGGGAAGGGGGGGGGGTCTCTGGCATCCTTCCGCCCCTACAGATGTCTTAATGAGGCAGCGCTTAATAATAATGGGATTATCAACCCCATTGAAGTGGGGCAGGCAGCTGGGAGAGCGCGAGGAGGTGGCCAGCAGGGCCCCTGCATCCCTATGGATGGAATGGGGTGAACCGGGAGCGATCCTAAGGGATAGGGAGGGTGTGGGGGTGATGGAAACTGTGCCTCAGTTTCCCCATGGCAGCTCAATGGTGGTGCTGTGAGGGGGGGTGAGGAGGGGGGGTTGGATTCCATGGGTTTAATGAAACCCCCGAATCCAAGAGGAAATAGGAGCAAATCCATGGGGCTGGGGCTGGATCCCGGCCCTGCTCCCTTCCCTGCTCCACATTCCTGCTCCTTCCTCCCCATCCATCACCCCCCCCCCCGACCTGCCCCATAGCATCCCCAGTGCATCCACATCCCATCCCAACCAGCCACGTGTGAGGATCCAGGCTTTGGGGGACCCCACTTGGGATAAACTGGGGGGGTCCCGTGGATATTGGAGGTCAGTGCCCCCCCCCATCACCCCAATGCTGCGGTCCCCACAGCTGGGGGGGGGAGCGAGCATCATGTGAGGGGATACAGGGCAATGGGAGACCCTGGGTTTGGGGGACACGATGGGGGTGAGCCTGGGTTTGGGGGCACACACACACACACAATGGGGTTTAGGGGGTTGCAATGGGGGAGCACAATGGGGGTGAGCCTGGGTTTGTGGGGCACAAACACACACACACAATGGGGTTTAGGGGGTTGCAATGGGGGCTCACAATGGGGTGTCCCTGTGTTTGGGGCTCACAATGGGGTGTCCCTGTGTTTGGGGCTCACAATGGGGTGACCCTGCGCGCATTGGGGTGTGCTGGAGCCGCAGCGCAGGAGCAGTCCCGGCTCCCGCTCCCGTCCCTGCGGTCAGAGCCCAGCGATGATCCCACAAGCCTGGAATTTGAGGAATTTCCTGCCAAGGCTCTGGAAGACGGGAGCGAGCGAAGCCCCTGGGTTAACCCTGCGCTGCCCGGGTACGGGTGCGTGCAGCGCTGGGGGGGGCATGCGGCTTTGGGGGTGTCCATGCAGCGCTGGGGGTGCCCATGCAGCTCTGGGGGTGCCCATGCAGCTCTGGGGGTGCCCATGAAGCTTTGGGGGTGTCCATGCGGCTTTGGGGGTGCCCATGAAGCTTTGGGGGTGTCCATGCGGCTCTGGGGGTGCCCATGCAGCTTTGGGGGTGTCCATGAAGCTTTGGGGTTGCCCATGCAGCTTTGGGGGTGTCCATGCGGCTTTGGGGGTGCCCATGAAGCTTTGGGGGTGCCCATTCAGCTTTGGGGGTGCCCATGCAGCTCTGGGGGTGCTCACACAGCTTTCGGGGTGCCCATTCAGCCTCAGGGGTGCCCATGCAGCTCTGGGGGTGCCCATTCAGCTTTGGGGGTGCCCATTCAGCTTTGGGGGTGCTGCTCACTGCTCCCACATGGAGCCGCACTGATGTGGGAAGCAAAGCGCTTCGTGCCTCAGTTTCCCCATTGCCACCCTCCTGCTGTGCCCCAAGGAGCCCCCCAGCACCCAGCGCATCACCCTGTGCACCCCCCAACGCAATATCGACTATGGGTTTATATCAACTATGGGTTTATATCAACTGTGGGTTTATATCAACGATGATTTTATATCAAATCTGATTTTATATCAACTACGGTTTTATATCAGCTATGGTTTTATATCAACTACGATTTTATACCAAGTATGATTTGATATCAAACACACTTGAGAGACCGAGGGGGGGTCATAAAAGAACTAAAAGGGGATGGAAGGAGCAAGTGAGAAGGCAGCTGGAGCCCCCCCCCCCCCATACAGGGTTCAGAGGGCCCCATTCTGCCCAGAGCTGAGCCCCAGCACCGGTACCCATGAGGACACCCTGAGCATCAACCATGGGCAGCCTGGGTGCCCCATCCCACACCTCCCATGGGATGGGGCTCATGGAGCATCCCCATGCACTGGGGCTGCATCCTTCACCCCGCTCCTCTGCATCACCCCACTGCACCCCATGTGCTCCTTGCACACTCCCTTGCACACTCGCCCGCCCGCACAGCTCCTTTTCTTCCCCGTTCCTATGGCAACCCCTCCAAGGCACAACCGCTCTCCGACTGGAAATAAAAGTTGTTTTTCCTCCTCCTCCTTTACTCCACTCTTCTCCCCCCCCCCTTATTTTGATTTCCATTTGGATCATAATCCGCCCGTTGCCATGGCAGCACTGGCAGCCCTTTATGTCCCAGCCCTTGCAGAAAAGGCCTCTCTCCCCCTTTTCCCTTCCCCAAGTGGGTTTGCTCCTTAAATCCCTCCTTCCTGCCATCCCCTTGCAGCAGAGAGCCTGGGATCCAGCCTGGCACCAGGACCTGGCGTCACCGGCTGCGCCACGTCCGACGGGACCTCAGGGGTGGGGGGTGGAAAGGAGCTTGGCTTCCAACTCCCAGCCTCAATAGATGCAGCCCAGAGAAGTCCAGGCTGGATCCTGGAGCAGAGCTCCAGCCCTGTTCCAGATATCCTTAACTCTGCTCCTGAGCATCCTCCTCTGGGGGTTGGTTCCTCATCCAAGCATCCTTCCCCATGGGCTGGTACTCAGGGATTCCTCATCCAAGCATCCTTGCCTGTGAGCTAGTACCTGGGAGGGTTCCTTGCCTCAAAGTCTCTTCCATGAACTGGTACCTGAGAAGTTCCTCACCCGAGCATCCTCCCCATGGGCTGGTACCCACAGCATCCTAACCCGAGCATCCTCCCTATGAGCTGGTACCCACAGCATCCTCACCAGAGCATCCTCCCCATGGGCTGGTACCCACAGCATCCTCCCTATGGGCTGGTACCCACAGCATCCTAACCCGAGCATCCTCCCTATGAGCTGGTACCCACAGCATCCTCACCTGAGCATCCTCCCTACGGGTTGGTACCCACAGCATCCTAACCCAAGCATCCTCCCTATGAGCTGGTACCCAGAACATACTCCCTATGGGCTGGTACCCACAACATCCTCACCCGAGCATCCTCTCTATGAGCTGGTACCCACAGCATTCTCACCCAAGCATCCTTCCCATGGGCTGGTACCCACAGCATCCTCCCTACGGGCTGGTACCCACAGCATCCTCACCCGAGCATCCTCCCTATGAGCTGGTACCCACAGCATCCTCACCCAAGCATCCTTCCCATGGGCTGGTACCCACAGCATCCTCACCCAAGCATCCTTCCCATGGGCTGGTACCCACAGCATCCTCACCCAAGCATCCTTCCCATGAGCTGGTACCCACAGCATCCTCACCCAAGCATCCTTCCCATGAGCTGGTACCCACAGCATTCTCACCCAAGCATCCTTCCCATGTGCTGGTACCCACAGCATCCTCACCCAAGCATCCTCCCCATGAGCTGGTACCCACAGCATCCTCCCCATGGGCTGGTACCCACAGCATCCTCCCCATGGGCTGGTACCCACAGCATCCTCACCCAAGCATTCTTCCTATGGGCTGGTACCCGACGCTTTTCTCCCTCCCATCCCATCCGGAGGATGCCGGGGAGGGAAGCCCCATGGTTCCCGCTGGCAGCACAGGCTGATCCCTTCATCCCCTCTGCCGTGCCCGCTCCTGGCTGGGAGCAGGAGGTTATGAAAATGAGCTGCGTGCCCAGGAGACTGTAATTATCTGCTAAGTGCGAAGCTGGAGTGATTAATTAAGAGATAATAAAGAGAAAAGGAGGCTGGAGAGGGAAGAACGGCTGCTTTGATGCTAAAACCTGAGCTAAGGCAAGCAATTAGGGGAGTCTTTATGGAGCGCTCGCTATAATCCCTGCGTGGCAGGGGCTGGATGCACGGACAGACCCACAGACAGGCAGAGAGGACAAACAGCCTCCATGTGCTCTGGCATCCGCTCAGTGGGATGAGGATCCCAGGTAGGATGTAGGCCAGGAGGACAAACTGGTTTGGGATTGAGCCAATCCTGACTGAAATGGGAATCTTGGCTCTAGTGGGAGAGAGGTCCCCAGTGACCCCAGTTCCACATCCAATGGGTGCATTGCTACCGGATGGACCCATGGACGGCTCCGGATCCCGGAGGCAAGAGGCAGGATGATGCTGGGCGCTCTGTGGCCGCGCTGGCTGCCTCCCTGCCGGCACCGGCTGATTCAACCCTGGCACAGGCAGCCTGGGCAAGCCCTGGCATGGGCTGCGGCTGCCACGGCAGAGCCCATCCGGCTGCCTCCAAAGGCAGCAGGGATGGATCCGGACCCATGGATCCATCCATGGAAATGGAGCTGTGGCGCATCCCTGGCTCCCACATGGGAAGACGGAGCAGTGCCCGGGGGGGGGGCACGAGGGGCTCCGTCCCCTTCCCCCTGCTCCGGAATGGGAAAAGCATCAGCAAAACCCAACGGCCCCGATCCCAGTTGCCATAATGGTTTCCTGAAAGATGGCTGCAGGGCCCCACTGTGGTCCCATCCCCTGCACTGAGGGGGACCCCAGAGGTACAATGGGGGTGACCTGGGGTCCTGCCCTGCACTGGTGGCTGCTGAACCCAGAGCCAGGGCTGGATCCATGGGATCAGCTCTGGAATGAGGGTGTGTGGATGGTGGCTTCACCCCAGGATGGGGCCCAGCACTGGTCCCACAGACAGGGTGGGATGAACGGGGAAGGGTTTGGGTGTCCCTGTCCCCATCCCTCCTGCTCTGTCCCCTTCCTTTCCTATCCTGTCCCCATCCCTCCTGCCTCATCCACATCCCTCCTACCGTAGAAATCTGGGGCCAAGTGGCCACATCCCTCCATCCAAGCCCCATCCAAGCCTCATCCAAGCCCCATCCAAGCCTCATCCAAGCCCCATCCAAGCCCCATCCAAGCCCCATCCAAGCCCCATCCAAGCCTCATCCAAGCCTCATCCAAGCCCCATCCAAGCCCTATCCAAGCCCCATCCAAGCCTCATCCAAGCCCAATCCAAGCCCCATCCAAGCCCCATCCAAGCCCCATCCAAGCCCCATCCAAGCCCAATCCAAGCCCCATCCAAGCCTCATCCAAGCCCTATCCAAGCCCCATCCAAGCCTCATCCAAGCCCAATCCAAGCCCCATCCAAGCCCCATCCAAGCCCCATCCAAGCCCAACCAGCAAAGGGACCCCCCTGACCTGGAAGGTCCCTTCTGCTGGTGCCCCCCAAGGGATGCTCAGCCAGGGCATGCAGCGAGCGTACCAGGCCTCAGCACCACACATGAGCCCTGTGTCCCCATCACCCCCTTCCATCCCCTTCAGTCTGGAGAGGGAAGGGGATGGGAGAGGAAAATCCCACCGAATCACCCAGAAAATGAATCCATATCTCAATGTGAGGCACAATCACCGCGAGTGATGGAAACGGGGGAAGAAGAATGGGATTCATTTAGGGAAGATACAGGGAATTATGGAGGGAGCAATGAAGAGGGATGAAACCCATCCAACATCTCAGTGTGCAGGGATGTGAATGGCACCGACACCCCCAGCTCCTGGGGCTTGGAATGTGGGGGGGGACCCACATTTAAACACCCCCCCCCCAACAGCACCCAGCTTCGGAGCAAGGCTTGGAAGCAAGAGGCCAACCTGCCCATGGGGGGCACGATGGGATGGGGAATTGGGGGTCACAGGGGACCCCCCATAAGTGCTGTTGGGAATCTCCCATTCCCAAGGGATCCACATGGCACCGGATGGGAGAGATGGAGCTTTTGTTCCTGGGAGGGCAGCGGAGCCCCATGGCGCGGGGGAGCCTGGGACCTGCCCCCCCCCCCCGGCCCCCTATAAGAGGCTTTACAGGCTCCTTTAAACCCAGGGTGGCCTCGGAGCCTCTTTTCCTTCCTCCGGCATCTCAGCAACGAAGCCTCCTTAATTAAAACTGAGATTGGGTTTTGGAGCTGGGAAGGAGCCGGAGGGGGGGGGGAGGGGGGGTTGGGGGGGGGGGAGGGGGGATTTGGGGTGGGGATGGGGGTGAACGGGACCTCCATCCCTGCTGAGACCTCAGCATCACACTGCACGCATGGATCACATCCCCCTGCCCCTCAAGTGAGGTTGGGCTTTGGGGAGGCCCCATAGGGCCGGGGGGGGACACCCCCATCCTGCTCCTGCTGCTTGGCCTGGCCTCGGTTGCAGAACCAACCCCCCCCCCCCGTGCCTCAGTTTCCCTGGAGGGTGCAGGGATTTGGGGTCCGATTTGGGGGTTTTAATGGGGGGGAGCAACCTCTGGAAGGCAGAGAGGGGGCCCCATGATCCCCTAAGCACGAGGGTTGGGAAATGGGGGTCTCAGAGCCCCCCCCCACCGATCCCCATGGATGGGCTCTCCACCAGCATCCCATCATCCTCAGCCCTGGGTGTCCCCCCCCCCAAAAGCCGGGGTGCCCAGGGCCGGGTCCCCATTGCTGGAGCACCCTGGGGTGCCCTCCACCTCCCCCCCCCATTCCCATTCCCATTCCACTTCCCATTCCCACATCCCATCCCCGCTGCTCCCCCGCACCCCTCATCCCGCACCACCGGCGGCACCGGGAGCCCCACGGGGCCCCCCCAGCACCCAGATGATGAGGGGGGGACCCACAAGCCCCAGAGCGGGGCACCCACCGGGGGCAGAACCGGGGGGGAACCGGAGGACCCCTCGTAACGGCTGCGGACGGGCCCCGAGGAGCGGCCGCGGGGAACGGGGGATGCTCCGGGGGTACGGGGGGGGGGGGGGGGGGGTCCGACCATACCGTCGGTTCCCGAGGGATCGAAGCCACCGCGTCCCCCCCTCCCGGTCCCGGTCCCGATCCCGATCCCGATCCCGATCCCGATCCCGATCCCGATCCCGTTCCCGATCCCGATCCCGATCCCGTTCCCGATCCCGATCCCGATCCCGATCCCGATCCCGTTCCCATCCCGCCGGGATCGGAGCCGTTGCTCGCGGCGGGGGCTGGAGCCGTGCCCGAGGAGTTGGGACTCGCACTTCGGGCGGCCCCGCTCCGAGCCCGGCGGCGCTCCCGGTGCCCGGTGCCCGTATCCAGTACCCGTACCCGGTACCCGGTATCCGGTATCCGGTACCCACCTTGCCCGCGGGTCCCGGCGGCACTGAGCAGGCAGAGGAGGATGAGGAGGCTCCGCATGCTCCGCTCCGGGGGGGGGGGGGGGGGGGGGGTAACCGCTGCCCCGCTCCAAGCCCGGAACCGGGGGGGGGGGGGGCCCCGGTACCGGCACCGGCTCCGGCACCGGAACGGCCCCGCTGCGAGCGCGAGAGCCCCGAGAGCGGCGGGGGCGGGGCGGGGGCGGGGCGGGGGGAAGGGGGGGAGGGGGGGGAGGGGATGGGGGGTGGGAACATGGGGGGGGCAGACGGGAGGTGTTGGAGCGTGTTTGGGTGCACGCGGGTGCGTGGGGGGGTGGGCACGTGTGTGTTGGGACATGTACATGTGTGTTGGGGTGCCTACATGTGTGTTGGGGGGCATACATGTGTGTTGGGGTGCATACATGTGTGTTAGGGTGCATACATGTATGTTGGGGTGCGTACATGTGTGTTGGGATGCATACATGTGTGTTGGGATGCATACATGTGTGTTGATGTGCATACATGTGTGTTCGGACATGTACATGTGTGTTGGGGTGCATACAGGTGTGTTGATGTGCATACATGTGTGTTCGGACATGTACATGTGTGTTAGGGTGCATACATGTGTGTTGATGTGCATACATGTGTGTTCGGACATGTACATGTGTGTTGATGTGCATACATGTGTGTTCGGACATGTACATGTGTGTTGGGGTGCATACAGGTGTGTTCGGGCATGTACATGTGCATTGGGGTTCATACGTGTGTGTTGGGGTTCATACAAGTGTTTTGGGGTATGCACATAGTGTTGCAGTGTGCACATGAGTGTTGGGGCTCGTACATGCATGTTTGGGTTCATACATGTGTATTGGGGGTGTGTATATGTGTGCTGGGATGTGTACATGTGTTTTGGAGTTCATAAATACGTGTTGGGATGCATATATATATTTTGGGGTTCATACATGTGTTGGAGTGCACACACGTGTGCTTGGTCATGTACACACGTGTTGGGGTATGTACATGTGTGTTTGGGTTCATATGTGTGTGTTGGAGTACATACATGTGCAGGTTCATACGTGTATTAGGGTGCATACAAGTGTGTTGGGGTTCTTATGTGTGTGTTGGGGTTCATACATGTGTGTTGGAGTTCATACATGTGTGTTGGGGTTCATACGCATGTGTTGGTGTTCATACGTGTGTGTTGGGATTCATATGTGTGCGTTGGGGTTCATACATGTGTGTTGGGGTTCTTATGTGTGTGTTGGGGTTCATACGTGTGTGTTGGGGTTCATATGTGTGTGTTGGGGTTCATACGTGTGTGTTGGGGTTCATACGCATGTGTTGGTGTTCATACGTGTGTGTTGGGGTTCATATGTGTGCGTTGGGGTTCATACATGTGTGTTGGGGTTCTTATGTGTGTGTTGGGGTTCATACGTGTGTGTTGGGGTTCATACGTGTGCGTTGGGGTGCGTGTCTGCGTGTGTGTGTGATTTCTGGGGTGCTTACATCATTGTCAGGGGTGTGCATCCCCCTTATTCACACTGGGGTGTGCACATACGTGTGTGTGTATGTGTGTGTGTGCACATACGTGTGTGTGTATGTGTGTGTGTGCACACACGTGTTGTGGGGTCTGTGTTCGTGTGTGCTGGGGTTTTGCATGTGCAAACCAGAGCAGGATGCTCCACTCCCTGTGCCCACTGCCAGGGATGGGGCAGCCCCAGCTCCTCCATTCAACCCATCCCAGTGTCCCAATGGGTGGCACATGTCCCCTGCATGGGGCCCTCAGCTCCCTCCTCTTCCTTCAGCTTTCCTCCGGCATCTGCTGCTCCCAGGGGGAATTTCATGGGATTGGATGGAGCCAGGGACCCCAAACCCATCCTGGTCCAGCCCCAGGGCACGGGAGCCATGGTGGTGGCTGCGGGAGCAGAGATGGATGATGGATGCCAGGGGTGACACCGGTTGTGTCTGGATCGGCACTGGGGGGGACATGGGGGTGTCCATGGGGTCATGCCCATTCCCAGGCTCTCCCCTTGGCACTGGGGGCTCCTCTGGGATGCAGGAGGAATCCGAGTGGGAGAGCAGATGACGTGGGGAGGAGGATGAAGGAGTGTGTGGGGCAGGGAGGAAGAGGAGAGAGGTCAGGGGGGAGTGGCGGTGGCCGGAATGTGCTGACGAAGGGAAGCAGAGAGCTGCCACGTTGGCTGCTCGGGAGCACTCAATGGGATGAGGGGGAGCAGCAGTGTGGGACCCCCATCAACCCATAGCGGGTTGGGGGGCAGAGCCCCCCTGAGCCCAGCATCGGGCCCATCACCCTGGCATCGGGGCGCATGGAGCAGACCCATCCTCAGCGGGTATCCCAGCCCCGGGGGGGGACACCCCTGTGGCACTGGTCCCAGTGGGCTCAATGGGAGCTGGGGGGGGTCCCAGCCCTGTGTGGAGCCGGGAATGGCGCTGGCAATGGTTGCATTGGGAAGCAGAGTGGGATCTCCCGCGGTGCGCGGCAGCCCATCCGTGCCAATGATAATAACCATCATCATCCTATTTATACGGAGCCTAATGGCTCCGAGCAGCTTCCAGAATCCATTTGGAGGCAGCCGCTCGCTGTTCCTCATTCCTGCTTCTTATCCGGCCCTGATCCACAGCCCCAGGGTGGTGCAGTGCCCTGGGATCCCATGGTGGTGGTGGGATGGAGGGGAAGGGATGGAGAAGGGATGGAGGGGAAGGGATGGAGAAGGGATGCAGGGGCTGGGATAGTGGAGGGGTTGGGATGGAGGAGAAAGGATGGAGGGGAATAGATGGTGAGGAAGGGATGGAGGAGAAGGGATGGAGGTGAAGCAATGGAGAAGGGATGGAGGGGATGGGATTTCACTTCCCACTTGCTGGGACACAACACCAGGGAGCACAATAACATGAGGTGCGTTTTGGCTCCTGAGAAGCCCCTTGGCAGGAAAAGGAGGGTGAATTCCCACTGAAATCAGTGGGCAGGCAGGAAAAGTCTGTTCCCAGCTCCCTTTAAGGGTTCTTATTCCTTCTTCCCTTTGCCAGCACCCGCGGCTCCCATTGGTGCCCTCTCCATCCCTGTGATCCCAGTGCTCCCAGCTCCCGATGCGCAGCCGAGGGGGATTGCTGCAGGAAGCTCAGTTCCCTATGGAAAAGCAGCTTCTCTTCACTCCAGCCACTGACTCCTTGGAAAGAGGTTTCACAAGTGGGTCAGAGTCACAGGGATAAAGGAGACGGGGTGAGAAGGGGATGGGAGCTGTTGGGATAACGCTCTCCCTATGGATTCACCTGGGATCACTGCAGGGACCTGGGATCATTGCAGGACCTGGGATCACTGCCTGACCCTGGGATCACTGCAGGGACCTGGGATCACAGCAGGGAGCTGGGATCACTGCCTGACCCTGGGATCACAGCAGGGAGCTGGGATCACTGCAGGGAGCTGGGATCACTGTAGGGACCTGGGATCACTGCAGGGACCTGGGATCATTGCAGGACCTGGGATCACTGCAGGGACCTGGGATCACTGCAGGACCTGGGATCACTGTAGGGAGCTGGGATCACTGCAGGACCTGGGATCACTGCAGGGACCTGGGATCATTGCAGGGACCTGGGATCACTGCCTGACCCTGGGATCACTGCAGGGACCTGGGATCACTGCAGGGACCTGGGATCATTGCAGGGACCTGGGATCACTGTAGGGACCTGGGATCACTGCCTGACCCTGGGATCACTGCAGGACCTGGGATCACTGCAGGGACCTGGGATCATTGCAGGGACCTGGGATCACTGCAGGGAGCTGGGATCACTGCAGGGAGCTGGGATCACTGTAGGGACCTGGGATCACTGCAGGGAGCTGGGATCACAGCAGGGAGCTGGGATCACTGCAGGGAGCTGGGATCACTGCAGGGAGCTGGGATCACTGCAGGGGCCTGGGATCACTGCAGGACCTGGGATCACAGCAGGGACCTGGGATCACTGCCTGACCCTGGGATCACTGCAGGACCCTGGGATCACCGCAGGGAGCTGGGATCACTGCAGGACCCTGGGATCACTGCAGGGAGCTGGGATCACTGCAGGGACCTGGGATCACTGTAGGGAGCTGGGATCACTGTAGGGAGCTGGGATCACTGCAGGGACCTGGGATCACTGCAGGGACCTGGGATCACTGCAGGGAGCTGGGATCACTGCAGGGAGCTGGGATCACTGTAGGGACCTGGGATCACTGCAGGACCTGGGATCACTGTAGGGACCTGGGATCACTGTAGGGACCTGGGATCACTGTAGGGAGCTGGGATCACTGCAGGGACCTGGGATCACTGCAGGACCCTGGGATCACTGCAGGGAGCTGGGATCACTGCAGGGAGCTGGGATCACTGCAGGACCTGGGATCACTGCCTGACCCTGGGATCACTGCAGGGACCTGGGATCACTGCAGGGACCTGGGATCACTGCAGGGAGCTGGGATCACTGCAGGGACCTGGGATCACTGTAGGGACCTGGGATCACTGCAGGACCTGGGATCACTGCAGGACCTGGGATCACTGCAGGACCTGGGATCACTGCAGGGAGCTGGGATCACTGCAGGGACCTGGGATCACTGCAGGACCTGGGATCACTGCAGGACCTGGGATCACTGCCTGACCCTGGGATCACTGCAGGACCTGGGATCACTGCAGGACCTGGGATCACTGCAGGGAGCTGGGATCACTGCAGGGAGCTGGGATCACTGCAGGACCTGGGATCACCGCCTGGCTGGAAGGAGGGTGCTGAGCATCCCAGGATGGGGATGGCTGCATCCCACCTGGTACCCAGCACAGGGCAGCACCAGGGATGCTCTCAGGAGGGACCATCATCCCCAAGGACACCCTCAGGTGTCCTGTTAAGGCTCTTCCTGTGTTCCCAGGCCCAATTCCTAACTCAAGGAATGATTCCCCGGGAGAGCATTTATAGGGAGATTGAATGAGGGATTTACTGCCAGCATTAAGACAGCATCAGATCACTTATTTATGAGGACTTCTTGACAGATCTGCTGCTCAATAATGGATGGCACACAGCGTTAGTCAGGGTCGCCAGTGAATCAGTCACCCCTATCAGCTACAGGAGGGGTTCTGAGTGATGCTCCCCCACGTTTGGGGCTGGGGATAGGAAACTGAGGCTGTCTCCAGTAACAGCAGCATCCCCACATCCCATTGCTTGGTGCCGGGATGGGTTTTGGTGCTGCCAAAGGGCTCAGGGAGGAGGAAGCATTGACGCATTTAGAGCAGCTCCTTGTGCAAGAGATGAGGAACCAGCTTCATGTCACGTCCTTGGGGGGCTCTGAGCACCGTAACCTCATCTGGCCCTGGATGGGGCAATGGAGGCAGAGGGGATGCTGCTCCCGGAGCCTGGAATCCAGGCTCGGTGCCTCCATGGGGATGGGTCCTGCGGAGCAGGGATGCTGAGGGGCTCAAACCCCACTGAGACCCCGTTCCCTGCCCTGGTGCCTTTGTCCCTGGTCATGATGTGGACAGCAGCCACCAGCAGCACCAGCGGCACAAGGACCCCAGCCATGAGATAGCCCTTCACCAGGCAGTAGTGGTCCTGAGCCCCACAGGACCTTGGGGGATGCCTCCCACCAGTGTCCTCCGTCCCAGTATCCCCAGCACCAGGCTCTGATGCTCCATGGGGATCCACTGTGTTCCTGATGGGTCCTTTGGTGACACCAGTGCTGGGCACCAATGCTCCATGGGGATCCACTGTGTTCCTGATGGGTCCTTTGGTGACACCAGTGCTGGGCACCGATGCTCCATGGGGATCCACTGTGTTCCTGATGGATCCTTTGGTGACACCAGCCCCGGGATCCGGCACTGGAGATCCATCTGTGGGCACAGGGCATGGGGTGAGCCATGGGGCTGCAGCAGGGGACAGGGGCTGCCCTTGGGTGAAGGGGGTGCAGTGGATGCAATGGGTGCAGTGGGTACAATGGGTGAAATGGGTGCAGTGGGTGCAATGGGTACAGTGGGTGCAATGGGTGCAACGGGTGCAGTGGGTACAATGGGTGCAGTGGGTACAATGGGTGAAATGGGTGCAGTGTGTGTAGTGAGTACAATGGATGCAGTGGGTGCAGTGGGTACAATGTGTGCAGTGGGTGCAATGGGTGCAGTGGGTGCAATGGATGCAGTGTGTGCAGTGGGTACAATGGGTGCAGTGGGTACAATGGGTGCAATGGGTACAGTGGGTGCAGTGAGTACAATGGGTGCAATGGGTGCAGCAGGGAATGAAAGAGGAAGGGGGATTTCCCCACTGACCACATGCCCATCCTGAGCTCCTCCACAGGCCAAGGGCTGGGTGGGCTCATGGTGACAGCACATCCCCTGCTGCAGGCTGGGAGAGAGGGATGCAGAGCAGCTGAGGAGGAGGATTTGGGGTGCTGGTCCATGAGAAGCCTCCCATAACCTGGCTTCAGTGGGAGCTTGAGCCCAGAACCCCCCTCTGCTCTGGGGGACCCTCCTGCAGCACTGGGGCCTCAGCAGAAGGACATGGAGCTGTTGGAGCAAGGGCAGAGGAGGCCACGAGGATGAGCAGGGGCTGGAGCAGCTCCCATAGGAGCCAGGCTGGGAACATTGGGGCTGCTCAGCCTGGAGCAGAGGAGCTGCGTGGAGAGCTCAGAGCAGCTCCAGTGTCTGAAGGGGCTGCAAGGATGCTGGAGAGGGGCCTTCATCAGGGACTGCAGCCATGGGACAAGGGGTGATGGGTTCAGACTGGAACAGGGGGGATTTAGGCTGGATATTGGGAAGTTCTGCATCAAGGGACACTGGGATGGGTTGAATGGAGAAGCTGTGGCTGCCCCATCCCTGGCAGGGCTCAAGGCCAGGTTGGACACAGGGGCTTGGAGCAGCTGCTCCAGTGGAAAGGGTCCCTGCCCGTGGCAATGGTTGGAACCAGATGAGCTTAAGACCTTTCCCAATCCAAACCATTCCATGACTCTATGCCCAGGGTGGCCCCAACGCAAACCTGGTGCCCTCAACCCTCCTCCCTCCATCCTTGGACTCACCCAGAACCATCAAGGAATAGCGGAAGGTCCTTGGGTTGGTGGGGTCAGAGGAGGTGTCCACGACCACCTCGTAGCTCCCACTGTCCGATGGCTGCAGTGGGTTGATCTCCAGTGAGAGGTTATTGGGATGGATGAGCAGCCGGCCCCGGAACACAGGCAGGAAATCAGCAATGAACACATTCACCATGGGCTTGGCCTCAGCAATGTGGGTCCCTTTGGTTCTCCAGGTGACCCGCACGATGTCATGGGATAGGAGCTGCAGGGCTGGGAAGGACAAGGACTGCCCCTTCATCCCCTTCAGCAGCTCCATGGCACAGCAGAGCCCTGCAAGGGGATGGTTGGGATGGGGAGATGGTTGAGGGGGTCTCCATCCAAAGCACCCCATAGCATCCATAGGGATGGTGCTGTGCAGATGGGATGCTCCAACCCATCCGCCCCGTCCTCCCAGACCCAAGAGCATCCTTACCCCTGGCTCCCACCAGCAGCAGGCAGCAGGCAAGTGTGGTCCCAGCTCCAGCCATGTCCCCTCCACATGTGTGGGGCTGAGCAGATGCTGCGGTGCCCGACCCATGGAGATGAGTCCATAAGGGGCAGGAAACCCCCCGGCAGGGCTGGCAGAGGGGATTGCACAAGGTTCATCACCAGGAAGGACACCAGTGGGTGCTGGTACGTGAGGGAAGTGGTGACTGGTGATGGAACCAGCCCCATGGGGAAGTGGTGGCAGCTGGTGCATGACAGGACGTGCTGAGGGGGAAGAGGAAGGGGCAGCTCCCACTTTCCATACCCATGGCTTGAGATGAGCTTTAAGGTCCCTTCCAACCCAAACCGTTCCCGGATTCCCTGGTTCTGTCTTGTGCAGATGATGCACATCCCAATGGAGGTGGTGGGACCAGGGCTGGGGTTTCAGCTCTCACTGGGTGGGACTGGTGGGGCAGGAATGGTGCCAGGGTCCTTCCCATGGGCATCCCAGCACTTTTCCCATTGGAGCCAGATGGGAAATGGGACTTGGAATTCCCAGGATGGGGGAATTTCCTGTGGGGAGGTTCAGCCCCCCTTTGGGATGCTCTGGATGGGAACCTCCAGGACCCATCCTCCATCCCTATCCCATTCCATCCCATCCATTCACTGCTTCCCCCAAGTGATCTGGACCCAAGGCACAGCTCCAGGGCTCAGATCCTATGGGATGGGTGCTAGGGGGGTGTGTGTGTGGTTAGAGGGCCCCAGCCAAGGGCCAGGCTGAGCCCCCCCATTGCCCATCCCATTGCTGGTCCCACGGAGCACGGTCGGGTGCTGCCACCTCTCGGGCAGACCCGAACTCCGGCCGGGGAGAGCATTTTTGGGTTCAATTGAGGTGATTTTGGGCTCTCCATAGTTGAGGTTTTTTCCTCCTCCCACGGTTTCGGTGCAGGCAGGAGGCCACGGGGATGGGCTCGCAAAGGGGCCGGTTTGCAGGGGGGGAGCCGGAGGGGTCCCCGTGCGGTCCCCAATGGTGTTATCCAGGTGAAAACCCCATCGGGAATGACCACCCCCTTCCCACTCCCACCTGCGCATCCCAAACCGCAGCGGCCGCATTCCCGAGCACGGCGGCATTCCAGAGGTTGGGAAGCAGCCTCACAGCCCCGTAACCCCCCCAGACACCCCGTGCTTGTCCGGGATCAAGGTTTGGTGACAGGGGGATGAGGATGATGCGCTGCATGAGAACACCCTCTGCAATGCGGTGCTTCGGGAGGCAGCATCTCCCCGTTCCCAACGCTGCCTGCGGGATGCGCTGAGCGCTTCCCTTTCATTCCCTGTCTCCCTTGCTCGTTTCCCAGCCTCTCCTATGGATCCAGCTCCATGGGCACAGCTCTCCCGGCCCGGGGGAGGGTCTCCGGGAGGGAATGGTTCCCTACATGGGGAATGGAGCCTGGACAAAGGCTCTGATCCATCGGCTCAGCCCTGATCCCGCAGCCTTGCACGATGCTGCTTTTCCCTTTGTAGCCTTCATTGGGTTCTTGCTCGGAGGAAGGGGCTGTGGAATCCAGAGGGAAAGCTGAAGGAGCTGCTCCAGCCGGCTCCATACAGGCCTGGGGGGGGGGGGGGATCAGGCTGTGCCTCAGTTTTCCCCACTGATGGCCCTGAAGCACTTGGGTGCTGATGGGTGATGGAGCAGGACCCATCATCTTGTGCATCCCTTGGGCACACAGCGGGTTTCAGTCTAGCAGAGCTGATCCCATCCCTCTCTGTGGGATGTGCTGTGGCCTTTTCCCAAGGTTCTTACTGGGAATCTGCCCCTTTCCCAGCCGTTGGCCCAGTTTTCCCATAGGGAACCAGCCAACAGCCCCTGCTGGGGGAGGCTGTTCTGCAAGTGGGGTCCCCATCGCATCCCATGCAACACCCAATTCCCAGCCACAGTTTTCCTGCCCACATCCAAGCTGGGAATGGCTCAGAGGCAATGAGCTTACCATAAGGAGATTAGCAGGGCAGAAGCAGACGGCAGCACGATGGGATTAGAGGCCACCAGCATCCCATGGTGTCCCTTGCTCTCTTCCAGCAGTGCTGTGGTGATGCTGTTGGCCAAGGGACAGTGTGGGGACAGGGGACACTGAGCCCCAGTAGGGCTGTGATGGGTTTGTCCATCCCTGATGTCCCAGCCTCATAGGAAAACCACTCTAGGGATGAGCTCATGGATGTCTCGCACTGATCTAAGCAGGTGGCATCTGTTGGATGGGGCTGGATAAGGGATGGGCAATGCTGCTGTGTCCGGATAACACAATGTTCCTTCCGTCTGGGGCCCCAGAGGAAGAGTTGGGATATTTGGGAGAGGGAATAAACCTCCTCAGTGAGAGGGTGACATCCAACATGCATTAACACTGGGCTGGGGGGATGGATGCTCCTCGGTCCTCACATCCCCATCCCATCAGGGTGGCTCCATCCCAGCCCAACGGGTCCCTGCTTCCCAAAACCCAAGGGGAAGCACAGCCTGGGGTGGATGAAGGAGAGCATCATCATCATCAGCCCATGGCCTGTTTGCTGTGTCCTGCCTGGACAACAGCACAGAACCTGCCCAAGAACCCAAACTACAGAACATCAAGGGAACAGAGTCTGGTTTTCCTTAATCCAGGCTCAAGCGGGTTAAGAGCTCCCCATGGCTTAAAGCAGCTCATTCCTTGGGGTGTCTGAGGCTGGAGCTGATGCACAAAGTGAGGCAGGGGCTGGGGCTGCTTTGTAGGCTCCCATATGGGGGGGATCCCACCCAGCACACAAAGAGCAGGGGATGCAGCAGCTCCAGCATCCCATTGGCAGACATGGCTCAATCCTCACACTCCAGGGTCCTAAAGCTCTGAGCAAGGCACTGGGAGATGCTCTGTGTGTGTGGGAGGGGGCACAGCTCTGCCCATCCCTATGGAACTGGGGCTCACAGCTCCCACATCCGGTGCCTTCAGCCCTGCCATGGGGGAAGCCAAGCAGAGGTTGGGACACCACTTTCAGTTCCTCCTTTGGCATCCTGTGCCTGTGCTTAGAGACACTGTGCCCCATGGGGGGTGTTTTGTCCCTATATATAATTATCATTTAAGGCTCATGGAGAGGGAATCCCATTCCCAAAGGCCTGTCCTGGGCCTCCTCCTCCAACCCTCATGAGCAGAGTGTTGTTTTTCCTACATGTGCAATACTTGAGAGGAAAAGGCCACGTTTTAACCCAAATTCCTTCTTCATGCCCCATTGAAGCCATAAAGAGCTTTTCTGCCCTTCCAAAAGGCCTTTTCCCTTCCAGCTCTCATCTGGGGGGTCTGATTCCTCACCCAAGACCCCAAGTGAGTGCTCTGACCCCATTCACTTGCAAGCAGATAAAGGCCAGACCCAAGAGCAGGCTCCCAAGGCACTTCCCAGCCTCACCTTGGGCTCCTTAAGGGAAGGAGATGGGGTCAAGGAGCAGAAGGACATGATGCTCCATGGCATTCCCAGGGAAAGGTGGGAATGGGGCCCTGGCTCCGCATCCATTGCCCCCCACACCTCCTGGCTCTGCATCCATTGCCCCCCACATCTCCTGGCTCTGCATCCATTGCCCCCACACCTCCTGGCTCTGCATCCATTGCCCCCCACACCTCCTGGCTCTGCATCCATTGCCCCCCACATCTCCTGGCTCTGCATCCATTGCCCCCCACATCTCCCGTCTCCCGCATCCCCCATCGCAGGCTCCTCTATGGGCTGAACCCTGTGGTCCGAACGTCACAAACGGCTTCTGCTCCCGACGTGAGCCGCAAAGAGAAAGCAAACCCCCCCCCCCCCCCCCCCGAGCCCCCCCTTCCTCTGAGGCTGCAGGAAGCAGCCTCCGGACGGAGCAGAACTGGGGAGTTCCCATCGGATGCTCCGGAGCCGGCCCCAGATGCTCCAGCACGGGGGGCACTGGGGTCCATGGTGTGCACTGGTGATGCTGGTCCTGGCCCCCATGGTCACGGATGGGGACCGAGGTGAGGGGGGGGGGTTCGCTTGGGTGCAGGGGGGTGAGCACAGGATGGGTGCAGGCATGGGGAGCTCTGCACAAGGGATGGGTGCTGGGGGTCGTTGTGTCCTGAGCACGGGGTCCCTATGGGGACAGAGGGGGTTTGGGGGGGGGGGGGGTTCGGGCTGCTCCCCGGGTCCCATCCTGCTCCTGGGGCTCATCCAAAGGAAGTCACTTCCCTGTGGGAGCAGCACCCATGGCCCGAGCCCTGATGGGGCTTTTCCTGTACCAGAACTGCGGCTTTAGAGCAGCTCCAGAGCCTAAAGGGGCTGCAGGAAACCTGGAGAGGGGCTTGGGATGAGGATGCAGGGATGGGACAATGGGAATGGCTTGAACCTGCCCGAGGGGAGGCTGAGCTGAGCTCTGAGGCAGAAGCTGTTCCCTGTGAGGGTGCTGAGGCGCTGGCACAGGGTGCCCAGAGGAGCTGGGGCTGCCCCATCCCTGGCAGTGCTCAAGGCACTGGGATTGGAGCAGCTGCTCCAGTGGAAGGGGTCCCATCCATCCCATAGAGCTGGATGAGCTCTACGCTCCCTCCATCCCATCCATGCAGGATTCAAGTCCCGGGTGCTCAGTGCTCAGAGCTGCAGCATTGGGGGCTCAGCTGAGCAGCCCCTGCCCAGGGCAGGATGAACCCACAGAGCATGGTTAGAGCTGTGGAGCACTGACCCTGCAGGGTCACACTCACACCTCCCTCTGCACCCTCACTGCTCCAGCACCATGGGCTGAGGGCAGGATGGTTCCCCCCCCCCCCCATCTTGCAGCATTGGTGCCTGCAGGGCTGTGGTAAGCAGTGGTCCTGGTGTCCTGGAGGCTCTTTAGGACCTGGTTGGGGGGGGGGGGGGGGTCCCGTTTGTCACCAACTGCAGGTCCTGGTGGGATCTGCTCAATAGCAGCTGCTCCTGAGCCTGCTCCATCATTTCCACATGGGATGATGCTTCTGTGTCTGACTGCTCCAGCCTCTTGTATCCCTGGATCCGGTGGGCACAGGGATGTCCCATCCGCACCCTGGGGCTCATGGGGCAGATATCCTTGTGCCTGTGCAATGCTGGAGGTGCTGGGCCATGCTCTGAGTGTTCACACAAGGCAAACCCTGCCCTGGGGGCTGATGCTTGGCTCCATGCTGGGCTGCAGCCCCAGCGCTGCCCTGACCGCAGGAGGAAGCCACAGGGCTCGGGGGTGTTCTGCTGACATCCGGGGCTATGGGCACTGATGCTCATGGGGAAAGGGTCCAGCAGGGAACGTTCCTGATGCTTCCCAGGCTGGATCTGTGATGATGGAGCTGGGGACAAAGGAAGGGGCAGATGCTGTGGTCAGGGCAGGCACAGCCGGGCTGGGATGGGCAGAGAAGGGAAGCCCGAGGTGGGGATGGAGATGGACTCAACCCTCTGCTTTAGGACCCCCGGACTGTGAGGACCGACCCGTGTCTGCCAATGGGATCCTGGAGCTGCTTCCAGGGACCCCCCCGTGGGAATGGAGCAGAGTCCGATGGAGAACGGGGCTGGATGCAGGCTCCTACCGGGTGATCCTGGTGGCCGAGCGGGACGGAGCCGCATCCATGCGTAAGGGTCCGTTCTCCGGGAGAGCCGTTTTCCAGCAGGATCCCCTTTCCCTGCGGATCAGCCCTGTCCTTGCGGCCGATGCGGGGCTCTATGAGGCGGAGTTTGAGGCCCCCGGGGGTGCCCTGAGCCCCCGATGCTTCCGTGTGTCCGTATGGGGTGAGTGCCGGTGCTGAGCGCGCTGTGCCCCACAGCCCCTCTCCCCACTGACCGCATCCATCCCCATAGAGCCGCTTCAGCCTCCGCACGTCGAGAGCCTCATCCTGCCCGAGCCCCGGGGCTGGTGCAACCTCTCCCTGCTCTGCACTGCAACCGGTGCTGGACCCGTCTCCTACAGCTGGTCCTGCAATGGGGATGCGGTGATGGAGCCGGGGCCCCGGCTGCAGCTGCGGCTCCATGCGGGTGCCGACCCCATCGTGTGCCGGTGCAATGTGAGCAACGCGGTGAGCTGGAGCTCGGCCGACGCCAGCGCCTCTGCCGCCTGCACCGGTAACATCCCCAGTGCCATGCGGGTTAAGGGATGCGCTGCCCCCTTGGAGCCCCTGTGGGTTCCAGGAGCGCATCCCATAGGTGGGGATGGAAGCACGGACCCGGGTGGGGGATGCAGCCACGTTGGGGTCTCCGGGCCGGGTCCGTCCCATGCGGTGATGGAGACGGTTCAGAACCGGTTGATGCTCATCAGCGGTGATGGAGACGGTTCAGAACCGGTTGATGCTCATCAGCGGTGATGGAGATGGTTCAGAACCGGTTCAGAGCTTCCCCTTCTCCTCTCCCTCTGCCCCAGGGCTCTTCAGCACCTTCCCACCCTGGGCAGTGGCATTGGCAGTGGCTGTGCCTGTCCTGCCCATTGCCATAGCCCTGCTCATCACCTGCAGCCGGAGGAGGACACGACAAAGGGATCCCCCAGGTTGGTGCCCATGGCACAGGCAGGTATGGGGCTGTGGTTGGGCAGCTCTTGGATATGGTCCTGGATGCTCCTCATGCCCTCGGTGCCAGCCCCGAGGCTCCTCCTCCTCCTCAGGCTAAGGGATAACCCACTGGGTGCTGCCAGAGCCAATGGAGGGTGCCCTGGGCTGATGTGTGGCTGGAGCATCCCAGCATCCCAGACCCGGAGGCCTCATCCCATGGGCTCTGGTTTGGGTCTGGACATACACTGCAGCATCCCTCTGGTTGATGGCTGATCCCCCCCAAACAGGGGCTGTACCCTCAGTGCCCCACTCTGACCCTTCCCACCCCCCAGGACACATGGAACAGGCGCTCACTGTCTACGAGGAGGTGGGGAAAGACCAAACAGGACGAGCCCATGTGAGTGCTGGGGGGGTCCAGGGGGTCCCCCCTCCTGGACCTCTGCTTGGGCACCCCTTTAACCACCATGGGGTCACTTCCCCCCTCAGAGCACAGGAGGAAATGAGAGCACATCGGGGGAAAGCACCGTCTATGCTGTCATCTGCAAGGCACAGGTGGGGCTGGGGGGGCTGGAGCTGCCCATGGCCTCAGAAACCACCCGGTTTTGCCCAAACTTTGCTGTTCTTTACCCATTTTGGGCCGTTGCTCCCTGCAGGGCCCCAGCCTCCAACGGGAGCCCGAAAGCAGAACCATTTACACCAGTGTGCAGCCCAGCAGGCAGGTGAGGCTGTCCCGACCCCATCTCAGGGTGCTGGGCTCATCCTGCTCTGCCTCATGGGTGCTGTGCTCTGCTCCACAGTCTCCATCGCTCAGGAGGAAGAGGCTGGACCCTGCTTTGGTTTCCACTGCCTATGTAGAGGTGATGGGCACCGGATGGGGACATGGAGCTCATCAGCTCTATGGGGCTGGGGTGGGTAAACCCAACCGTGTCCTTGCAGGTTATGGGGTGCCCCGGACGCCCCCCATCACATATGGTGTCCCCAGCTCCTCCCGGCCCCCACCTCTCCTAGAGCCCCAGCAGGACCTTCCCCAATGGAGCACCCAGAGACCCCCAGCACCCACTGGGATCCCACCCAGCAAAGCACCCTCAGGATGGAACCGGGGATCAAATCCCAGGCTTTTGTGATGGGAACCTGTGTGTGGAGGGGATGGGAGTGGAATGGGGCTGATGGGGTTGTGGGGAGGGGGATACAGGTGATGTACGTGTGATGTGGGGGGGTTAGGGTTAGGGGTTAGGGTTAGGGAGGTCTGATACAGCTCAGGAGGGTATGTTAGGTGTCAATACAAGCTGAGCTGTATGAGGCAATGATGCTGCTTGTTTAATGAGCTCTGATAGGTATTTATAGCCCCAGATGTGCCTCGGGCACAGGGAGCAAGTGGGAATTGCCTTGGAATCTGATGATGAGAGGGGCACTGCAGAGCTGCAGGGAGCTGGGCAGGGGCAGGATGGTCCTGAGCATCATTCCCTGCACTGGGGCTGCCCCATCCCTTCCCATGGCTCATCCTAAGCTATCCCACATGAGAGGTCCTTGGAGGAGGAGGAAGAAGAGGGGATCCAGCTTCAAAGCTCTTCCTAAAGGCAACTTAAAGGGATGAAAAGGCAATGGGGTGATGGGAACCCTCCAGTGCGGCACTGGGGATGTGGTCACATCCTCGTGGCTGAAGCCAGAGCCTCATTCCCTTTGTATCCCGAACCTCCAATTCCCCATGGATGAGCAGAAGCTCCTCATGGATGAGCCTCCCCCAGCACAGCTCCATGGCTGAGCTCTAATCCATGCTAATGACAGGGAATGTGCAGCTCCAGGGAAGTTGGCTTCCGATCCCGGTGCTGTGGTGGGATATGGGATCAGCTCGGATGGAAGCAGCATCTCCTGGGGTGAGCCTGGATCCCCTTCCCAAGGGATGGGGCTGTAAAGATGGAGTCAAACTGGATCAGGGCCCAGCGGATGCCACCGTTGCCCTTTGTTCCCAGTAGCGTCAGTCCCAGTGCTGCATGATCCCAATGGGATGGGGAATGGGAAGATGCCAACGGCCACGAGGGCTCCATTGCTCCCTGCATCCCTGTGCTGGTGCAGAGCAAAGGAAGGGTTCAGGCCTTCATTGAGTCCTTTGCTTTAAGCCCCTGCCCTGGTTGAGCCCAGCAGCAGTGTGCTTGGGGTGTAGCATCCACAGCTCATCCCTCCCATCCCCTTCCCACCGGCACTGGTTGAACTGGGGGCACTGGGATGCCCCAGCCCGATGCTGGTGATCCCTCCTCAGGGGAGGTTTTCAGCTCAAGCTTTCACTGTGCACATGAGATTCATCCCAGTGCTGCAGGAACCAGGAGAGGGGCTTGGGATGAGGATGCAGGGATGGGACAATGGGAATGGCTTGAACCTGCCCGAGGGGAGACTGAGCTGAGCTCTGAGGCAGAAGCTGTTCCCTGTGAGGGTGCTGAGGCGCTGGCACAGGGTGCCCAGAGAAGCTGTGGCTGCCCCATCCCTGGCAGTGCTCAAGGCCAGGTTGGACACAGGGATTGGAGCATCCTGCTCCAGTGGAAGGGTCCCATCCATCCCATGGAGCTGGATGAGCTTTAAGTTCCCTCCATCCCAATCCATTGAGCCCCCCAGGGCCAGGACTGCCCCATGGGCAGCTTTGCCCCATGCTCCCCATCCAGGTGCTGCAGGACCCTGCTGCAGGATCGGGCCCGGTCGGTGCTGAGGGGCTGGAACGAGCCCAGCGCTCCCCGGACGTGGCTGTTGGGGGCTCCGAGCATCGCTCCCCGCGAGAGGGAGACATTCCCATTCCCGTTCCTCCCTTCCCTTTCCCGTTTCTCCCTTCCCGTTCCCGTTCCTCCCTTCCCATTCCCGTTTCTCCCTTCCCGTTCCCGTTTCTCCCTTCCCATTCCCGTTTCTCCCTTCCCATTCCCGTTTCTCCCTTCCCTTTCCCGTTTCTCCCTTCCCGTTCCCGTTCCTCCCTTCCCATTCCCGTTTCTCCCTTCCCGTTCCCGTTTCTCCCTTCCCATTCCCGTTTCTCCCTTCCCGTTCCCGTTTCTCCCTTCCCTTTCCCGTTTCTCCCTTCCCGTTCCCGTTCCTCCCTTCCCATTCCCGTTCCTCCCTTCCCTTTCCCGTTCCTCCCTTCCCGTTCCCGTTTCTCCCTTCCCTTTCCCTGCTTCCTTAGCACAGGAACATCCATGTTTAGGTAAGCGACCAATGACCCTCTCTGATGAGCAGCATTTGTGTCATGGTCTCACTCTGGGTATAACAACGAATCCCTGGCTTGGTCCTCCTGGATAACACTGGGATCAACGGGTGTGGGGCTCCGAGCACTGGGATCCACAGCAAAAGCCAACAGGGATGAGCTTTCCCATGCTATAGGGTGGGATGAAGCTCTTGGATGTGCTGGGGAGGCAGCTTTGGGGTGTTCCTGCTTCAGGTAAAGGCAAACCCACCCATGGGCTCAGGAAGCCAATGTACTCGATGGGTGATGCAGGAGGATGGTGAAGCATCACTTGTGGAAAGGGCTCCTTCTATGGTGGAGCCAGAGCAGAATTCCAGCCGGAATTCCGCCCATTCCTGCCTCCAGACCAGACATTGGCTATGGAACAGCAAAAGGATCTTTTATTTCTCAAAGAGCATCTGCAATCGCAACAGCATCACCCCAAAAGGGAAAGATTCCAGTGCAGTCGTACCCAGTGTTGAACTGGAGCGAGGAGAGCGCGGTCCCCATTGGGGTCCCACAATCCTACTCTGAAACCCCAAAACAACCCCGTTTTCCCCCAAAACAGAAGCCCCAAATGTCTATAAATCACATCCCAACATCCTCCCATGCAATTGCTCCCTCCCTGATCGCTGCCCATAGGGGCACAAAGCTCTGGGTTGGGGATGCCCTGGGGTAGATCCCGAGGTGGATCCGTCGGGAATGCCGTGTCTAGATGAGGGGGTAGGATGCGTAGCTGGCGATCCCACAGTGGTTCGAGCGGTTCCTTGCCATGCGGATGTAGCCCTCGTCTCCGAAGCGCACACCCCAACTGGATGGGATGGGAACCAAAGGGATACAGGGAAACGTCAATGGCATTCCATGGATTCCATGGATTCCTCCTCATCCCAACAGGGTTTCCATCAACTGCTTCCAGGGCTCCTCATCCTGTACTGGGTGGGATGAGCTCCAGATCCCTTCAATCCCAATGGGTGACACCAACACAGCACAAGCAGAGCTTGAGGTGGGTGTGAAGTGGGTTTGAAATGCATCTAAAGGTGCTTCCCACCATGATTCCAGGACCAAGAGCAGCTTCCAGCTCCCATCCGTATGGATATGGGACACTGGGTGCAGGGTTGAGCACTGGGAGGTCAATGAGACCTTGCCTACAGGCGGTGAGGCTGGAGGCAACAAGCGATGGGCGGTTGTTCCTTACCTGTTCTTCACAAGCCAGTAATCCTTGCCATCCATGGTACCATAGCCGATGGCCAGCACCCCATGGTTCACCTCCTGGGAGCACTGGGGGTCATCGTACACCCCTGCAGCAGAAGGAGGTTGGAAACACATCATGCGAGGCCTCATCCTGGAGGCGAGGCCAATGCTGGTTCAGTGCTGCTGCCTTGGGCTTGCTTGTATTGATGCTTCCAACCGGGAATTGGAAGCATGGAATGGGTTGGGTTGAAGGAGCTTGAAGCTCATCCAGTTCCAACCACCTTCCATTGGAGCAGCTGCTCCAAGCGCCTGTGTCCAGCCTGGAAAGGGATGGGACACCCAAAGCTCTTCTGTTCATCCCATTCCAGTTCCCCATCACCCTCAAGGGAAGAACTCCAGGAGCATTCCCAGTCCCACCCAGTTTCCGGAGCAGAAGAGACTGGGAAGACCCCCAGGATAACAGCACAGACCTGACTTGTACAGGAAGAAGGTTGGTTGTGCAGCATCGATGGCAACAGAGACGGGGCCAACATTGGCCACAGCCTCTTTGAGAGCATCCTCATCAGCATAGGGCAGCTCAATGTACTTGGAGCAAGTGGCAGCTCGTGCGGAAGCGTTGTATTGACACGTCCCATTCTGGGAGGAGCAAAAGGGGTTGAGGAGCACCAGGAATCCACTGGGAACATCCCAACACCCTCAGGTGTGTGGGTTCCATCAGCCCCTTCTACCCCATTCCTCACTTTCCTTTGACCACCATACTACATATAGGATGTATGTACATACAGGATGTATGTAGTACTACGTACTACTGACGTACTATACACTATGGCTGGAAGGACCTGAAGGGACCATCCTGTCCACCTCATCTCCCCATAGCAAGAGCAGTGGCCCCATTGCAACACAATGGCCATGGGCTAGAAGGCTCCGATGACTCCTGCCTCCCTAGGACACCGTCCTCACCTCCTCCTTCCTTCTAACCTACATTTGTCATGATGCAAACACAGCCCAGGGCTCCTCATCCTCCTCTGGGCAGAGGAAGCAGCATCTGGGATGTTTGAAGCCTTCATTGTGCTCCTTGGATCAAGCCATGGATCTGGGATCAGGACATTCCAGCACCGGGATCTTTGCTTCTCTTATGTGTCATAGGCAGCTATTGAAGAGCACCCTCACCCTACAGAGGATGGGTTCATGCCCAGAGCCTCCTGCCCCATTCCCCTTCCCTGGAATGTGTTGCCCAATAACTTATATAGGACATAAAGAAACGTGTGGAAATTCCGGCTCCTGCTCCCGTCATTCACCTGGAGCCAAAGGGGATTCCAAGGATTTGGAAGGGCTGAGGAGACCCAAACCAGGAGGGTGATGGGTGAGGAGGAATCCACCTCTCCACACCGGATTCCCATAGGGAATGCTGGGACCGGCGGCCCCGGTTCCTACCTCAGCCCTATAGGGGTAAGCGTCGTCGGCATCGATGCCGTTGTTGTCTATGATGTACTGGAAGGCTCTGGTCATGAAGCCGCCGCTGCAGCCGCGGTTCCCCTGCGGCACCGAACAGTCCACCAGGTTCTGGGTGCTCAGCGACACCAACGTCCCTGTCTTCAGCTTCACCTGTGCCTCCAGTGCTCCCACAGCACTGAATGCCCAGCACGACCCACACGCGCCCTATGGGACCCCAAAGATGCTCAGACCCCATTGGGGGCACTGGGATATGGGGGGTGAAGGGGGAGCTCCCAACCTGGTTCTTCACGTCCGTGACGCATCCCTTGTCCCTCCAATCCACAGTGTCCGGGAGGGATGCAGGGATGTGCTGGGATGCAGGGATGCGCTGGGATGCAGGGATGCGCTGGGATGCAGGGATGCGCTGGGATGCAGGGATGCGCTGGGATGCAGGGATGCGCTGGGATCCGGGGGGGATGCTGAGCCCCGTTAACAGAGCTGCCACCTCCTTACTGGTCTGGGGGGGGAAACAGCGGCTCATGGAGAGACTGGGATGGGGCAGGATCCAACCCCATCATTGGGAAGGGCAATAGGGATGCACAAAGCTCAGCCCCAGCAGCCCTACAAGCTGGGATGTGTCATTAATGCCTCAGGACAGTGAATAGGGGTGAGTTACACACACGTGTAATGCTCAGGACCGGGGCTCAGCACCCCAAAGGCAGCAATGAGGAGCTATTTCCTCACACTCATTGCCTCACACTGGGAGCTGAGCACTGGAATGTCTGGAAGCCACAGGAACAAGGGCTCAGGAGCTGCTGTTTCCCCACCCCAATCCCATATTAAACCATCCCATATGGGACAGGGACCCAGACAAACCCCATCCCCACAGCAGGACCAGTCCCTACCATGTCCCCCAGGTGGTTCATGCCCAGTGTGTATGAGTGCAGCCCCATGGAGTGCTCCAGGTTGTGCAGCATCACCAGGCGCAGGTTCCTCTCCCAGATCTCCCGTCGATCCCATTCCTCCTTCTGGAATCAAACCCAGTTCCATAATGGGCACCAATGGCCCCACAACCACTCCATCCCCCTAAAGGGTGTGTGCATCCAACCATCCCCATCCCCATAGGGCGATGCTGGGTTATGGGGAGCACCCCCCCCATCGCACCCCAAACCGCCCCCACCGCATCCCCACCTCGTGCCGGTACTCCTTGCCATGGGTCTTCTTCCATTGCTGCCAGTGCCAGTCCAGCGCCGGGTCCTGGTGCCCCATGGCCACCACCAGTATGGCCATGAAGGTGATGGGAGGCAGCAGCTCCATCCCGATCCGATGGCACCAGTGCCGGGAGCAGAGGGACCGGAGCCTTGGTGAGCAATCCGGTTGGGTAAGAGGCAGCAGGTGATGCCATCCCTGACCTCGGTACACTGGTGATGCCATCGGCTCCTGCCCCTGTGGGCTGGGAAGGGGAATCCCAATCCCATCCCAATCCCCTGGGAAGGGGAATCCCAATCCCATTCCTATCCCCTGGGAAGGGGAATCCTGTCCCATCCCAATCCCTGGGAAGGGGAATCCCATCAGTGAAGGGCAAACCAGACCCTCCCCCATTCACCCCCTCCTGCAGCACTGCCCATAGAGGCTTTGGGGCAAATCAGGGCTAAAATGGGGCCAGACCCACAGCAAAACCTCCTCTTGTGCTTTACTTCCTCAAAGCTCCGTCCTCCCCATCGGGGGGGGGGTTAAAGCCCAAAGCACCCAACGTACCTGGAAGGCTCCTGCTGGCGATGGGCACTGACCCACAGCGTGTGTGGGGCAGTGGGGTCAGTGGGGCAGTGGGGTCAGTGGGGCAGTGGGGTCAGTGGGGCAGAGGGATCAGTGGGGCAGAGCAGTGCCCCCAGTGCCGTCTGCCTGTGGGTCAGAGCTCAGCACACAAATCACGAGCCAGGAAGTGAGGAAAGCTCTGATTTCATTTTCACTTTGATGAGCATTGGGATGAGCGATGGGAATGATGGTACATGGGGGGTCTGCATCCCAACATCCCTATGTTATCCCATGTGGGTCCCGCTCATGGGGTTATGGGTGTCAGGAGTGGGGGTCCTGCTCTGCTGATGTGGTTTGGGCACTTATGGGGTTGGTGCTGAGCTGAGGGACAGGATGAGGCCGAGCACGGGGCAAGGGCAGAGTAAACGGGGTAGATCTGAGCTCTACACTGGTGGGAATGGGGTAGACCTGAGCTCCTGCCTTTACACTGGTGTCAATGGGGTAGCGTTCCCATTGGTGTCAATGGGGTAAGACCTGAGCTCCTGCCTTGCTATTGTCAATAGGGTAAGACCTGAGCTCCCACTACTGGTGTGAATGGGGTAGAACCCATTTATTGCAATGTATGGGGTAGAACTGAGCTCCCACCTTGCTACTGTCAATAGGATAACCTGAGCTCCCACTGTTGGTGTGAATGGGGTAGACCTGAGTTCCCACCATTGGTGTCAATGGGGTAGACCCCCCATTTATTGCAATGAACGGGGTAGACCTGAGCTCCCACTCACTATCGGAGCCCCCATCAGCATCTTCTCTCCCCACCTCACCCCAGACATCAGCCCCACAAGACCCAGCCCCACAAGACCCAGCCCCACAGGATCCAGCCCCACAGGATCCAGCCCCACAGGATCCAGCCCCACAGGATCCAGCCCCACAGACCCAGCCCCACAGGACCCAGCCCCACAGGATCCAGCCCCACAGGATCCAGCCCCACAGGATCCAGCCCCACAGACCCAGCCCCACAGGACCCAGCCCCACAGGATCCAGCCCCACAGGATCCAGCCCCACAGGATCCAGCCCCACAGACCCAGCCCCACAGGATCCAGCCCCACAGGGCCCAGTCCCACAAGACCCATCCCAAGAGTTTATTCCCAACAGTTTATTTACAAACAGAGTCCTCTCATTGCCTGCATCCCATTCTTGGATACAGGGATACAGGGATGCAGGGGGACAGCGCTCTCCATAGGGATGCCCCATTCCCAAAGGATCAGCCCCTGTTTGCACGAGCATCTCCTATGGCTCTGGAGCCATAGGAAGGCAGAACCCAGCACGGCAAAGGGGGGGGGGGGGGGGGGGGGGGGGGGGAGCTCATCCCAACTTCCCTATGGATCTGGGCTGGGAATGGGCTCACATCCTTGGGAAGCTGGCGAGGTTGGCGATGCCGCAGGCGTTGTCCCTGTTCCGCGCCAGCAGCACGTAGCCCTTGTTGCCCCACTCTTCGCCCCAGCTATGGGGTGAAGAGGCAGAGCTGAGCCCCATGGAGGAGCCCAGTGCTGAGCACCCCCCGGTGCCCTCAGGTACCTGTTCTTGATGATCCAATGCTTGGTGCCCTTCTGTGTGCCATACCCCACGGCCAGCACCGCGTGGTTGATGTTCTGCCCATTGCAGCTCTGGTCGTAGTACACCCCTATGGGGCAGGAGGGGGTCAGCAGAGCCCATAACCCCATAGCCCCCTCCGTGCCTCAGTTTCCCCTCATTGCCCCATACCGCGGCTGTAGAACTGGAAGGATGGGAGGCTGGCATCGATGCCCACAGCAATGGGCCCGATCCTGGCCACAGCTCTCTTCAATGCCCTCTCATTGCCCACAGGGATCTCGCGGTAGCCACGGCACTTGGCTGCCTTACCAGTGGGGCTGTACATGCAGCTCTGGTCCTACCGGGAGCAACGGGGTCAATGGGGAAGGGGGGGTTGGAAGGGAGCGGGGGGGGGACCCCAGCCCCACACCTGCCCTATGTAGGGATAGGCGTCCTCGGAGTCGATGCCGCGGTTGTGCCGCACGTACTCGAAGGCGTTGGTCATGTACCCACCACCACAACCATCATTGGTGGCCACACAGTCCACCAGGTTCTGGGGGCTCAGAGCCAGCAGGTTCCCAGTCCGGCGCTTGAGCTGCCCCTCCAGGGCCCCCACGGCGCTGAAGGCCCAACAGGAACCGCATTGGCCCTATAGGGACACATGGGGGGTGGCACCGCGGTGGTAGAGCCGCGGCTCCGGCACCGGCTCCGGCACCACCATAGGGGCATCACCGGTACCTGGTTCTTGACGGGGGTCACGTAACCTTTCCGCCTCCAGTCCACGGCTGCTGGGGTCCGCTCGGTCCAGTCCGGGACATAGAGGGTCTCGTTGCCATGGGGACGGTTATGGGGCAGCTTCAGGCCTGTCATGGTCCTCACCACCTCCTCGCTGGTCTGGGGGGGTGAGTGCAGCCCCATGGATGTGCTCAGCCCCATGGATGAGTGCAGCCCCATGGATGTGCTCAGCTCAGCCCCATGGATGCGCTCAGCCCCACGGATGAGTGCAGCCCCATGGATGTGCTCAGCCCCATGGATGCGCTCAGCCCCATGGATGTGCTCAGCCCCATGGATGCGCTCAGCCCCATGGATGAGTGCAGCCCCATGGATGTGCTCAGCCCCATGGATGAGTGCAGCCCCATGGATGTGCTCAGCCCCATGGATGCGCTCAGCCCCATGGATGTGATCAGCCCCATGGATGAACACAGCCCCATGGATGCGCTCAGCCCCATGGATGAGCACAGCCCCATGGATGTGCTCAGCCCCATGGATGCGCTCAGCCCCATGGATGAGTGCAGCCCCATGGATGTGCTCAGCCCCATGGATGCGCTCAGCCCCATGGATGAGCTCAGCCCCATGGATGAGCTCAGCCCCACGGATGAGTGCAGCCCCATGGATGCGCTCAGCCCCATGGATGTGCTCAGCCCCATGGATGCGCTCAGCCCCATGGATGAGCTCAGCCCCATGGATGCGCTCAGCCCCATGGATGTGCTGAGCCCCATGGATGCACTCAGCCCCATAGATGTGCCCCCTGTCTCCCACCCCATGGCTGCCCCACACTCACCATGTCCCCCAGGTGGTTCATGGCCAGCTCGAAGCTGTGGACCCCCAGTGCATGCTCCAGGTTATGGGTATTGATGTACTTGAGGTTCCTCTCCCATATCTGCCTCCGCGCTGCCTCTTCCTCCTGCCCCATAGGGTGAGATGGAGCTCACGTCCCCCCCGCCCCACACCCCATGGGTCCAGCCCCACAGCCCCCATCCCTCCCATACCTTCCCGTTGTACTGCTTGCGGTGGGTTCTCTTCCATAGGTCCCAATGGGCATCCAGCTCCTGCTCCGGGTGTAATGGGGCCACCATGGGGACCAGTAGGGCCAGCAGCGTGGGCCACCACATCCTGCTGCTGATGGGGACAGAGGGGAACGGGGTCCTGTGCCCATCACCCCTATAGGGCAATGGGACCCTGGGGACCCCATTCCCACCCCACATAGGGGCATGGGGAGCTCAGGACCCCCCTCCACCAGCAGCAGGATTGGGCCGGGAGCAGCATCACATGAGCCCCATTCCCGATGCTGGAGCTGCCCCATAGCACAGGGAGAGCCCATATGGGGCACACAGAGGGGCAATGGGGGCACCCCCATGTTCCCATCCACCCCCTTGGCTTCACCCCCACTTCAACCCCACTCAATGTCCCTGCCTCAGTTTCCCCTCTCCAGCCCCATTGCTGCCCCACAGGACCCCATTTCCCTATGGAAAAGCCACCCCAGCGCCCCACAGAGGCCTCATTGGGGTCTCCCCCCCTCCCCGCCCCCCTGGGCCCCATCCTTACCCCATCCCGGTGCTGTGGGCAATGGGATGTGGGAGCTGCGGACTCGGCTCTGTTATATTCCCGGATTGAGGAAGTCGGAGCTGGAAAGTCATAGGAGCTGCTCCCGGATGGAGGGAGGAGATGGGGAAGAGGGGGGGGATCCATCCCCACTGCACGTGGTGCTGAGTCAGCCCCTGGCTCCGTGTCCCATAGCCCTGCCCCAGGGCTGCGGCATTCCCAATGGGAGCTGAGCAGCACATGCTCTGGGATAGGCGGTTCCCAAAGGGTGAGGGCAGGATGGGACCCCCCATGGATGCAGGGATGGGGGCTCCTCTCTGTCCCCAAACCAGAGCTGCTGCTTCACTGGGGCAGGATTCGGGCACTGGTGCCCAGGTCAGCCCTGACCCCACAGCAGCACAGGGGGGGCAGGGGCAGATGGGGCTTCCTGCAGGGATGGGTACCTGGTGGCATCGGCTCCATCACACTGGGGACATCATCATCATCATCATCATCATCATCATCATCATCCATCATCATCACCATCCATCACCATCATCACCTTCATCACCATCATCATCATCACCATCACCATCACCTTCATCACCATCCATCATTATCATCATCACCATCATCACCATCACCATCCATCACCATCATCACCTTCATCACCACCATCACCATCACTCCACCATGGGGCCCAGCAAAGGGGATGGAGCAGCCCCAAGGACGGAGCCCCCCCCCCACAGGGACCCACAGCAGACACCAGTTGCCCATAGTGGGGCTGACTCAGGCCCCAATGGGGATTCACAGCCCCGAGCACGGGGCCCTGACGTGGCCGAGTGTGACGGAGGGGTGAGGCCACCCATGGGGAACAGCACCCACAGCAGGCACTGGGAGCACTGGGAGCACTGGGGGCACTGGGAGCACTGGGAGCACTGGGAGCACTGGGGGCACTGGGAGCACTGGGGGCACTGGGAGCACTGGGGGCACTGGGAGCACTGGGGGCACTGGGGGCACTGGGGGCACTGGGGGCACTGGGGGCACTGGGGGCACTGGGAGCACTGGGGGCACTGGGAGCACTGGGGGCACTGGGAGCACTGGGAGCACTGGGGGCACTGGGAGCACTGGGAGCACTGGGGGCACTGGGGGCACTGGGAGCACTGGGGGCACTGGGAGCACTGGGAGCCCTGGGAGCACTGGGAGCACTGGGAGCACTGGTTTAGGGGGCCCAGCTCCATGCAGGCAGCCAAGAGGTGGGAATAAGGTGAGGCTGAAGGAGGGGCACTGACTGCATCCCCTCTGCAGGGGGAATTATGGGATGGGGGGGGTGGAAGGGACCCCTTCCATGGAGCAGGATGCTCCAGCCTGGCCTTGAGCACTGCCAGGGATGGGGCAGCCACAGCTTCTCCATTCAACCCATCCCAGTGTCCCTTGATGCAGAACTTCCCAATATCCAGCCTAAATCCCCCCTGTTCCAGTCTGAACCCATCACCCCTTGTCCCATGGCTGCAGTCCCTGATGAAGGCCCCTCTCCAGCATCCTTGCAGCCCCTTCAGACACTGGAGCTGCTCTGCTCCAGGCTGAGCACCCCCAGCACCCAAGAGGGGATGGAGCACCCAGGGCTGGAGCACCCATGGGTCCCAGTATCACTGGTGGGTAAAGGATGGGGTTCCGGGTACCCCATGGCCATGCACAGGGATGGAGGAGGCAGGAATGAGACCCCTGCCCCATGGAACCATCCCCAAGTGCTGCAGTGAGGGGGACCACACGAGGAGGAAGAGGAGGCTCTGGTGCTCTGGAGATGAAGGACATCAGTGCAATGGGAACTTGGGCAGTGAGGGATGCTCCATCCTGCATCCCATTGGGAAGGGTTCCCATGCTGGAGCATGGGGATGAGCACGCAGGTCTCTGCTGGATCAAAGGCCAGGGAGGGGGAACATGGGATGCTCCCAAGCTCCCAAGTGGGAGGTTTCCACCTTCCCATGGTGACATTTGGGAGTGAGGAAAAAACCAACTTCAAACCTCAGTTTTCCACTAAAACCAGGAGAAAAGTGGTAAAAAAGGGTCAGTTTTGTGCTCTGCCCCAAGAGCCTCTCCAGGGCCCCCCGAGCATCGACTCCATGAGCAGGAACACGATGGAGGTGGTGGATGGTACCAAGCATCTCCCCATCACCAGCTCCATGCAGCACAGCCCCACATGGATCCAGGCTTCAGGAATGCTGCTGTGCTGGGGCCAGGCTTCCTTCCACGTTCAACTCCACAAGGAGCAAGGTTTCCTATGGGAATGGAAGCCCTGGCAGCCGGAATCCGAGTGTGGAGCCTGAGGAGCAGGATTTGCCTCACACTTCTTCTTGCCACAAGGTCTGAAGGTTTAAACTAAAGTGGATGGATCTAAACCCTCAATGTCCCATTCCCACCTTCCTGCATCCCATTGGAGCCAGGGTTTGAGGGATAAGCAGATAGGGAAAAGCAGCTCCTGAGCTCCAAGAGGAAGGTGAGGACTGGGATCTCCATGTGGGAACCCCACTGACCACACAGAGCAGTCCCATTGCCCCCATGGAGCTGACCAGGACCAAAGCTCTGCAGATACAACAGCTTTATGGCTATTACGGAACTATCCCATCATTCCCATCATTCCCGGCACAACCAGGAGCCGATGGTGACACCGACTGAAGCCCAAACCCATTGCACAGTGCACAGGGGAGGTGCAGTCCAAGCACCCACAATGTGGGAGCATCTGAAGCTCCTCAGAGCTTGGGAACAAGGCTCAGAGGAAGGCTCCTGCAGTGAGGAGCTGCTTGGGACACAGGCTCTGACCCCAGCATCCTCCAGGATGGAGATCCGCATGGATTAACACATGGAAGAGCCTCTCCCAATACTGGAAAGTTACAATACTTTGTGTTTTATAGAAAAGAGGGGATAAAAGGTTGGAATAAAACCAGGAAAAGCCACCTCAGACCTCGGAGGTTCCAACCCCTCCGAGCATCCCGGTGTGAGGAACCGCGGTGCTTTGGTGAGCGCCGGCACCGGTCCAGTCCTGAGGCCTCCAGAGCAGAGCCCACTGCCCATAACCTCACCGGCTCCTGCCCAGCTCCAGCCATGCTGGAGATGCACTTCCAGAAGGCAGGAAGTGCTCCTCGGAGCACAGCCCTGGATGGGATATGGGGCTGGGATGAGTGTCCCAGGCTTGGATCTACTCGGAGAAGGACGGGAAGATGTTGAGCTCCGGGAACTCCTCGTTGTTGTAGTTGGGGCCCTGCTCCCCCAGCATGGTCAGCATGTCCTGTGGGGTACAGGGAGAGCAGCTGGAGCAGAGCAGCACCTGCCCGAGGAGCTGCTCTGCTGGGCTTGCCTCAGCATTCCAGACATCCAGACCTCCAGCCCTATGGACCTGCAGACCTTGACCTATGGACCTCCAGCCCTATGGACCTCCAGCTCTATGGACCTCCTGACCTCAACCTATGGACCTCCAGCCCTATGGATCTGCAGCCCTATGGACCTCCAGCTCTATGGACCTCCAAACCTATGGACCTGCAGACCTATGGACCTCCAGACCTCCAAACCTCCAGCCCTATGGAACTCCAGCCCTATGGACCTCCCACACTATGAACCTGCAGTCCTCTGGACCTCCAGTCTTCCAGCCTTCTGGTCCTCCAGCCCTCCCATTCTCCAGCCCTCTGGACCTCTGGACCTCCAGCCTGCTCTACAGACCTCCACCCTGCCCTATACACTTCCACCCTGCCCTATACACTTCCACCCTGCCCTATACACCTCCACCCTGCCCTATACACTTCCACCCTGCCCTATACACTTCCACCCTGCCCTATACACCTCCACCCTGCCCTATACACCTCCACCCTGCCCTATACACCTCCACCCTGCCCTATACACTTCCAGCCCATCTTATACACCTCCAGCCTGCCCTATAGGGTCTACATACCTCCTTCCTTATAGACCTCCAGCCTGCCCTATAGGCTCTATACACCTCCTCCCTTATACACCTCCAGCCTGCCCTATAGGATCTACATACCTCCTTCCTTATAGACCTCCAGCCTGCCCTATAGGCTCTATACATCTGCTTCCTTATAGACCTCCAGCCTGCCCTATAGGTCTACATACCTCCTTTGTTATACACCTCCAGCCTGCCCTATACGCTCTATACACCTCCTTCCAGACTTCCAGCCTGTCCTATAGGTTCTACATACCTCCTCCCTTATACACCTCCAGCCTGCCCTATAGGCTCCCTACAGGCCTCTCTATAGCCCCTGTCCCACTCCGGTGGCTGCGGCAGGCACCAGCTCTTACCGGGAACACCTCAGGCTGGCTGGGCTGTGGCTGTGGCACATGCTGCTCTCCGGGTGCTGTGCTGTGGTGCTGGCTCTGCCACTGTGGCCACATCCCAACACCTTCAGCCGCGCGCGCCGGGAACGGGGCCGGGGTCTGAGCCGCATCCGGGGCTGGAACAGAGCACAGGGAGTGTGTCATTGCCGGCACAGGGATGGGGTTTATAGGGCAGGGGGGTGTGGGGTGATGAGGAGCTCAATGGGACCCGTTCAGTGTGTGCTTGAGCCCAACAGCCCCGGGTGCTGCATCCCCAGCCCCATCGTGGCATCAACCAGGGTGGAAAGAGCTTCAAGCTCATCCCATCCAACCCTTACCCCAGCACTGCCCCATGGCACTGAGGGGGTGTGAGCACCAGGGATGGTGCCTGCAGCCCTGTTCCGATGCTGAGCACCCTGTGGGGCAGGAATTGGTCCTCAGCTCCATCTGAACCTGCCCTGGGGCAGCTTGAGGCTGTTCCCTCTTGTCCCATCCTTTGGGATCAGAGCCCCTCCTGGCTCCATCCTCCTGTAGGAGCCATCAGGTCCTTCCCTTCCCCATCAGGTTGAGGGATGGGATTCTCCCCCTCTGCTCTGCTCACCACATTCCAGCATTCCCAACATCCACAAGGAACCAATGGGGAGCATCTCCCACCCAGTATCTGTATCTGGCCCCCAGCTCTGCTCCAAGGGGGTCCCGCTGCCCCCAGCACCCCAAGCTGTACTCACTGAAGCCTGTGCCACGGCCGGCAAGGTTTGGGTACGCAGCCCCTGTAGGGGAAGCTGTGGAGCCAGGAGCTGCCATGGGGCTGAAGGAGGACGGGGTCCCCTGGAACGTCCCCATGCCGAAGGAAGCGGGTCGAGTCTTCACTGCCTGCGATGCCACTTGCTGGGGAAGGACATGGAACAGGAGAGGAAGAGGAGGGATGTGTTTGGAACCTCATCTTAGTGAGGGTCAGAAGCTGCTCGATGGCCCCAAGGGGAAGCACCCAGCACTGCTCCATCACCCAGCACTGCTCCATCACCCAGCACCCATCATCCATCACCCAGCACTGCTCCATCACCCAGCACTGCTCCATCACCCAGCACCCATCATCCATCACTCAGCACTCAGCATTCAGCACCCAGCACCCAGCACCCAGCACCCAGCACTCTGCACCCGGCACTCAGCACCCAGCACCCAGCACTCAGCACTCAGCACCTATCACCCAGCACTCTGCACCCGGCACTCAGCACCCAGCACTCAGCACCCAGCACCCACCACTCAGCAACCAGCACCCATCACCCAGCACTCTGCACCCGGCACTCAGCACCCAGCACCCAGCACTCAGCACTCAGCACTCAGCACACAGCACCCATCACCCAGCACCTATCACCCAGCACTCAGCACCCAGTACCACTCCATCACCCAGCACCGCTCCATCACCCAGCACCGCTCCATCACCCAGCACCCATCACCCAGCACTGCTCCATCACCCAGCACTGCTCCATCACCCAGCACCGCTCCAGCACCCAGCACTGCTCCATCACCCAGCACCGCTCCAGCACCCAGCACCCATCATCCAGCACCCAGCACCCATCACCCAGCACCGCTCCATCACCCAGCACTGCTCCATCACCCAGCACCCATCACCCAGCACTGCTCCGTCACCCAGTACCCAGCACCCATCACCCAGCACCGCTCCATCACCCAGCACTGCTCCAGCACCCAGCACTGCTCCATCACCCAGTACCCAGCACCCATCACCCAGCACCCATCACCCAGCCCTGCTCCATCACCAGCTGTGGAGCCAAAGCCGGTCGGTGTGTGGTGGCCAGAGGGGTCTGTGCCACAGCAGGGCCCCGGGGCTGCACCAGGGGCTCGGGCACTACCTGTGGGGTGAACACCGGTCGTGTCCCTGGAGCCCAACTGCTGCCGCTGACCTGAGCTGGGCTGGACTGGCGCGAGATCTGGGCCAGGATGCGGCCCGCGGGGGGGGGCTGCTGCTGGATGATGCTGACGGGGGGGCCCATGCTGCTGC